>NC_092769.1:50415259-50728617 GCF_047496795.1 Chiloscyllium punctatum
CTCTCTCCTCTCTCTCCTTACCCTCTCTTTCTCTTTCCCCTCTGTCCCTCCCGTCTCCCCTTCTCTCTACCGTCTCTCTCACACCCCCTCTCTACAACTCTCGCTTTCACCCACTCTCTCTCTATGCCTCACTCTCTCTCTCTCCCCCTTTCTCTTCACTAACTTTCCCCCCGCTCTGTCACCTAAATCTCTCCCCTCTCTCTCACTCCCTCCCTCCGTAACCCTCTCCCTCCCCACTCTCTCCCCCACTCTCTCCCTGCACTCTCCCTCCACTCTCTCTCCCCACTCTCTCCCCCACTCTGTCCCCACACTCTCGCTCCCCCTCCCTCTCTCCCCCTCTCTCTCCCCCTCTCTCGCCCTCTCTCTCCCCCTGTTTCGCCCCCTGTCTCTACCCTGCTCACCCCTCTCTCGACCCCCAATCTCTCTCTCGCCTTTTCTCTTCACAAACTCTCTCTCCCACTCTGTCGCCTCAATCTCTCCCTCTCTCTCCCTCTCTCTCCCTCTCTCACTCCCTGCCTCTCTCATGCTTTCACTCTCTCCTCTCTCTCTCCCCAAGTCTCTGTCCCCACTCTCTCCCCCACTCTCTCTCCTCCCCCTCTCTCCTCCCCCTCTGACCACCCTCTCTCCCCCTCCCTCTCTCAACATCTCAGTCTCCCCCTCTCTCTTTCGCACTCTTTCTCCACTGTCTCCCCAATCTCACTCCCCCTCTTCCTCTCCCCCTTTCTCTGCCCCCTTCCCTCCCCACATCCCTTTTCTTAACCCTCACTCTCCCCCTCTCTCTATCCCCTCTCTCTCACACCCTCTCTCTCACACCCTCTTTCTCACTCTCCCTCCCACCTCACGCCAACATCTCTCTCCCTAAATTCTCTCCCCCTTTCTCTCCCCCTTTCTCTGTCCCCTTCCCTCCCCACACCCCTTTTCTCAAACCTCACTCTCCCCCTCTCTCTCTCCGCCTCTCTCTCACCCCCCTCTCAGACCCTCTCTCTCACACCATCTCTCTCACACCCTCTTTCTCCCTCTCCCTCCCACCTCACGCCAACCTCTCTCTCCCTAAATTCTCTCACCCTTTCTCTCCCCCTCTCTCTGGCCCCCTTCTCTCTTGCTACCTCTCTCTCGCCCCCTCTCTCTCGCGCCCTCTCTCTCGCCCCCTCTCTCTCTCCCCATCTCTCTCCCCCACTCTCTCTCGCCCCCTCTCTCTCCCGCCCCACTATCTCGCCGCCTCTCTTTCAACCCCTCTCTCTCACCCCACTCTCTCTCGCCCCCTTTCTCTCACCCCCTCTCTCTCACCTCCTCTCTCTCCCTGTCTCTCTCCCCGACTCCCTCTCACCCCCTCTCTCTCCCGCCCCACTCTCTCTCGCCCCCTCTCTCTCGTCCCTCTCTCTCGCCCCCACTCTTCGCCACTCTCTCCACTCAACTCTCACCACCCATCTCTCTTCACCCATCTCTCTCCCCTCTCTCTCCCCCTCTCTCCCACTCTCTCCCCCCTCTCTCTCCCCCTCTCTCAACTCTCCTTCTCACCTCTCTCTATCATTCTTTCTCTCTCCTCCCACTCTCTCCCCTCTCTCTCTCCCTCTCTCTCCCCACCTCTCTTGCCCCTCTCTCTCGCCTCTTTCTCTCACTTCCTCTCTCTCCTCCACTCTCTCCCCCACTCTCTCTCCCCCACACTCTCTCCCCTCTCTCTCCCACTCCCTCTTTCCCCGCTCTCTCTTGCCCCCCTCTCGCACCCTCTCTCGCCCCCTCTCTCGCCCATCTCTCGCCCCCTGTCTTGCCCTCCTGTCTCGCCCCTCCTCTCACGCACCCTCTCCCTCCCCCCCATCGCCCCCTCTCTTGCCCCCTCCCTCGCCCCTTCTCGCCCCCTCTCTCGCCCCCTCTCTTGCCCCCTCCCTCGTCCCCTCTCGCCCCCCCTCTCGCACCCCCTCTCGCCCCCCCTCGCCCCCTCTCTTGCACCCTCTCTTGCCCCCTCCCTCGCCCCCTCTCGCCCCCTATCTCGCCCCCACTCTTCCTCCCCAGTCATCTCCACTCTCTCCCCTCTCTCTCTCTCTCTCTCTCTCTCTCGCTTTTCTCTCCCCACTCTCACCCCCTCTCACCACCTCTCTCACACCATCTCTCTCCCCCTCTCACCCCCTCTCTCTCTCCCTCTCCCTCTCCAACCTCTCTCGCCCCCTCTCTTTCCCCTCTCTCTATCTTCCACTGTCTCTACCCCCCTCTGTCTCTCTCTCCCTCGCTCTTTTCTGCTGTGTCTCTACCCTTTCTCTCTCTCCCCTCACTTCCCACCCCTCTCTCTCTCCCCTCTCTCTAACTCCCCTCTCTCCATCTCCCCTCTTTCTCACCCCACTCTCTCTCCTCTCTCTCCTTCCTTTCTCTTTCTCCCTCCCCTCTTTCTCTCCCCTCTCGCTCTCCCCGGTCTCTTACCCTGCTCTCTTACCCCGCTCTCTCACCCCAGTCTCTCTCCCCTCTCTCCCAACGCACTCTCCTTCCCACTCTCCCAACCCACTCTCCACCCCTAATCTACCCACCCACCCTCCCTCCCCCACTATTTCCCCGCACTCTCTCCCCACCATTCTCTCCCCCCACTCTCTCCCCCCACTCTCTCCCCCCACTCTCTCCCCTCATTCTCTCCCCCTCACTCTCTGCCCCTCTCTCTCCCTCTCTCTCCTCTCACTGTCCCTCCTCTCTCCCATCCATCTCAAGCCCTCTCTCTCCCCCTCTCTCTCCACCTCTCTCTCCCCCTCTCTCTCCCCCTGTTTCTCCCCTTGTCTCTACCCTGCTCACCCCTCTCTCGACCCCCAATCTCTCTCTCGCCTTTTCTCTTCACAAACTCTCTCTCCCACTCTGTCGCCTAAATCTCTCCCTCTCTCTCCCTCTCTCACTCCCTGCCTCTCTCATGCTTTCACTCTCTCCTCTCTCTCTCCCCAACTCTCTGTCCCCACTCTCTCCCCCACTCTCTCTCCTCCCCCTCTCTCCTCCCTCTCTCACCACCCTCTCTCCCCCTCCCTCTCTCAACATCTCAGTCTCCCCCTCTCTCTTTCGCACTCTTTCTCCACTGTCTCCCCAATCTCACTCCCCCTCTTCCTCTCCCCGTTTCTCTGCCCCCTTCCCTCCCCACATCCCTTTTCTTAACCCTCACTCTCCCCCTCTCTCTATCCCCTCTCTCTCACACCCTCTTTCTCACTCTCCCTCCCACCTCACGCCAACATCTCTCTCCCTAAATTCTCTCCCCCTTTCTCTCCCCCTTTCTCTGTCCCCTTCCCTCCCCACACCCCTTTTCTCAAACCTCACTCTCCCCCTCTCTCTCTCCGCCTCTCTCTCACCCCCCTCTCAGACCCTCTCTCTCACACCATCTCTCTCACACCCTCTTTCTCCCTCTCCCTCCCACCTCACGCCAACCTCTCTCTCCCTAAATTCTCTCCCCCTTTCTCTCACCCTTTCTCTCCCCCTCTCTCTGGCCCCCGTCTCTCTTGCTACCTCTCTCTCGCCCCCTCTCTCTCGCGCCCTCTCTCTCGCCCCCTCTCTCTCTCCCCATCTCTCTCCCCCACTCTCTCTCGCCCCCTCTCTCTCCCGCCCCACTCTCTCGCCGCCTCTCTTTCAACCCCTCTCTCTCACCCCACTCTCTCTCGCCCCCTTTCTCTCACCCCCTCTCTCTCACCTCCTCTCTCTCCCTGTCTCTCTCCCCGACTCCCTCTCACCCCCTGTGTCTCCCGCCCCACTCTCTCTCCCCGACTCACTCTCACCTCCTCTCTCTCCCGCCCCACTCTCTCTCGCCCCCTCTCTCTCGTCCCTCTCTCTCGCCCCCTCTCTTAGCCCCCTCTCCACCCAACTCTCACCACCCATCTCTCTTCACCCATCTCTCTCACCTCTCTCTCCCCCTCTCTCCCACTCTCTCCCCCCTCTCTCTCCCCCTCTCTCAACTCTCCTTCTCACCTCTCTCTATCATTCTTTCTCTCTCCTCCCACTCTCTCCCCTCTCTCTCTCCCTCTCTCTCCCCACCTCTCTTGCCCCTCTCTCTCTCGCCTCTTTCTCTCACTTCCTCTCTCTCCTCCACTCTCTCCCCCACTCTCTCTCCCCCACACTCTCTCCCCTCTCTCTCCCACTCCCTCTTTCCCCGCTCTCTCTTGCCCCCCTCTCGCACCCTCTCTCGCCAATCTCTCGCCCCCTGTCTTGCCCTCCTGTCTCGCCCCTCCTCTCACGCACACTCTCTCGCCCCCCCCTCTCGCCCCCTCTCTTGCCCCCCTCCCTCGCCCCTTCTCGCCCCCTCTCTCGCCCCCTCTCTCGCCCCCTCTCTCGCCCCCTCCCTCGCCCCCTCTCGACCCCTATCTCGCCCCCACTCTTCCTCCCCACTCATCTCCACTCTCTCCCCTCTCTCTCTCCCTCTCTCTCGCCTCTCTCTCCCCACTCTCACCCCGTCTCACCACCTCTCTTACACCATCTCTCTCCCCCCTCTCACCCCCTCTCTCTCTCCCTCTCCCTCTCCAACCTCTCTCGCCCCCTCTCTTTCCCCTCTCTCTCTCTTCCACTCTCTCTAACCCCCTCTGTCTCTCTCTCCCTCGCTCTATACCGCTGTTTCTCTACCCTTTCTCTCTCTCCCCTCTCTTCCCACCCCTCTCTCTCTCCCCTCTCTCCAACTCCCCTCTCTCCATCTCCCCTCTTTCTCACCCCACTCTCTCTCCTCTCTCTCCTTCCTTTCTCTTTCTCCCTCCCCTCTTTCTCTCCCCTCTCGCTCTCCCCGGTCTCTTACCCTGCTCTCTTACCCCGCTCTCTTACCCCAGTCTCTCTCCCCTCTCTCCCAACGCACTCTCATTCCCACTCTCCCAACCCACTCTCCACCCCTAATCTACCCACCCACTCTCCCTCCCCCATTATTTCCCCGCACTCTCTCCCCCCCACTCTCTCCCCCCACTCTCTCCCCCTCACTCTCTGCCCCTCTCTGTCCCTCTCTCTCCTCTCACTGTCCCTCCTCTCTCCCATCTATCTCAAGCCCTCTCTCTCCCCCTCTCTCTTCCCCATTCCTTTCCCCCTTCTCTCACCCCTCTCTGCCCACACTCTCTACCCCCAGTCTCTCCCCCTCCCTCTCTCTCTCCCTCGTTCATTCCCCCCCCTCCCCTCTCTCTCTACCCACTCTCTCCCCGTCTCCCCTCTCTCTCTCCCCCCCCTCTCCCACTCTCTCTTCCTCGCTCTCTCTCCCCACTCTTTCCTCTACTCTCTCTCCCCACACTCTCTCCCCCCCTCACCCCCCACTCTCTTCCCACCTCTCTCGCCTCTCTTTCTCTCGCCTCTCTCTCTCTCTCACCCCCTCTTTCTGGTCTCACTCTCTCCCCTCTCTCACCCTCTCTCTTCCCACCTTCCTTGCCCATCTTTCTCATCTCTCTCTCTCAGCCCCTATCTCTCCTCTCACTCTCTGCCCTCTCTCTCTCCCCACACTCTCCCCCCTCTCTCGCCCTCTCTCTTCCCCTCCCCACTCTGTCCCACCTCTCTCTCCCCCCTCTCACCCCCACTCTCTTCCCACCTCTCTCACCTCTCTCTCACTCTCTGCCCTCTCTCTCTCTCTCCCCACACTCTCCCCCCCTCTCTCGCCCTCTCTCTCCTCCTCCCCTCTCTCTATCCACTCTCTCCCCCTCCCTCTCTCTCCCCTTCCCTCCCCCTCTCTCTTGCTCCCTTCTCGCACCCTCTCTCTCGCCCAACTCTCACCCCCTGTTTCACCCTCCTGTCTCACCCGTCCTCTCTCTCCCCCTCTTTTGCCCCCACCCTCACCCCCTCTCTCGCCCCCTCTCACCCCCACTTTAGCCACCATCATCTCCACTCTTGCCCCTCTCTCTCCCCCTCTCTCTCACCCCTTCTCTCTCCCGTCTCTCTCCCCTCTCTCTCCACATCTCTATCCCCCTCTCTCCACCTCTCTCTCCCCCGTCTCTCTACCCTCCTCTCTCTTCCCCCTCTCTTTACCTCCCTCTGTCTCTCTCCCCTCTCTCTCTACCCTCTCTTCCGATCCCTCTCCCCTCTCCAACTCCCCTCTCCATCTCCCCGCTCCCAATCTCCCCTTTTTGCCCTTCTCCCCCTCCCCTGTCACCCCCTCTCTCCCTCACTTTCTCCCCTCTCTCTCTCTCCCCGCGCTCTCTCCCCTCTCTTTCACCCCTCTCTCCCCCTCTCCCCCCTCTCCCCTTGCCCCCTCCCCTCTCTCGACCCCCTCTCTCACCCCCCTCTCTCACCTGCCTCCCTCGATCCCTCCCTCTGCCCCCTGCCTATGCCGTCTCTCTCTGCTCCCCTCTCCCTGTCCCCTCTCGCCGCCGCTCTCTCTCCCCTCTCTCTCTCCCCCTCACTTTGTCCAGCTCACTCTCTCCCCCTCTCTCTCCCTTGCCCCTCCTTCTCCCCCGCTCTCCCATTAGCTCTCTACCCCTTCTCTCTCTTCCCCTTCTCTCTCCACCCTCTTTCTCCATGCCTCTCTCTCTATCCCATCTCCCCTCCTCCCCCTCCCTTTCCCCCTCACTCCCTCTCTCTCTACCCCTCACTCTCTCTCCCACGAACTCTCTCTTTACTAACTCTCTCCCCCAACTCTGTCACCGAACTCTCTCCCCTCTCTCCCTCTCTCACCCCTTCCCTCTCTCAATCACTGCCTCACTCACCCTCTCACTCTCCCCATCTCTCCGTTCCCGTCCCCCCCTCTCATCTCCCCCACTCTCTCCCCACTCTCTCCCCTCCTCTCTCTCCCCCTTTCTCTCCCCCTCTCTCTCCTCTCTCTACCCTCCTCTCTCCCCTCCTCTCTCTACCCTCCTCTCTCTCCCCAATCTCTCGCCTCTCACTCCTCCTCTGTCTCCCCCTCTCCCCTCCTCTCTCTCTCCCCTCCTCTCTCCTCCTCTCTCCACCGTCTGTCTCTCCCTCTCTCCCCCACTCTCTTCACGTCTCTCTCCTCCCTCTCTTGCCCCCTCTCTCTGTCCCCCGTCTCTCTCTGTGTCCCACTCTCACTGTCCCCTAACTCTGTCCCCCTCGCACTGTCCCCCTCTCTGTCCCTCCTGTTTCTCTGTCACCCCTCTCTCTGTGCCCCCACTCTCTGTCCCCCTCTCCCTGTCCATCTCTCTCTGTCCCCTGTCTCTCTGTCCCCCCTCTCTGTCCGTTCCACTCTCTCTGTCCCCCCTCTCTCTGTACCCCCTCTCTCTCCATTCCCCTCCCTCTGTCCCCTCTCTCTCTGTCCCCCTCCTCTCTGTCCCTCTTCCTCTCTGTCCCCCCTCACTCCATTCCACTCTCTCTGTCCCCCTCTTTCTGTCCCCCTCCTCTCTTTTCCCCCTCCTCTCTGTCCCCCCTCTCTCTGAACCCTCCTCTCCCTCTGTCCCCATCTCTCTGTCCACCCCTCTCTCTGTCCCCCTCTCTCTGCCCCCTCTCTCTGTCCCACCACTCACTGTTCCCCACTCTGTCCACCCTTTCTCTTTCCCCTCGTTTTAACCCCCTCCCCATCTCTGGCCTCCCTCTCTCCCCCACTCTCTTGCCCCACTCTCTCTCTGTCCCCTCTGTCTCTGACCGCCCCTCTCCCTGTCACCCAATCTCTCTCTCTCCTCTCTCAGTCCCGCCATCTCTCTATCCCCCTCTCTCAATGCCCCCTCTCTCTCCGTTGCCCCCTCTCTGTCCCCCCCTCTCTGTCCCACTCTCTCTGTCCCCCTCCTCTCTGTCCTCCCTCTCTCTGTCTCCCCTCTCTCTCCGTTGCCCTCTCTCTGTCCTCTTTCTCTGTCCCCCTTCTCTCTGCACCCCCCTCCATTCCCCTCTCTCTTTCCCCTCCTCTCTCTGTCCCCTCTCTCTGTCACCCCCCTCTCCTTCCCCCCGTCACGCCTCTCTCTCCGTTCCCCTCTCTCTGTCCCCCCTATCTGTGTCTCCCTCTCTCTATCCCCTCTCTCTTTTTCCCCCCCTCTGCCGCCACCCTCTGTCTCCCCCTCTCTTCGTTCCCCTCTCTCTGTCCTCTCTCTGTCCCCCTCTCTCTGTCCCCCTCTCTCTGTCCCCCTCTCTCTGATCCCACTCTCTCTGTCCCCCTCTCTCTGTTCCCATCTCTCTGACCCCCTCTCCGTGCCCTCTCTTCCTCTGTCCCTATTTCTCTCTGTCCCCCACCTCTGACCCCCCTCTCTCCATCCCTTCCTTCTCTGTCCCCCCTCTCTGTCCCCTTCTCTCTGTCCCCTCTCTCTGTCCCCCCTCTCTCTGTCCCCCCTCTCTTTGTCCCCCCCTCTCTGTCCCACCCTCTCTGTCCCCCCTCTCTCTGTTCCCCCTCTCTGTCCCCCTCTCACTCCCCGTCTCTCTGTTCCCCCTTTTTCCCCTGTCTCTGTCCCCTTCTCTCAATACCCCCCTGCGCCCCTTCTCTCTGTCCCCCCTCTCTCTCTGTTCGCCCTCTGTCTGTCCCCCCTCTCCGTCCCTCCCATCTCTGTCCCCCCTCTCTGTCCCCCTCTCTCCCTGTCACCCTTCTGTCTGTCCCCTCTCTCTCTGTCACCCTCCTCTCTGTCCCCATTCTCTCAGCCCACCCCTCTCTCTCTGTCCCCCTCTCTCTGCCCCCTCTCTCTGTCCCCCCACTCACTGACCCTCTCTCTCTGCCCACCCTCTCTCTCTTCCCCCTCTCTTTACCCCATCTCTCTCCCCATCTCTCCCCTAACTCGCTCTCCCCGCACTCTTGTCCCCCTCTCTCTCTGTCCCCTTCCTCTCTGCCCCCCTCTCCCTGTCCCACCCTCTCTCTGTCCGTCCCCTCCGTCCCCCACTCTCTTTCCTCTTCTTTCTTTCACCCAGTCTCTTAGGCCCCCGCTTTCTGTCCCCCCTCTCTTTGCGCCCCTATCTCTCTGTCCCCCCTCTCTCAATGTCCCCCTCTCTCTCTGTCCCCACTCTCTCTCGGTCTTCCTCTCTCTGACCCCCTCTCTGTACCCCCCGCTCTGTCACCATCCTCTCTGTCCCCACTCTCTCTGTCACCCTCTCACTCTGTGCCTCCCTGTCCCTCTGTCCCCATTCCTCTGTCCACCCCTCTCTCTCTGTACCCCCTCTCTGCACCCTTCTCTCTGTCCCCCTGTCTCTCTGTTCCGCTAACTCTAACCCCCATCCCCCATCACTCCACGCTCTCTCTCTCCCCCCACTCTCTTGTCCCCCTCTCTCTCTGCCCCCCCCCTCTCTGACCCCCTCTATCTCACTGACCGCCACCACTCTGTCCCCCTCTCTCTCTGCCCCCCCACCTTTCTGACCCCCTCTATCTCTCTGACGGCCCCCACTCTGTCCCCCTCTCTCTCTGTCCCCCGCGCTCTCTGTCCTCTCTCTCTCTCTGTCCATCTCTCTCTGTGTCCCCACCTCTGTCTCCCCTCTCTCTGTCCCCCTCTCTCTGTTCCCCCTCTCTCTCTGTACCCCCCTCTCTCTGTCCCCCTCTCTCTGTCCCCCTCTCTCTGTCCCTCCTCTCTCTGTCCCCCTCTCTCTGTCCCCCTCTCTCTGTGTCCCCACCTCTGTCTCCCCTCTCTCTGTCCCCCTCTCTCTGTTCCCCCTCTCTCTCTGTACCCCCCTCTCTCTGTCCCCCTCTCTCTGCCCATCTCTCTCTGTCCCTCCTCTCTCTGTCCCCCTCTCTCTGCCCCCCTCTCTCTGTTTGCCCTCTCTCTGTCTCCCCTTCTCTGTCACCCCCCTCTGTCCCACCCTCTCCGTCCCTCCCCTCTCTGTCCCCCCTCTCTGTCCCCCCTCTCTCCCTGTCACCCTTCTGTCTGTCCCCATTCTCTCTGCCCATCCGTCTCTCTCTGTCCCCCTCTCTTTGTCCCCGCTCTCTCTCTGTTCGCCCTCTGTCTGTCCCCCCTCTCCGTCCCTCCCATCTCTGTCGCCCCTCTCTGTCCCCCCTCTCTCCCTGTCACCCTTCTGTCTGTCCCCTCTCTCTCTGTCACCCTCCTCTCTGTCCCCATTCTCTCTGTCCCCACTCTCTCTGTCACCCTCTCACTCTGTGCCTCCCTGTCCCTCTGTCCCCATTTCTCCGTCCACCCCTCTCTCTGTACCCCCTCTCTGTCCCACACTCTCTGCACCCTTCTCTCTGTCCCCCTCTCTCTCTGTTCCCCCTATCTCTACCCCCCAATCCCCTATCACTCCACCCTTTCTCTCTCCCCACACTCTCTTGTCCCCCCCTCTCTCTGTCCCCCCTCTCTCTCTGACCCCCTCTATCTCTCTGACTGCCCCGTCTCTGTCCCCCTCTCTCTCTGTCCCCCGCGCTCTCTGTCCCCCCTCTCTCTATCTCCCCTTCTCTGTCACCCCTCTCTGTCCCCCCCCTCTCCGTCCCTTCCCTCTCTGTCCCCCCTCTCTGTCCCCCCTATCTCCCTGTCACCCTTCTGTTTGTCCCCATTCTCTCTAACCACCACTCTCTCTCTGTCCCCCTCTCTTTGTCCCCCTCTCTCTGTCCCCCCACTCACTGACCCCCTCTCTCTGCCCACCCTCTCTCTCTTCCCCCTCTCTTTATCCCATGTCTCCCCCTCTCTCCCCTCCCTCGCTCTCCCCACAAACTTGTCCCCCTCTCTCTCTCTGTCCCTTTCCTCTCTGTCCCCCCTCCCTGTCCCACCCTCTCTCTCTGTCCGTCCCCTCCGTCCCCCTCTCTCTTTCCTCCTCTTTCTTTCCCCCAGTCTCTTAGGCCCCCTCTTTCTGTCCCCCCTCTCTCTGCGCCCCCATCTCTTTGTCACCCCTCTCTCAATGTCCCCCCTCTCTCTCTGTCCCCACTCTCTCTCGATCCTCCTCTCTCTGTACCCCCTCTCTGTCCCATACTCTCTGCACCCTTCTCTCTGTCCCCCCTCTCTCTCTGTTCCCCCTATATCTACCCCCAATCCCCTATCACTCCACCCTCTCTCTCTCCCCCCACTCTCTTGTCCCCCTCTCTCTCTGTCCCCCCTCTCTCTGTCCCCCCTCTCTCTGTCCCCCCTCTCTCTGTCCCCCTCTCTCTGTCCCCCCTCTCTCTTCCCCCCTTCTCTGTTCCACCCCTCTGTCCCCCCTCTCTCTGTCCCCCCCTCTCTCTGTCCCCCCCTCTCTCTGTCCCCCCTCTCTCTGTCCCCCCTCTCTCTGTCCCCCCTCTCTCTGTCCCACTCTCTCTGTCTCCCCTTCTCTGTCCCCCCCGTCCCCCTCTCCCTCTGTCCCCCTCTCTCTGTCCCTCCTCTCTCTGCCCCCCCCCCCCTCTGTCCCCCTCTGTCCCCCTCTCTCTGTCCCTCCTCTCTCTGCCCCCCCTTCTGTCCCCCTCTGTGTCCCCCTCTCTCTGTCCCAACTCTCTCTGTCCATCCTCTGCCTGTCCCTCTCTCTCTGTCCCCCTCTCTTTGTCCCCCTCTCTGTCCCCCACCCCTCTGTCCCCATATCTCTCTGCCCCTCTTTCTCTGTCACCCCTCTCTCTGCCCCCTCCCTCTGTCCCATTCTCAATCATTCCATCCTCCCTGTCCCCTGTCTTCATTCCCCCCCTGTCTCTGTCACCCCTCTCTCTGTCACCCCTCTCTCTGTCCCCCTCTCTCTCTCCCCCCTCTCTCTCTCCCCCCTCTCTCTGTCCCCCCGTCTCTGTCCCCACTCTCTCTGTCCCCTCTCTCTCTGTCCCCCCTCTCTCTGTCCCCCCGTCTCTGTCCCCACTCTCTCTGTCCCCTCTCTCTGTGTCCCCCCTCTCTCTCTCTGTCACCGACCTCTCTGCCCCCCACTCTCTGTTCCTACTTTCTGTCCCTGTCTCTCTGTTCCCATCTCGCTCTGTCACCCCGCCCGTAGTGGGCGGCACGTAGAGGTAGAGGTAGAGGTAGAGGTATTGTCCTGCTAAGTCTGTCCCCATCTCGCTCGGTCCGCCCCCCACCCCTTGTCACCCCTCTCTCTGTTGCCCCTTTCTCTGCCCTCACTCTCTGTCCCATCCTCGCTCAGTCCACCCTCCCTGGTCCTCTCTTTGTCCCCCTCTCAGTGTTCCCTCCTCTCTGTCCGTCACCCCTCTCTCTGTTCCCCTTTCTCTGTGCGCCCCCTCTATGACACCCTCTCTGTTTCCCCCTCACTGTCCCCCCTCTCTCAGTCGCCCCCTCTCTCTGTCCACCTTCTCTCTGTCCCCCTCTCTATGACCTCCTCTCTCTGTCCCCTTCTTTCTGTCTCCCTCTCTCTGTCCACCTCTCTCTGTCCACTCTCTCTGTCCACCCTCTCTCTGTCCCCCGTCTCTGTGTCCCCCCTCTCTCTGTCCTCTTCTCTCGTCCCCCTCTATCTGTTCCCCTCTTGCTCTCCCCTTCTGTCTGTCCCCTTCTCTCTGTCCCCCCCTCACTGTCCCAATCTCTCTGTCCCCTTCTCTCTGTCCCCCCTCTCTGTCCTCCTCTCCCTGTTCCCTCCCTCTCTCTGATCCTGCCCTCTCTCTGTCCCCTCCCTCTGTCCCCCCTTTCTCTGCCCCCTCTATCTGAATCCCCCGTCCCCCCTCTCTCTGTCCCTCCCTCTCTCCGTCCCCTCACTCGCCCTCCTCTCTCTCTCTTGCCCTCCCCTCTCTCGCCCTCCCCTCTTTCTTGCACTCCCCTCTCTCACCCTCCTCTCTCTTGCCCTCCTCCTCTCACAAGCTCCCCTCTTCGCGCTCCCCTGCCTCACCCTCCCATCCCTCCCCCCCGTCTCGTCCTCCCCTCTCTCAACCTCTCCCCTCTCTCTCTCCCTCCCCTCCCTCCCGTTTCTCTCCCCTCTCTCTCGCCCTCCCCACCCTCCTTCACCTCTCACGCACTCTACCTCCCTCTCGACCTCCCCTCCCTCTCCCCCTCTTTTACCCTCCCCCCTCTCTTGCCCTCCCCCTCACTCACGCGCCCCCTCTCTCCCATCCCCTCTCTCACCCTCCCCCTCTCCCTCTCCTCTCTTGCTCCCCTCCCTAGCCCTCTCCATTCCTCTCGCCCTCCCCTCCCTCCTTCCCCTCTCTCCCCCTCCCCTCTCTCGCCCTCTCCCTTCCTCTCGCCTGCACCTTCCTCCCTCCCCTCTCTCTCCTTCCCCTCTCTCGCCCCCTCCCCTCTCTCTCTCCTTCCCCTCTCTCCCTCTCCCCACTCTCGCACTCCCCTCTCTCACCCTCACTTCTCTCACCCTCATTTCTCTCGCCCTCCCCTCTCTCGCCCTTTACCACCCTCTCGCCTTTACCTCCCTCCCCCCTCTCTCGAACTCCCCTCTCCTCCCCTCCCCCTCCCCTCTCTCGCCCTGCCCCTCTCTCGCCCTGCCCCGATTCTCACCCTCCCTCCATCTCACCCTCCGCTCCCTTCCCTCCCCTCTCTCGGTCTCCCTTCTCTCGCCATCTCCTCTCTCGCCCTCCTCTCTCTCACCCTCCTCCTCTCTCGCGATTCCCTCTCTCACCCTCTCCCTTCCCCTCTCTCACTCTCCATACCTCTCGCGCTGCCCTCGCTTGCCCTCCCCTGTCTCATTCTCCCCTTTCCCAAGCTCTCTGCTCCCTCTCGCCTTCCCCACCCTCGCCCACCTCTCTTGCACTCCTTGTCTTTCCCTTCCTTCTCTTGCCCTACCCATCTCTCTTCCTCCCCCTCTCTCGCGCTCCCTCTCTCCCATCCCCTCTTTCGCCCTCGTCCTCCCTCTTGACCTTCCCTCCCCTCCTTTTTTGATCGTGAGGCTGCGTGGTGGGGGGGTGGGTGAGATGTGGGAGGTAGGGGGAGGGGAAAATGGGGTGGAGGTGGAACTCCTGGAGGGAGACAGAGACGGCAGGACAGAGAGAGTGAGGGTGAGGGGATAGGGAAGAGTGCAGGCAGGTGGAGAAACCAAGCTTGGGGGGGATTGTGTGTGAGAGGGGCAACGAAAGAGTGTGAAGTGGAGAGGTGATGAGAGAGAGGGAGAGCATTGAGTAGAAAGAGTAGCGGAGATGAATTGGGGAAACCAGGTTGGAGTGGGAGGGTTGCAGAGGGAGTTAAACCCAGCTCCTGAGCTCAGGGCGCGGTGCCCTCCCTTTCTCTGAGGACCAGGACTTGAGGCTGAGTCTGTCTCTCACCAGCTCAGCTTCTCCAACACAAAGACACACAACAACATCGGTCACTCTGCTGATCGGCACGCTTTAATCAACATTTTTATTGATTACAAATGTAAGTGATGGATACAGTCAGTGGGATGGTGCCTTTTCTCACTGGCCCCTGAGTTGTGAGAAACATTGAAATGTTTCCCTGTAACCCTCATGTGGGATAAGGATGGACAAACCAGCGCTACCCTCAGTCTGTTACCCTAGTGACAGGCTGCTCCATCACTGAAACACTGAACTGAAATGAGAAAATCCCGGATGGATTGATTAATGAGGGAATTTGATGGATGGATGGATTTGGGTGCAGGGATATTTCAGCACATTCTTCAGCTGCTGCCTGAACTTAGTCTGGGTCACGGCATAAATCGCGGTGTTTGTGCAGCAACTGAGGAGCTGCAGCATGAAGCCCAATTCCTGCACAAAGGAACTGAGATACATAGAAGAATTCACAATCAAATACATCCGTTTCCATATAGAATACAGCATTAACATTGACCATAACAGGATGAAATTGGCCGAGATCACAAACAGTAAAATGACGGATTTTTTTCGGTTTCTCATTTCAGTGTCAGACTGAGCGTCCCCATTGGTGTGAGCGCGGAGTCTCCTGCGGGCTCTGCTGGTCACTAAAATGTGTCTGACGGTGAGAACATTGAGCAGCAGAATCAGGAGAAATGGGACACACGGGGTTAGAATGTTGTGGAGGAACTCGATTGTGACCCAGACAATGGAGTCACGAACAGCGTCTGTTGCATCACAAAACCAGGGCTCGTTCCCCAGCCAATACCAAGGCGAGAGCATAAAATACCAGAAAGTGTTCTTTAAACAGCTCAGCACAGTCACTGCTCCCAGAACCACAGCCGCCGTTTTCTCACTGCAATATTTACTTTTCTGCTTCTGGCAACAAATGGCCACAAACCGATCAAAGGTGAAAGTGACAGTGAACCAGACAGAGCAGTCAGTGGCTGCATAAAGCAGGACGGCGTGGATATTACACACGGGGACGGAGTCCATCAGGAAATAAAATTGTTCCCGATAAACAATGGGAATGTGTCTCAGGATCAGGTCGAGGATAATGACTAGGAGATCCGCCGCTGCCATGGCCCCCAGGTAACGTCTGACACATGGAGATAATCCACAATCTTTATAAAACAGGACGTAGATGGTCACTACATTAACTGTGAGGAAAGAAAACAAACCCATTATCCATCAGCCTGGAGGCAAAGGGACCCGTTTGATCGGGGACCCAGTGAGATTTTCAAATGTGTCCCTGTATTCAGGGATTTATTAAAATAATTGGAGCTGGAATAACAAATGGGAAGTTCGGAATTACTGACAAAAATGTGACATAAACCACAAGAAACCCTCCCTACCCAAACACACAGAGACACATCCATAAGGACAGTTGGTTTCTAGAACATTCCCACACATTCGATCACTCGAGAGCAGACACAGGTCACTCCTTCCCAGTTCCTAATATGGAGGGTTGAAACGTTGCTGTCCTGAAGGATTCTCTCCCAGTTTCCTGAAGACAAACGGAGGTTGGGAATTCCTGTATTTTGGTCTAAATTGTGGTCGATCCTGTGTCGTGAAGAAATGTAAACGCAGGGAAAACGTATTCCCCCCTTTTAACTGCCTGAGGGGCCTTCGGAACAGTGTCTCCTTCTCCCTGGAACGGGATCTCTTCCCTCGGGATCTTATCGTTTGTTCAATTCACTGACGTCCGCCCGTTCACAAACAATGTCAGGGACAGAACGTTCCTGGGAATGTCAGTTATTGAATATCAGGGAGAGAACGTTCCAGGAATGTCAGTTATAGAATGTTGGGGACAGAACGTTCCGGGGAACCCCTTGACCTGTCCATCACCTTTCCCACCAACATGATGTCCTGTGCCTGGACACACTGTAACATTAATGGGGTGAGAGACGGAGGGTCCAATCACAGGAATGGGAATGAAAGGCATTGCGAGATCAGCTGAAATGGTCAGATATATCACATTCTCAATCCACCTCACAGAACCAGCCCAGACACCATACACCCAGAGGAGATATCTGTTCACCGGGGAACACTGTACAGACCAGGCCAGTGTCCTGCTCAGTACAACCCTGCAATCTGTCCAGATTCATCCATTACACTGGTCAATACAATCCAGCAATCTGGCCAGAGTGGAACACTGCACAGACCACAGCAGTGCATTGATCTATAAACCCAGACTAGATATCTGTCCAGGATGGGGAGCTGTGTAGACCACAGCAGTGCATTAATCTATAAACACAGACTAGATATCTGTCCAGCACGGGGAGCTGTGCAGATTACAGCAGTGCATTGATCTATAAACCCGGACTGGATATCTGTCCAGCACAGGGAGCTGTGCAGACCACAGCAGTGCATTGATCTATAAACACGCACTGGATATCTGTCCAGCACAGGGTGCTGTGCACACCACAGTAGGGCACTAATGTGTGAACCTGAAACAAATATCCATCTAACACGGGGAGCTGCACAGACTACGTCATTGTATTATCTATAAACCTCAACGAGAATGACTGACCAGCACAGCGATCGATGCAGTGATCACCTGTGAATTGATCTGTAACCCAGAAGCAGTTACCCTCCCAGCATGTCGGACTGTGTACCCCTCCCCAGTGCATTGATCGGTAACCCAGGAGCAGTTACCCTCCCAGCATGTAGGACTGTGTACCCCACCCCAGTACATTGGTCTATAAACCAGGAGCAGTTACCCTCCCAGCATGTAGGACTGTGTACACCACCCCAGTACATTGATCTGTAACCCAGGAGCAGTTACCCTCCCAGCATGTAGGTCTGTGTACACCACCCCAGTGCATTGATCGGTAACCCAGGAGCAGTTACCCTCCCAGCATGTAGGACTGTGTACATCACCCCAGTGTATTGCTCACTTACACTCTATTAGACCCCTGCGCAGTATGGGGAAACTTGAAGCCCATGCTGGAAGTGACAGGATGTGCAGCTCCCACCCATTTACAGCTCCATCTCTCCATTGTTGCCCTGACAAGGGGGTGCTGTGTGTGTTAACATCACTGCCAGAGAGAGAAGGTGAGGGAATCAGTTTAAATATCACCACAAGGGAGGGGTTTGGGAAATAGACAGAGAGGGGGAGACTGAGACAGTGTCATGGAAGGATGTGTTCCCAGGTTTCAGAATGCTGAAATATAGACACTTGGATAGCATCCTGGAACTTGAGCCAGTCTTCCCAGGAAAGATGGGAAAAAGTGATATTGGTGTGAAGTCAGATGAGCATTTGTTCTGTGTCTTTGTAACTGGAATTAGTTTCAACAGAATTTATGATTCACTGGGCTGAATCTGACAATAATTTTTCTCAGTGATATTTTCAGTGAGTGTGACGGAGGGATTGTCTGTACGAGGCTGAGCTCGTTTCCTGGTGCTGTCGGATCGAACTCACCTCATTAACTACCCACCCCACCACATGGTTTCCCTCTCATTCAATACCTGCCCGATTCTCCCACCCATCATGGCTGGAGGTACACACCATCTCCAGGGTGACCCTGGATATTCCATGATCCCTGACACTGGGGCCATCTTTAAAAGCCCAATGGGCAGACGGTTGAGCTTTCTCTGATAGGAGCTGCCCTGCACAGTTTACCCCGAGCGTGGCAGATAAGGGGCAATTACACCATGGCTTGTCAACAGGGGCATGGAGGTCCTGGTGGATGGGCTAGTACAGAGGGGGACCATTCTCTTCACAGAGGGGGCTACATCACCAGACCCACTGAGCATGGTCTGAGCTCCCCACCCAGCTCAGTGCAGTATCTGCGGTCCGAAGAAGTGTCCAGCAATACAGGACAAGCATCAATAACCATCCCCACTCTGTCAGGATAAGGGTCACCGTATTCTCTCTGCTCCCTCACACTCACTGGATATCTGTTATAGCACCAATCCCCGAACTAGGTTCCTGCTCCACCACTCTCACCACTGCATGCAGCACCTTCTGTCTCTATCTCTGTTTCTGTCTCTCTCTCTGTCTCTCTCTCTCTCTCTCTCTCTCTCTCTCTCTCTACCTCCCTCCCTCTCTCCCTCCACTTTACCCCCCTACACTAATAACACTGCCTGGATATAACAGGGTCCCTCCGGACCCCTCAGCGTGACCCCGTCCCCCACCTACACTGGCACGAACAGCACGGCCACCCACTCCCAACCTCCCTCCCTCCCCTTCTCCCATTCCAGAAGAAAGAGCCTGGAATAGGACAGAAAGGGCCTATCCAGGTGGTGGAGTGCCCGATATCTGTTCCCTCACCCCCTCCCCCCGCCATGTTGGGACGACCCTGGTACGAGCCGGAGAGGACCGGGATGCCTCGTGTGGAGATTCTGAAACATCCACGTCACATCGACCGAGTAAGGAGCAATGTTCAGTGGGTTTAAAGTGAGCAATTCTCACTTTAAACCCATTGGCAGCTCCGTTTCCCCCCGGCACAACTTAGAAGCCGTGGCCCTGATGCCATCTCCCTTTTGTGTCGAGCTGGTCCAAATGGAATCCCCACGGTCTCGGTGGGCAGGAGGGTGGGCTCACAACACATCGTCACCACCACCTACCAGGAAGGGAGCGCAGAGACTCCCTCCTACACCTCCTCCTGTAAACAGCTCAGATACTGAATATAATCTGTGATAGTTACTGCTCTCCCTACCTGATATCTTCAATATTCTGTGCTCATATACACTCAGCGCTCTCTCCTCCAGCACCCAGTTTATAATAGCACAGCCTGTTTTATATTGTCTTGCATTGTCATTCCTACCAAAGTGCATCACCTCACACTGCTCTGCATTGATCCACATCTGCCTGAAAACTACACCACCGTGTGATTGTACTGGTAAAGTTCCACACTGTCCTCCATAGACTTCAGAGTTCTTCCAGGTTTGGTGCCATTTACAAATATTGAGATTTTCATAGCGTGGCAGTCCCCAAGAAACAACTGAAATCCTACCCCACACACACACACACACACGAGTCTGAGCAAGTGAAATACTGATATATTCCCATGGAGTGAGTCGAATAATGACATGCTGTCAACAGACCAACAAAAATCCTGACACACACCAAACACAGTGAGTGAAATATTGGCAAACCATAGAGCAAGAGAAATCCGGATATGCTCTGCTTATCTTCAGTGACACCATGGTATTAATGTTATGAAGTTGAAAGTGTGCACTGTACCTTTAAGAGAGAGTGAATACTGTTCTGAACTGAGCTTACAAGCACCTGTGTATATGAGAGGATGGCAGACCCAGAGTGTCAAGGACAACTGAAAATATGTCACATTTGGCTGTGAAATAGATCCCTGAGATGGTTGCTCTTTCAACAACAATTCGAATTTTATCAATTAGTTTTACTTATGCCCCAGGACACTAAAACCAAATAAAGTTTGTTTTTATTAGTTTTCGATAAATGATCTGATGCTGTGGATATTAAGAATGCAGGCATTTTGAAATTTGCAAACTGAGCAAATGCCATCAACACAGATCCAAGAAGTTGGAAAACAATCTATATCAAAGGTACCTCTTCATATGCCTCAGAGCGCCAGAGACCCGGGTTCAATTCCCGACTCGGGTGACTGACTGTGTGGAGTTTGCACATTCTCCCCGTGTCTGCGTGGGTTTCCTCCGGGTGCTCCGGTTTCCTCCCACACTCCAAAGATGTGCAGGTCAGGCGAATTGGCCATGCTAAATTGCCCATAGTGTTAGGTAGATGTAGATGTAGGGGTATGGGTGGGTTGCGCTTCGGCGGGGCGGTGTGGACTTGTTGGGCCGAAGGGCCTGTTTCCACACTGTAAGTAATCTAATCTAATATTCACAGTAAAAAGGAAGAAGATAACGCAGGGAGATCCACGGCTGAAAGAAAACACCGAAAATAACAGCATTTGAGTGTTTTTGATGTAATTTTAATAAGTGTCTTATTGTAGTAGTATATTGCAATAGAGTTGGAGTGGAGTAATAGGCGGTTAAGAGATTGGGGGTCTCAGAATTGTGAATAGTTGATGTAAAATATTCACTTTCAGAGTTAAAAAATAAATTGATGTTTTTATTTAAACAATAGAATTTGGGAGTTCTCTGTCACTCATATTTTAACAGTTTACGAGGCGAATTGAGCATTTTTTAATGTTTCATTTAAGTTACCAGATGAGCTTCACGCCGTGTCCTAACCATCCCCGTGTGTGTATCTGTGTGTCTCTGTGTGGGGCAGGTCTGGCAGTCTCTGTGGTGCCTAAAGTGATGCAATGCCACCATCTGCTGGCCTCCACACGCCACTGCACAGGCGTTGGCAAAGGGTGAAAACCAACAGGGATTCATTCAGAGATGGGGAGGGAGAGGGCAGCTGCTCACAGCACCATCCAAACTGATGTCTTATCCATGGACTGATCTAAATGTCCTTTAAACTTTGTAACTGTCCCTGCTTTCATCACTTCCTCTGGAAGTTCATTCCACACACAAGCCAGACTCTGTCTAAAATAATTACCTCTCATGACTTTTGTAAATCTTTTTTCATCGCACCTTAAAATATCCCTCAGTTTTGAATCCCCACCTCGAGACAAAAGACATCAGCCCTTCAGCTTCTCTGTCCCCCCCTCATGATTTTATAAACCTCTGTAAAGTTACCCCTTAATCTCATACTCTCCAGTAAAAAAAGTCCCAGCATACCCAGCCTCTCCTTATAGCTCAATCCCTCCTTTCCCAGCAACATCCAGGTTAATCTCTTCTCAATCCCCTCGTGCTTAATAATATCAAGGTCAGTAATATCAAAGTGAATAGTCAAGGTATTTTCTAAGGGTACGCGGAGTCCAAAATTAGAGGACAGAGGCTTGAGATGAGAGGGGAAACATTTAAAAGTGACCTAAGGGGCAGCTTTTTCACCCAGAGGGTGGTGTGCCTATGAAATGAGCGAGCAGGATGACCCGACTGGACAGAGTATTCCAGAAGTGGTCTCACCAATGTCCTGTACAACCACAACATGACATCCCAATTCCAATACTCAAAGGTCTGTCCTATGAAGACATGTGTGTTAAACACCTTCTTAACCACACTATCTATATGAGATGCAAATTTCAAAGATTTATACCTGACGGCTATGTCTCTGTTCTACAACACTGCCAAACACCCTACTTTGAATTGTATAGATCCTACTCTTGTTTGATTTACCAAATCCAATCCCACACATTAATCCAAACTAAACTCCATCTGCCACCCCTCAGCCCAGTGTGTGATATTACTGCCACCTCACCCTCCCCCTTCAATTTTAAAATGCCCATCCCTCTCCAGGAGGCCTGCACACACCAGCCTTGATTATCACAAAGACCAGGAGCTTGGTTTGCCTTGTGTGGTTAGGGGGAGGAGGGACAGATTGCAGACACAATCAGTGGGGAGGAGAGGCTAGATAGTAATCAGCGGCCTGGTATCATTTCATTCTTTTAGGAAGAGGGCAGTCGCACGTTAGAGGTGGGTAAGAGTGATCGGTGTTTTGGGACCAGAAATTAAGCTCTTCCTTCATCTCTGGTGTTCAGTAATAAATATCCTTTGAGATCCTTCATTGGGCAGAGTATGTCTGCAGGATTTCTTTCCTTAATATTGCAGACTACAGATCATAGCAATTAAAGCTGTTCATAGTTAATTTCGATGGCACAGCACGAAATGCCCATCCCTCTCCAGGAGGCCTGCACACACCAGCCTTGATTATCACAAATATCCTACAATTGAGACAAATATCTTGCATTTGTTTAACAATACAAAGTGTTTTGTGTAGTTCAGTAATGGGAACCTGATTATAATAAATCCACACCGAGCTGAAAGTGGGCACTAAAATATGACCCAAAATCTGGGTATAGTAGTGTAGTGGGTAGTGTCCCTGCCTCTGAGACAGAACTTTAGATTTGATTCCGAATTCCTGAACTTGTGTGGTAGTGTTCCTAGCTCTGCGCTAGAAGGCCTGGATTCAAGTCCTGCCTGTTGCAGAGGTATGTCCCAGCATGTCAGGACAGGCTGATGAACAAACACACAGGAGAATACTGTTACAGCTTTATGGGTATTGCTGAGTGATGCTAGTGTCCCTAACTCTGGGCACAAAGGTCTAGGTGTAAAGCCCACAGATGTATCTCGTGATACATCTGAACAAACTGATTAAAATGGAATTAAAATTGTGAATCGATGGAGAAGGAAGAGGTGTCGCTATGGCATTTCAGAATTTAGGCCCAGGATGACTGAAAGTACAGCCATTCGTGTTGATTGGAGTCACATTTCGCAGCAGTTAAGGTTTATAAAACCAGAACGATTATGGAAAGGGTGAGTAGTCACGGTTTTACCCCAGGTTAGGGGCGTCCAAAACTAGAGGGCATTGGTTGAAACTGAGGGGGGAATGGTTTTGATGAGGCCTAGAGGGCACCTTTTCACACAGAAGGTGGTGTGTGTATGGAATGAGGTGCCAGAGGAAGTGATGGAGGCTGGTCCAACTACAGCATGTAAAAGACATCTGGATGCTAACAGACCTGCCGAGATTTTCCAGCAATTTCTGTATTTCTTTTAAAAATGCATTCATTTTAACACAGGTATTGTGAATAAATTAAACACTTTCTGTTTTAATGATGCAGGGCCATTCAATCATATTTCAAATCGACCGAGGCCATTTTCTGCTCAGGGTATGGCTCTGTATATGACAGCAGCAATGATGCACCTCCATGGAACAGGGAATGTGATGGAGACATAGTTTGGACAATGTACAAGGAGACCTCCCATTGTCCAGATTTGGAGAGGATGACATTACTGTGTGATTCCGCTCAAAGAGAGAGAATATGTAAGCTGCCCGAGAAGGAACGGCCTATTGCACTCTCTCTCCTTCATTGTTCCTCATCACAGCAATATGTACGAGCTAGAAAAACCTCTACAGTCATCGTTATCATTCTTATTTTTATCGAATCCCTGCAGTGTGGAAACAAGCCCTTCGGCCCAACAAGTCCATACCCACCTTCCCAACCCATTGCCCTAACTATTGCACGTAACCTAGTAATCACTGAACATTACAGACAATTTAGCATGACCAATCCACCTAACCTACACAGTTTGTGGTAGGTAACTGGATAACTCATTAGAAGCTCACACAGACAAGGGGAGAATGTGCAAACTCCACACAGACAGTCACCCAAGGCTGGAATCGAACCCAAGTCCCTGGTGCTGTGAGGCAGATGTGCTAACCGCCGTGCTACCCTTTGGGTGCTCCCTAGCCAGAATTTATTGGAATCTACTCACTGCCTAAAGCAAAGGGGATTCAGCCAAATCCAACTCTCCCAGGATGAAATCCCATTGCTTGCAGCTGTGTGAGTACAATATCTTCAGAAGCAGAATAACGTTTTGGGCAATCTCGCAATTTTTCCTTTTGTCATAGATTCCAACAATATCTGGACAAAGTTCTTTCAAGTTAAATTTGCAGAGATTTCGTTTATTTGTCTGTGTGTGTGTGTGTGTTTGTGTGTGTGTGTAGAAACCGAAATATTGATTATATATTTGCAATACCCAAACACTTTGCCATTCATCTTTCCACCATAGTTGGAGTAACATTGCTCTGGATCATAAACGTGCTATTTTATCAGATTAAAGAAACTAGCCTGACTTGTTCCTAAAACTGACCCTGACCCAGTCCGAGACCGATATCATCGGCCATATCACCAACCTGATTACATTTAACATTTGTTGTGAGCAGTGGAGGAGTGGGACTAGAAAAGGAAACAGTGACCCCAAAAAGCCAGGGAACTATAGACCGGTGAGCCTGATGTCAGTGGTGGGAAAGTTGTTGGAGGGGATTCTGAGGGACAGGATTTACATACATTTGGGAAGGCAAGGGCTGATCGGGGTAGACAACGTGGCTTTCTGCATGGGAAATCATGTCTCATAAATTTGGTTGAGTTTTTTGAAGAGGTGACAAAGAAGATTGATGAAGGCAGTTTGGTAGACATTGTCTAAATGGACTTCAGCAAGGTGTTCATTTAAAGAACAAAGAGCAAAGAAAATCTACAGCCCAGGAACAGGCCCTTCGCCCTCCAAGCCTGAGCCGGTCCAAATGTACTGTCTAAATCCGGAAGCTTGTGAACAGCAGTGTGCTGTAAGAATCAGGACTGAGTTCACTGCATTTCATCATTTATGTAAAGAATTTAGATGTGAATATTGGAGCCATAGATAGTAAGGTTACAGATTAGTAGTAGATTATGTCAGAGCACAACGAGACTACAATTAGATGGGACAAAGGGGCAAGGAGTGAGAGGTGAAGTTTAATTAAGATAAATGTGAGGTTTTTCATTTTGGGAAGGCAAATCAGAGCAGAAATTATACACTTAATGGTAAGGTCCTGGGGTGTGTTGTGGAACAAAGGGACTGAGGACTGCAGGTACATAGTTCCTTGAAAGTGGACTCGCAGGTAGACAGTGTGGTGCTGAACACATTTGGCACATTTGCCTTAATCAGTCAGAGCATTGAGTATAGGAGTTGTGGTGGCATGTTGCATCTGTACAGGATGTTGGTGAGGCCACTTTAAGAATACTGCGTACAACTCTGTTTTCTGCAGAAATGACTTACACGGATGTTCCAGGACTGGAGGCTTGAGCTATTGGGAGAGGCTGATTACGTTGAGGTGTTTCCCCCTGGAGTGTCAGATGTTGAGGGGTAACATTATAGAGGTTTATAAAATCATCAGGGGCATGGATATTCTGAACAGCCATGTTCTGCTCCCAAGGATAGGGGAGTCCAGAACAAGAGATCATAGGTTGAAGGGGAGCGGGTGAATGATTTAGAAGGGTCCTGAAGATAAATGTTTCACACAGAGAAGTTGTGTGTACAGAAAGTGCTGTCAGAGGAAGTGGTGAAGGCGGGTACAATCACAGGAGGGGTATTGGCCAAATGCTGGCAAATGGGACTAAATCAGATTTGATATCTGATCGGAGTGAACAGATTGGACGAATGGGTCGGTTTCCGTTCTGCATGACTCTCTGATTCTATAAGAGGGATGACGAATTATTCTGAAAGGACCTTTCAAGTCGGAATCCTCTTCAGTGGAAGGTTATCGTGTCTCTGTCTTCACATTGATTGAAAGCTGCCTTAGTTAAATATTTGACAGAGAAGTGAGTCATGCACAATGGGACACAGACAGGAAAGTGGGGCTGAGACCACAACCTGATCAGCGACAATTTTAGTGCCTGGTGGAGAAGCCTCAAAGTATCTAATGACCCACTCCTGCTCCTCAGTCCCATGTTCCTGTGTTCCATTCAGCCCCTCAAACCTACTAGATAGGAACAGTTGGAGACTACTTACTCCTATAACCTGTTGCATAGAAACAGAGGAGACCTTTTGGCCCTTCAAGACTGTCCCACACAGTTTGAAGTGATTTAGGAAATGTATTTGGAAAACCCAGGCTGGGTATGAAAGAGGCCTCTTATTCTCTTTACAGAGATTCCCCTCTCTGCAACTTGTGCTCAATTTGTTGGTCATGTTGTAGACCCAAATTCACTGAGAATACAGCCCTCATACCTCACCAAGAGATGGCTCACAAAATGCTCTGGTCTCCCTGACTGCAACATTCAATAACAGAACACTCATGAAAATAACACCCACTAACTTTCCAATAACAGAATGGAGAATATCAGAAACGGGGGCAGAACATTCACTCCCGAAGCTTGCCCTGCCCTTCACTAAGATCATGATTGATCTGCTCTTGATCTCAAATCCTCTTTAATGCTCAATTCTTCATAGCCATCAACTCTCTAACAGGTCAATGTCCATCTAACTCCTCTTCAAACACTTAAGTCATCTTTCTCCCCAACACTCTTGAGAAAAGAAATCCTGACATTTAATACCACCTGTTTGAAGAAAACACGTGTTGTTCCTATACCATGGCCTGTTGTTATGAACAAAAGAGGTTGAGACAAGGGTTCAGGTAAAAATGACTGGCCCTGATATCAAGGCAGTGGTTAACTTCTGCTGGCATCAAGGAGCTTAACAAAACTGGACTTAATGGGAATCAGAGTAAACTCTCCAGTGTTTGGGGTCGAACATGGCACAAAGGAAGATGTTCATCATCTCTGTCCTGGGTCACCTCTGTGGGAAACCGGCAATGTAGCTTCCTTTTCACAAGCATCTTTAACTGCTTCATCAACGTCTCCCCGCCCTCACCCTCCCCACCATAAGATCAGAAGTGGGGATGGTCACTGAAGATTCCACAATGTTCAGAATGTTTTATCCCATGTCAGCTCCTGAACTGGTCTGTGTCCATGTGCAGCAAGACCCGGACTCCATTGAGGCTTGTGCTGTTAAAGTGTCCATAACATTCATGTAACAGCACTGCCTGACACTGCACAATGCCACAATAAAATAAGAGTTCATTCAGCACCTCACGCTGGTTTCACAGCGTGAAAGTCATACAGCCCATTGACATTATTGGAGAAGAACAGGGACAGCCCATTCAGTGCCTCCAGCCTATTACTCAGGAAGGGAAGGAGTCTAGTGTGATCGACCACACCAGAGCCCCTTGAAAATATTTGAAGGCGGTCGCCGAGACTCTAATATTTTCTGATTTTAAAGGAAATGTAAACTGTCTGTTCCAGATGCAACTACTCGGTGTGAAGCAAAACACCATCTACTTAAACATGAAAGATAAAATGAAACCAAAGAAAGAGGAATTTAGAAAAACGTAATTCTATTGGACAGCTTAACAGAAATAATACATCTAGGAACTATTACTAATGAACTGTTCCAATAAAGGAAAATCCCATAAACACAGCCCCTGGCAAAAAGGAATATTCAGACACAGATTGTCACAAACATTTCTCCAATCCAGGAATTAAAAACAGCATCAAGAGAAATTTCAGAGAGGGTAGCAACCAGGAAACATTCACTGAAGCTTCCAACTCTGTGGATACCCCAATAGTTTCTGATGTTGCTGAGAAACCAAAACCCAGTGATCCTAATCTGTGAGAGCAGGCCACACTCATTCAGGCTGCATTAAAATAAACCCAAGACCTCCCTAGCTGTTACTCAAGTGGTCTTAACTAGCCAGCTTGGTAACGATCGTTCAATCTCTCTCATAAAAGAAACCAGGACAAAATAACCTCTTAAAGCTGCAGCATTGTCACACTAGTCAGTGCAATGAGCTGTCAAACAGGAACCAGGGGTAACCCAGTCAGGCCCTTGGCCCTGTCCAATCGGACGAGGAAGAAGCCATTCAGTCCCTTCAGTCACTTACACGGCAACAGGATGAGGCCATTCAGCCCCTTGTGTCACTCAAACAGGATTAAGGGGAGGCCATTCAACCGCTTGAGCCACTTAGGCAGGAACAGTATGAGGCCATTCCCCCCTCAACGCACTTACACAGGGATAGAATGAGGTCGTTGATGCTGATTCCTGATGAACTGCTTATGCCCGAAACGTCGATTCTCCTGCTTCTTGGATGCTGCCTGACCTTTTGTGTTTTTCCAGCAATCGACTCTCTACTCTGATCTCCAGCATCGGTAGTCCTCACTGTCTCCTAACTGATGCTCTAACATGATTACCAAGTGGAGCAGAGGCTGCACAGACAGACTCCTCCACGTTGTTCCTCCTGGCTCCGTTGCTTATGATACACACGTGGGACTTTAATGTAGTTTTCTAGTGGTGAAGAGGGAAGCCTTATGTTTTGTGTGAAGTCTCAAGAAGGCACCTTCCTTCTCTGAGAAGCCAGCCTGGTGTTCTCTATGTAGGGCGCAAGCTGATGGGAATGGCTACCTGGTTCAGATGGAAGGTATTGTGGCTGCTGTTGGGGATTGTGAACAACCTGACGTTCAGTACAGGGTTCACTCGCCGACTGCACAATGACGTGGGGAGAGATAATTAAGGCACATAAACTATTAGAAAAGTCACGTTAGACTGATGAATGGACTCTCTAAGTTCAAATAATGATGATCTTGTCCATGTTGACCTTGTCTAGTGCACGTCCTGTTCAGTGTATCCTGTATACCTTACTCTGTCCAAGTCTATTTCCACCCTATGATCTGTCTGGCCATGTTTACCATGATCTGCCTCCACTGCTCATAAATAAAGTTCTTCCCTGTGCTGAGGTACACGTGACAATAAATCAAACCAATCAATCCTGGGTCAAGTATGGAATTCCTCTCCCTGTCAATGTCTGTTTTGTAAATAAGTGATCGTTGCCACTCCTCGAGTTTCAGCATCACCATTTCTTCGTCTCTCACAGCTCTACAGATTAAACACTCAGCTTCTTCACTCTATCCTCATGTTACCATCACCCGTGCCTGTGGTAAGGAGATCATTCCTTACAAAGGAGATCAAATCTGTAGAGAGTGCCCCAAATGCTCTCTCAGAAAGGATCTACAACAGCAGGAAGATGGCTTTACTTATGTACTCGAATCATCTTACAATGAAGGACAGCATACCATTGACTGCACCCATTACTTACTCAGGGTTTGATTCAGAGCAGTCAGCATAGACTTGTTTAGTGGGCGATCATGCTTCCCAAATTTGTTAGCATTCTTTGATGAAGTAACCAGGAAGGTTGACGAGGACAGAGTGGTAGACGTAGTCTCCATGGATTTCAGTAAGGCCTTTGATAAGGCCCCACATGGCAGGCTGCTCTGGAAGGGGACATCGCGTGAAATGCTGAGGGAATCTGGCCAATTGGATACACAATTGGCTTGGTTGTAGGAAACAGAGGGTTTCGTGGAAGGATGCTTGTCAGACTGGAGGCTGGGTCCATTGCTGTTTGTTATCTATGATTATCTATAATTGTATATGACTGTAGACACATAGACATGTGATAAAACGTTTCAATGATTTCTGAATCGGCCAAGCTAGACACTCTATTGTATCAAACTGCTCCGAGGTCTTAAAGGATAAACCCGGACTGAACATCCGGCCCCAGCCTCAGTGTTGGAAAAAGGGAACGGGAACACAGTCCTCTTGAACCTGCAGAGACCAACTTCCGAACATCTGAGAGCTTGTGACAGCATTTACAGAGCTTTCCCACAGACTGCACAGAAACATCAGGAATGGAGTGGGCTATACAACACATTGAGCCTTCCTCATTGTAATTCATGTTCAAACATCTCCACAATGCACTTATCCCACACAATGAATAAATCCGTTAATGTGATTAACCGTGGGAAGCTATAAAATAGGAAGTGCAGTAGTCCATTTGGTCCATCCAGTTTGCTAACCAATTCAATATAATGATGGCTTGCCCTTTATTTCCACACCTCACTCCTGCTCTCCCACCATCCATTTACTGTATCTAAATCCTTATATATATTCAGTGCGTTGGCTTCCAGGTTCGAGTGCGTTCCCCAGGTTCACCAGACTCTGAGAGCAGACATTTATTGTCATCTCAGTGCAGAATGGCCTGTCTGTACCTAATATTGTTGACCCATATTTTAGACCCCACAGCCTGGGGAATTATCATCCCTGTTTCCAATCTGTCACACTCTGTCAGAGTGTTATATATCTCACTGAGATCTCCACCCATTTTCCTAAAGCCCATGGAATACAGGCCCAGTCACCCCAAACTCTGTTCCCACAACAAGCTTGTCATCACAAAGATCAGTCTGGTCATCCTTCACTGCTCTCTCTCTTTGTCAGGTATGTCCTTTGTTAGGTACAGAGACCAAAACTGCACACAACATTGCACAATGTTCGAGATGATGTCTCAACAAGGCCCTGTACAGCTGCAGTAAGACACCCTTACTCCTGGACTCAAATCCTCCTCAAATGAAGGTCAACACCCCATTAACCTTCCTAACTGCTTTCTGCTCCTGCAATATTGCGTTCAGTGACTGGTGTATAGGGAGATGCAGATCCTTTGCAATGTTACAGCTCCCCACTTGTTGGGTCTATGTACACAAGGCAGCGTGCCAATGCCATTCCAAGTATTGCCTTCTGGGTTCAGACCTCTGCGCAGAAGGAAACAACAAAAAGGAGCAAGCGTCCCTTTGTAGATCAACATGTTTCAAACAATCCCGTTACAAACGATAGGCTTCAAATCAAAGGGCACACCTCTACCCACCTTACTCTCCATCTGCCACGTAGTTGCCCATTCATTCCACTTGTCTTAGTCACCTTGAAGCTTTTTTACAACCTCCTTACCCACTCACAATCCAACACCCTTTAGTTCTGTCAGCAGGCTGGGATATATTGTATTTTATTCCCACAACCAAATGTTTAATGGATATTGTGAACAGTTGGGACCTGAGCATCGATCTCCGTGATACCTCAGCAACCTTGCTCCGTTATTTTTTTAAAAATAATATTTATTTCCTGAAGCTGGGTGTGACTGGCTGGGCCAGCATTTATTGCCTGTCCCTAGCTGCCCTTGAAAACGTGGTGGTGAACTGTCTTGTTGAACCGCTGCAGTCCACTGTGGATTCAGTTTCGGTAACACCATTGAATACCATGGGGCCGTGTTTAAATTGTATTTTTGTGGTGATGTTCACGGTCTGGCATTTGTGAGGCCGGAATATTACTTGCCACTGGTCAGCCTGGATACTGTCCAGATCTTGTCGCATTTGGACATGGACTGCTTCAGTATCTGAGGAGCCACAAATGTTGCTGAACATGGTACAATCATTGGCGAGCATCCCCACTTCTGACATTATAATAGAGGGAAGGTCATTGATGAAGCAGCCCTGAAGATGTTTGGGCCTAGGCCACTGCCTGAGGGACTTCTACAGACTTGTCCTGGAGCTGAGTTGACTGACCTTTATCAACCATGACAATCTTTCTACGTGTCAGGTATGATTCTAACCAGCGGGGAGTTTGCCCCTAATACCCATTGATTCCAGTTTTTCTATCACCCCTTGATGCCACACTTTGTCAAAGGCAGCCTTGCTTTAAAAGACTGTCACTCTCACCCCCACATCTGGAATTCAGCTCTTTTGTCCATGTTTGAACCATGGTAATGAGGTCAGGAGCTGAGTGGCCCTGGTGGAGCCCAAACTGGGCGTCATTGACCAGGGTTTTGCTGGGCAGGTGCTGCTTGAAAGCACTAACACCTTCCATCACTTCACTGATGATCGAGAGTAGACTGATGGGGTGGTAATTGGCTGGATTGGATTTGTTCTGCTTTTTATGTATAGGGGATACTTGGGTAATTTTCCATGTAATCGGGGAAATATTGTTGTAACGATGCTGGAACAGTTTAGCTAGGTCAGTGACAAGTTCTGCAGTACACGTTTTCAGTACTATAGCCAGAACGTTGTCAGGGTATGTACCCTTTGGAGTATCCATTGTCTCCAACTGTTTCTGGATATCGCGTGGACTGAATCGAATTGACTGATGACTGGTGACTGAATTGCTGAGGACCACTGGAGAAGGTCGAGATAGATCATCCACTCAGCACTTTTGACTGAAGAATTCATCAACATTATCTTTTGCACTGACGTGCTGAACTATTCCATCATTAAGGATGGGGATACCTGTGGATTCTCCTCCTCCAATGCCTTGTTTAATTGTCCATAACTATTCTCGACTAGAAGTGGATGGACTGCAGAGCTTAGATCTCAACTGCTGCTTATGGGATCACGAATCTCCGTCTATCACTTCCTGTTTATGCTGTTTGGCACACACATAGTCCTGTTTGGTGGCTTCACCAGGCTGATAACTCATTGTCAGGTATGGCTGGTGCTGCTCCTGCCATCCTGCACATTCCATTGAACCAAGGTTGATTCACTGGTTTGATGGTAATTGCTGTGAGGGGGATATGCCAGGCTATGAGGTTGCACTGGAGTACAATTCTGCTGCTATTGATGACCAACAGCACCTGATAGAAACCCAGACTTGAGCTCCTAGATGTGTTTGAAGTTGGTCTTATTTTGCACGGTGATAGTACCACTCAAAATGATGGAGGTTATTCTCAATGTGAAGATGGGACTTTGTCTTCACAATGATTATGCAGAGGTTACTTTTACCGATACTGTCATGGGCAGATACGTCTACACATGGCAGATAAGTAAGGATGTGGTCACGTATGTATTTTCCTCTTGTTCGTTCCTTCATGACCTGCCGTAGACCCAGCCTAGCCTTTACATCCTTTAGGAGCCGGCCAGCTCAATCAGTAATGCTACAGCTGAGCTACTATTGGTGGTGGGCAAGAGTACATTTTGCATCCTAGCAACCCTCAGTGCTTCCTCCAAGTGTTGGTCAGCATGGAGGAGTACTGATTCATCAGTTGAGAGAGGCTGGTACATGGTAATCAGCAGGAGGTTTCCTTTTGGGTGTGTAAACTAACACTGTGAGACTTTGTGGGATACGGAGTCACTGTTGAGGATTCCCAGAGCAATTCTTTTCCAACTGTATCCCATTGTGTAGCCACATCTGCGGTGTATGTCCTGCTGGTGAGACCGGAGATATATGGACAAGGAGATGGGGTGTCTGGGACATACTCATACTCACATAATCATACCTTAAATACAATGTCAGGCTGTTACTTGACGACTCTGTTTATTTCTATTCACTGTTTCCTGCCAGATCTCCCATTCTAGGAACATGGCCATATATTAGCCCCCAATCCACTCAGATTTGATTTTGCAAATTGGGCTTGGAGCTTTACCAATATTTTTCTGAAAATCAACATGTTTTACATCCATTGCTTCTCTTTCATTTGTCTCCCAGTCTGTTTCTCAAACATAATTCCCATTTCATAAATCTATGTTAGTTGTCTATGACCATTACTTTCAGTCCCAATAATTTATCCTCAACCATTTACTTACTATGTTCTATGTTCCATGTACTATATCGTTTCCCCACACCAGACTTGGTTTTCAGAAACTCATCAATTCCTGCCTTAAACTGCTCAATAATTGACCTTCCACACCATACACTCACAGGAGCATAGACTCTGTGCCAACAGAAATACAGCACGATCTATATTAGTCCCACTTTCCAACAGCAGGCCCATAGCCGGGAATGCTATGCCACTTCCAAGTGCTCGTCCAAGTACTTTTTAACGATCGTGAGGTTACTTGTGATAATTCCCCTCTCAGGAAGTAATCCCAAAACCCAACACCATCTTGGTGAAAAAAAAGTTTAAATCCGGTCTGAACCTCAAACTCTTAACTTTAAAAGTGTGCTCCTTTGTTTTTGACCCTCTGACTAAAAGGAACAGCGGCTGTCTATCTACCCTGTCTGTGTCGCTCATAATCTTAACCTTCTGAATCACGGACCCCTCAGCTTTCTCTGCTTCAACGTAAAAAATCCGAGCTTATCCATCCTCTCTCCATAGCTGATATACTCCATTCCAGGGAACATCATGGGGGATGAATCTCCTCTGCACCCTCTGCAGTACAATCACATCCTTCCTGGAATGTGGCTCCCAGAGCTACATACAGTACTCCATTTTGGCAGAACCAAAGCCCGGTATTGCTCTTATAATCTACACCCTGATTAGGAAACACTACACCCAATGTCCAATTCTTAACTAGTGCATTAACCTGTCCAGTCACATTCAGGGATGTGTGGAGAAGCACCCTCTGACCTTCCCAGTATGCTGCCATTCATTGAGTCCTCGCCTGCCTGGTTCCTTCTCCCAAAGTGCATCACCTCATATTTATCAGAGTTACATTCTATCTGCCATTGATCTGCCCATCTGACCATTCCATCTGCATTTTCCTGTAACTTAAGGCCTTCCTCCTCACTGCGAACCACCCAGCCAATCTTTATGTCAAACATACACTTACTTACCACATCTCCCCCACTCTCCACCGAACCCCCTCCACATTCACATCTATATTTTTTTATGAATAACACAAACAATAAGGGACACAGCACTGATCCCTGTGGTAGACCAGGGGACACTGGTCTCCAGTCACACAAACAGCCTTCTCCCACCACACTCTGCGTCCTAACGCTAAGACAATTTTCGTTGTAACTTGTCAAGTTATCCTTCATATTGTGAGATTTTACTTTATTTTTCAGTTTCCCAGGTGGAAGTTTTTTCAAAGGCCTTCCTACAAAACAAACTAATTGACTTCCTCAAACTAATGCAATCAAACCCATTGGATGTGACTTCCTCCTGATAAAGCCATGATAATTATCCCTGATCAAACCTTGCGACTCTGATTGGAGTTCAATTTTCTCCTTCCCTATTTTATCCAGTAGTTTCCTTGACAGTGTTCTAATACTCTCTCGTCTATAGTTCCCTGGTCTATCTCTCCCACCCTGACTGTGAAGTGGAATCGTATTAGCAGTCCTCCAGTTCTCTGGCACCTCCCCTATAGTCAGATACTAATTAAAATATTCAGTCAGGGCCTTTCCTCCCTTGACCTCAACAGCCAACTGTGATACAACACTTTTAGACATGGAGATTGGTCCAAATTTATACAGAACAATACCTCAAATCCCTGCTCATATTTTACATCAATCTGTTCAAGATTTTTCCAGTCCATCTTCTTGAATTCTGTACCTGTATCGTCCTGCACACAATTAAAATAGATGTGAAGGTCTCATGTAACAATCCATCAATGTTCTCCAGCTTGACACACAGATTGCCCCTTTGGTTTCTAATGTACATTAACTGTTTGCTGCTTATTCTGTTCTACTTATCCGTGTACCATATCGTGGGATTGTCCCAGATCTCGCCTACTATTACTTCTCCATGTCCCTTTGTAATTCAGTCCCCCCATGTTTCTAAGTTTCACTGCAAACACCTCTCATGTTTTGAAACTCGAGATCACAGGTTGAGTTTTCACATCAGACAATCTTGCCATTTTAGGGATTAATCTGGATAATCATATTAGGGATTAATCTGGATGCTACCATTTGCAATTCCTCTATAGTCAGCATATTCTTTCTGAGATTGGGAGTCCGAACAATACACAATACTCTAAATTTAGTCTCACCAACACTCGATGCAACTAGTTCACTACATCCTCTATATTCCAATTACATTCACAAGAATGGAAACCTAATTTTTAATTTCCCATTTGCATATGTTCTTCATAATACCTCTCGCTTATTTTTTTCTTATGAGCTTACTGTGTGAGTTCTTAAAAAGGACCTCATGAATATTCAACCCCATGTTATCCATTGGTTCTTCATTGTCTATGTCTCCAAGAATCATCTTCAAACCATTCCAAAAAATGTTTGCCATTCTGGTTTTCCTTTCATCGGTACATTCTCACACTCCCCATTTATGTTATTACCTTCTATAAATTTAGTAGCATGTTCTTTGTAATCAAGTCGAACAGATACATGACTGCGGATGACAAGATAACTGGTCTATAGTTCACCACTCTCCAAATTCATCCTTTCATAAACTATTGGATAATATTTATAACCTTTACCTTATCCAGATTGGCTAAATGCCTTTCGCGAATGTGTCACAAAATAAAGTGAAAATCCGCAATGCAATCAACATGTCTATTGCTGCTTCCTCTGAAATTCTTGTATGAAGTACATCAAGTCTGTCAGATTTATAAATACTCAATCCAGCTTTCTTTTCAAAGATGACCCCAACACTGATAAGAATGATCTTAGACTTTACTTACACAAGTCCCATGGTCACTTGGTATTTCTGGAAGAATTACTGGACATTCTTCCATGAAGATAGACACAAAGAAACTGTTCCTTTTCCCTGCAATTTCTCTGTTCTCTGCAATAAATTATCCTGAACGCACACCAACTGTTCCACATTTGACCTTGGTTTTAGTTTTTTTTTCATACATTGATAGACACATTTTAGCAGTCTTTATGTTTTTCTTTCATTTGCACGCTTTTTCGCTTTTTAATTTTCTTCTCAGTTTCTTGGTCATCCTTTGCTGGGTCCTACATTTCTCTGAATCCACTGGCTTACTGCAACACTTGGCATTTTTCAAATATGCCTCCTTTCATCTAATAGGTAGATGAAGATGGGGTTGAAAGTGATAGTCGGAGAGGAAGGAGGGTGGACCAGATTGATAAGAAGGAAGGTGGACACATAGGAACATTCAAAAGGGAGGTGCTGACTTGGAAGGTTGGAGTGGGATAAGGTGGGATTAGGGGAAATGGGGAAATGGGGAAATCCACGATGATCCCCTATAGTTGGAAGGTCCCAAATCAGATGAGGAGGCTTTCTTCCTCCAAGCTTCTGGTGGTTCTGGTTTGGCGATGGAGCAGTTCTAGGACCCTCATGTCCTTGGCAGAGTGGGAAGGGGAGTTAAAGTGCTCAGCCACAAGGCTATGGAATTGTTCAATGTGGCTGTCCCAGAGATGTTCTCTGAAATGATCCACAAGTTGACCTCCTGCCTCGCCAATGTCGAGAAGACCACATTGGGTTTAATGGATGCAGTAGATGAGGCGTTCTGTCTCCCTTCATCACCTATCACTTTCAACCACATTTTCATCTACCTATCGCAAGCCCAGCTATCTCCTCCCTGCCGCACCCACTTCCCATTTATCACTCAGCCCTCTTGGCCAATAAGCTTCATTCCTGATGAAAGGCTTATGCCTGAAACATCGATTTATTTGCTCTTAGTATGCTGCCTGACTGTGCTTTTCCACCACCACACTCTTCGACTCTGATCTCCAGCATCTGTTGTCCCCACTCTCTCCTCACACCTTCAGGGCTTGCATGACTCAGATTTATAACGGTTACTTCAAATACAACAAAAACTATCGTGTACTCAAATAGCATAAAAGAAAACCAATACATTGTGGTCACTGTTCCCAAAGGTCCTTGACAGCAAAATTTTCAATTAGCTCTTCTGATCACTCAACACCAATTCCTAAATCTCCAGCTCAGAGCTCGACATAATGTTCACGTAAACTATCTCACACGTGGTCATTAAATCCATTTTCCCAGCATTAGCATTCAATTGGGTTAACACACTTTAGATATAATTTAAACAGTAGATTATTACTGCAGTACCCACAAGTGTGTAAATCTCATTTCCTGTTTTATAACATGTCCAGCATTTGTATTGCAGCTTTAACTTTGATATGTAACTCCCACCAATGTTTGGTCCATCTTACTACATTCTGTGGAATCTGAGCAATGTAGGCTCTGGGGAGATTAATGGTCGATATAATCTCGCCACATCATTTATGAACTTCTCAAACTTTAATTTCTCCAGATCTCCCATTATGCTGTGGAGTAGAGAAGGAAAATGATCTCCCCACAATGCTCTGTATTCCCCCAGAGAGCTGAGACAGCTGTAACCTGGGTGGGAACCTTACAGCAGGCTGGTAAAGTGTTGCTGCTGCTGTACAGGGTCTTAGTAAGATCACATCTGGAGCAGTGTGTACAGATTTAATCTCTTCAGTGAAGAAAGGATATTGTTATATTGGAAGCAGCTCAGAGATAGTTCCCTCAACTGATTCCTGCAATGAAGCTACGAGCTTAATTCGAAAGGATGATCAGGTTGACCCAGTAGCCATTGGAGTTTACAAAAATTAAGGATGATCTTATTTCAACATAGATGACAGAAGGAGTCAACAAGTGAAGTGAATCACACAGATAGTGGAGGAATCCATTCCGTTCTCCAGTCTGTTACACAGGAACAACAGGAGGATATTCAGGCCTTCGACCCTGTTACACCAAAACAGGACGAGGCTATTCAGCCCCTGGAGCCTGATATACATTTACAGAAGGAGGCCAATCAGCCACTCGAGCCTATAACAGTAGGACATGCTGCACCAGTATCCTGTTAAACAGCAACAGGATCAGTCCATTCAGCCTCCTCAGTCTGTTACACAGGAACTGGAAGAGGTCACACAGTGACTGAAGATTGTTACACTGGGATAACAGGAGGCCATTCAGACCCACCGAGACTATTGAAAGGGAATTGGATAAGGTTAAAAGCTATCTGAGACTTCTTTCATGAGAAAAGAAGAGGTAATTTAGACATGTGCCTGTTGTATGGGAACAAGAGAAGACCAATCAATCCCTCGGTCCCATCTCCGGGATACATGAGGAGACCGCTCAGCATATCCACCTGTTATGGAGAAGTATGAGAAGACCCATCAGCCCCTCAAAATGTTTCACAGCAACAGGAAGATTCCATAATCTCCCAATCCTCTAAAGCATCAACGGGAGGTAGTCATTCTGGCCTTGGAGCCGACAACATTGGAACACCCGAAAGACGCCAGCCCATCGAGTTTGTACACCAGCAGGATGATGAGTCCATTCAGCCACACATTGCTCTTACACAGCAATTGGAGCAGATCTCTTGCAAACATTTGCCCATTAAATAGGAATTCAAAGCAAACATAAAGGCTTTCGAAAGGGAAGAACATATAAATAATGGTATACATTAGGGACTAAAGTGTAACAATAAACTATTGTAATTTAAGGCAAATTGTTAGAGTCCATTGTTGAGGACGTTTGCAAAATTAAACCACAATCCGTCAGAGTCAACATGGTTTGACAAAGGACAAATCAAGTCTGAAGTGTTTGCTCAAGTTATTTGAAGATGTCACAAACAAGGTGGATCGTGGGAATCCTGGAGATGGAACATATCTGGTCTTCCTGAAGGCATCGGATATGTCTCTTCTCCAAAGAGTAAGTGGTAAGATCAGACAACATGGGTTTAGGAGTAATTTATTAGCTTGGATGGAGGATTGGTTAATCAACAAAATGCAGTCAGATGGAATAAATGTATCATTTTCTTCTGGCAAATGCAATTTGTGGGGTGCCATTGATTTTGGTACTCATGTCTCAACCATTTGCGATCGATGGTATTACTGTACTAGATTGATGGGATAGAAAATGCTGTGCCACATTTTCAGATGAATCTAATATTGTTGGGAAATTCCTTCGGAATGATGATGCAAGAGATTTTAAAACTATATGGATGGGTTGGGTGAATGGGCCAACATTTAGCAAGGAAAATTAAATTGAATAAATATGGGGCTATTCAAGTTGGCCAGTATAATAGAAAGACAAATTATTATCTAAATGGAGAGAAAGTTCAAAGTGCTTAGGTGTAGACGGTTCTGGGTGCCTGCTTGCATATCACAGAAAACCTGGCTGTGGGTACTGCAAATAATGAGAAATGCAAGCATAATTTCAGTGTTTATTTATAAAAAGATAGAGTAGAAAGTTAGGGAGTGTTGATGTAGCTATGCAAGGCATTAGTGAGGCTGCAACTGGAGTACTGTTCGGGTGTCCTGCAGAATGAGGTATTTCCATTGGAGGCAATTCAGAAGAGCTTCATTAGAATGATTCCATATTTGAAGTGTTTGCCTCATGAAGAGAAATTGAGCAGTTTAGGCCTATACTCTCGACTTTATAAGAATGGAAGGAGATCTCATTGAGGTCTGTAAAATGCTAAAAGTAATTGAATGTGTAGATATGGAGTGGATTTTCTTTTCATGTAGCGCAATCTACAACAAGAGACTAGAGTTTTAGGTTGGAGAGATGGCAGGAAAGTGGAACAGAGGCCGCGGTGACATCAGCCTCATCGAGGGGTTGGATTCCTCACAGATGCTCCTTGTTCTTATTCAACTCTTCAACTGTATTGCACAGGAATGGGGGAGGACTGGGTATCACACAGGAAGCAGGCACTCAGGATAAATCAGTCTCAATCAGTTAGACAGAACGTAACCAAGAAGGTCACACAGTGACCAGCACTGGGTTTCTCAACTATTTACAATCTATATTAATGATCAGGAGGATGGAACAGATGCTGAATTTGGTGATGTCCCTGTGGTAAGCAAGAGATTAAATTATCAAGAGAAGGTGGAGAGTCTGCAAATAGATTCAGAGAGGTAAAGGCAATAGATAATCGTTTGGCAGGTGGAATTTAATAGGATATAAACTGTCGTTTCATTAATGGAAAGCCATATGTTACTGAAAAGGAGAGAGATTACAAGACGTAATGATACTGTGTAGTGGGGCGTTCACTTAGACTCGTTCAGACATGGGAAGTTTTGCTCCATCCCTGATCGTCTACTCCCAGACTCTCCAAGTGACCCAATTGCTCTCCATACACATGGAATACTTTGATGTGGTTGATTGGCGGTGGGGATGGTGTTTTGACACGTGCATCAAGAGGACGTCCTTTATCCAAGATGTATTTATTTATTTCTATGTGGAGACCCGATGACAATGGGAATGGCTGACTGCTTCTGAATGAAGAGGCCGTGACTACTGCCAGGACAGTGGGTATTCACCAACATGATGTACTGTGCATGGGCACACTGTAATAGAGAGAGAGGGCTCCTTCAGTTCCTCTACCTCTCCCCATTGACATGGGTACTTCGCAGATGCCATGTACACCATCGAGAATCCCACTATACTGGATACACCCGGCAGCTCCCTGCTGTGGGAGAAACAATCTATTTACCTCATCCACCACATGTATCCTCCTCCATCAGCAAATGGTGACATTGATGTTGAGATACTGGGAGATGATGGATATGTCACCTAGCCCTGCCTGGAAAGTTCTGGATCATAGAAGCTGAATGAAACAGGGACCCTCACAGCCCCTGGCAGCACCATCCTCCCCTGGTGTGAAGCTGCAGGACGTGTTAAAGAGGGTGACATCGCTCTGTGACCAGCTCCTTGATCAATCAGTGTCCCCTCACACTCTGCTCCTGGGTCAAGTGGAGCTTAGAAAGCTGTTCCTGCAAAATCCGGGGTGGATACTGCAGATCCCTTTCCCCACACACACTCACTCCGTGGTTTCAAAGCTCCCCCTCTCTGCATCCTCTGCTCCATTTGTTGTTCATGTTGCAGACCCAGATGTTGTAACTACAGTCCCTATGCTCTATCCCAAGTTGGGTTGCCAAATCACCAGGTCTCCCTGAATGTCTGAGGCAACGTACAGCACAACCTCCAGCTAAACATCCCCTGCCTCTCCACTAAATTTTCAATTACAGGAGCCAGTCAGAAACCTCTTGGTACAAGTATTGAGGACCAGACGAGATCCCCACAAAATATTTCCAGAAGGCCACTTTGACTCAAACCTTTCCTTATTTTGAATATAGATGGGAAGTGTGCTGTCCAGATATGTTGTGACTGGTCAACATGACTCTACACTCATACACACACATATCCACTCTCTCTCACTGATAGTCAAAAACCCCCACCACAGACACGCACATACGCTCCCACACTCACACATGCACCCCGTCACAGACTTAAGACACTCTACATCACTACACACATATATACATTCTCTCTCATACTCACAAACCCCCCAACACAGACACAGACACACAAACCGACAAAGACCCACATGCACACATATACACGTTTGTAGGGTGAATTTGTACTTGCAGAGTTACATTGTACTTTGCCCAAAAACTGCATGAATCCATGTAAAACTCTGAGCTCAAAAACTGTATGGCTTCATGTAAAACTCTGTTATCTCACTTTTCAGATCAGAATCAATCTAAACATCATGGCATAGACAGAGAGCACAGGGGGCCAACACCTTCACCATATTGTCTAACTAAAATTCAATGTTACAGCTAACCTGAGAATGCAACATTTTTTTTAAAAAAAGGTTCTGTGATTTACACAAATGAAAGAAGTGGAACTATCATGGTATTCGAACAGATGAAAGACCCAACAGACAATCAAGGTATTTTTCAAGGTATAATTTCAGTTACATCATACTGTAAATTTTTGCTATAAATTCTGTGCTGATAATGTGTTGCTGGAAAAGCGCAGCATGTCAGGCAGCATCCAAGGAACAGGAGAATCGACGTTTCGTGCATAAGGGCTTATGCTTCCTGACCTGCTGCGCTTTTCCAGCAACACTATTTTAGCCCTGATCTCCAGCATCTGCAGTCCTCACCTTCTCCGCTATAAATTCTGTGCCTTAGAAGTGTGTCCTCCACTATCACCTGCTGAAGGAGAGGCACTCCGAAAGCTAGTGTGCTTCCAATTAAACCTGTTGGACTATAACCTGGTGCTGTGTGATTTTTAACTTTCTACATCCCAGTCCAAATCATGACTGAGCAAACAGGTTCAATTAACCAGTTCCACACATCTCTTTTCTTTTAACTACAAAAGAGAATATTTACTGGGTTTGGATGGAATGGATAATAAAAAATGGAATGGACCATAAATCTTTAAATCTTTTATTAAACTTGGATATGAGAGTATTAACAGAACACTGCAGGGGTCTATATATGTTCCACTCTGTTTATGAAAGAAGCAGTTATAAAATATCAGATCAGTTGCATAAAGAAAGGTCGGGTGAGCAAGTTTCTAGATTCCTTATTGACCAGTGTGAGGCTACTCCTGGTTTTAAGTGACCTGCTACCAAATCCATTCATAATCTTGAGACAAAGCATTGAGATTGCTGCTCAGAAACAGGCCGAAGCAATTCTGTCCCTATGGGCCTCTTACAGAGGGATAAGAGAAGGCCATTCAGCCCATATTAGCCTGTTGCTCCTTGAAAAGGTGGAAATCTAGAATATTGGCAAATTTGGCCAACAAGGAGAATGTGAGGATTGCACACGCTGCAGATCAGAGCTGAAAAATGTGTTGCTGGAAAAGCGCAGCAGGTCAGGCAGCATCCAAGGAGCAGGAGAATCGCCGTTTCGTGTTTTTCCAGCAACACATTTTTCAGGACATTTTGCCAACAGAATCATTCAAAACAAAGAGATGTGTCACTGCAGCTGTGTTACTGAGAGGGCACCTGGAGTACATTGTGTTGTTTGTGTTTCTGTAACTGAGAAGGGATGGACCTCCATCAGATACAGTTTAACAGCTGCTCGTAATCCACGGGTTGCTGTGTCATTTAATATCTCGGGTCTGTTACACGGGAACAGGAGGAGGCCATTCAGCCTCTCGAGCCTGTTACAGAAGGGCAGCAAGTGTTTCTTTAACTTCCTGTTACGCATAAATATTAGTTTTAAATTAGTTGTGGAATAGAAAGACCTGATGTAAACATTAAAGTTCGAACTTTGAACAAGGCCAATTTTGAAAGTGTTAGGCGAGCCCTGTGAAAGGCGAATTGGAATATCCTATTCACAGGAAAAGGGACGGTTGGAAAATGCAAGGCCATCAAAACTTGGTTTCAGAGAGTCCAGAGCCAACGTGTTCCTATTAGTGAGAGGGGCAAGGCTGGTGGGTGCAGGGAATGCTGGATGGCTAGATATATTGATGCTCTGGTCAAGGTAATGAAGGAGGCATATGTCAGGTAAACAGAGCTGAGATCAAGTAAATCCCGAGAGGTGTATAAGGGCAGAAAGTGCATAGTCAATGCGGAAATTGGCCAGAAAAATGTGGATATGAGATGGCTTTAGAAATAGGGTTAACGAGGCATTGAAGAAATTATACAAATCCTTGAATGGCAAAAGATTAACTAGGGAGAGGACAGGGCTCCTTAAAGATCAGTAAGACTACCTATGTGTGGAACCACCCGAAATTGGATGGATATGAAACAAAAATTTCTCCTCAGTATTTAATGAGGAGGAGGTTACAAGAGCGAGAGAATGAATAAATATACAGTGAAACATTGAAAGGTGTCTATATTACAAGGAGGTGTTTGACATTAAAACATATAAAGGCGAACAAATCCGTGGGACCTGATCAGTTGTATCCCAAATGTTTGTGAGAAGCTAGGAAAGAGATTGGTCAGCATTTTGCTGATATATTTGTATCTTTGATTTCCACAGGTGAGGTGTCAAAAGACTGGAGGGCTGCAAACACAGTGTCATTATTTAAAAAGTAAGGGAAAAAAACAGGTAACTATAGATCAGTGAGCCTGACATCAATGGTGACTAAATTGTTGGAGGGATGTTGTTGGAAAGGATGTAAATGCATTTGAAAAGACAAGGACTGAAGAGGGCTTTGTACATTGGAGATCACGTCTCACTGACTCGGTGTAATCTTTTGAGGAAGTGATGAAGATGATTGATGAAGACAGAAAACCAAAATGGCCTACATGGTAGACTACTTTGCAAGGTTAGACTGCCTGGGATCCAGGGAGAACTCACCATTTAGATCCAAACTTTTCTTGAATATTGGAGACAGGCCGTGACAGTGGATTTGTTCATTAAACTTGGAGACATGTGACCAGTGGCTTGCCGCAAAGATCAATAGTGGGTCCACTGCCTTTTGTCACTTATACAAATCATTTACATTTGAGTATATGAAGTATGGTCAGTAAGTTTGTAGATAATAACAAATTTGGTGGTGTGGTCGACAGTGAAGAATGATCTCTCAGACTATAATGGGACCTTGTTTAGGTGAACCCAGGAGTGGCAGATAGAGTATATTTTAGTTATATGTGAGGTGTTGCATTTTGGCAGACAAATCAAGGCAAGACATGTAGGTAGGGTTCTGTCGAAAGCTGCCAATCAAGGAGAACGCCATAGAAATTATCGAATCCCTACAGTTAGAAAACAGGCTTTTCGGCCCATCGAGGCCACACCGAACCTCTAAACAGTATCCCACTGGACAAACACCTGCCCTATCCCTCTGAGCCTGCATTTCCCATGGCTAATACACCTCGCCTACACATCCCTGGGTACGGTGCGCAATTTAGCATGGCCAATCTACCCTTATCTGTACATCCTTATACTGTTAGAGTAAAACATAGCAACCGGAGGAAACTCACGCAGACACGGGGAGAATGTACAAACTCCACACAGCCAGTCATTCAATGATGGAATTAAACCCAGGTCACTGCCCTGTGAGGCACCTTGTGGTGCAGGTTCTCTGTTCCTTCACAGGTGCCGTCACAGGTAGTGATGAAGGCATTTGGTGATCTTCCCTTTATTGGTGCGTGCTTTGAGTCGAAGCATTTGCATGACATGTTAAATCTGTCCAGCATATTGGTTTGGCCACTTTTGTAATATTGCCTTGAATTCTGGTCTCCCTGCTGTCGGAAAGGTGTTGTCAAACTTGAAAGGATGCAGAAGAGATTTAAAAGAATGTTGCAGATGTTGGAGGGTTAGAGCCACAGGGAGAGTTTGAATAGGCTGGGGCTATTTTCAAGTGTTGAGGCTGAGGGGGACCTTAAAGGGGATTATAAAATCATTAGGGGCATAGATAATCAATCAACGTCTTTTCCCAGGATAGACGAGTCCAAAATTAGAAGATGAAGGTTTAAGGTGAGAGGAGAAAGATCTAAAAAGCGACATGAGGGACAACATTTTCACACAGAGACCACTGTATGTATGGATTGAACAGCCAAAAGAGGTGGTGGAGGCAGGTACAGTTACACCATTTAAAAGGCATTTGGATGGATACATGCATGGGAAGTGTGTAGAGGGGGATGGGCCAATTGCTGGCAAGGGGGACGAGATTAATTTAGGATATTTGGCGGTATGGATGACCAGACCGAACGATCTTTTTCCGTGCTGTACATCTCTGAGAGTCTATTGAGAACAGGAACAGGAACGGGAACAGGAGGAGGCTATTCAGCATCTGAATTTTGCCAGTCGGCTTGTTTGCTCAATTACAGAGAGTCAAATACAAAAATACATCATTCAGATTTTGATGTTGTTTTACAGAAATAGGGGAAAGGCCTTTAGTCAAGAAAAAAGCTGTAAAGAATGTGAAGAGGCCATTCAGTCCCTCACCTCCATTCCACAGGAGCAGCAGGTGAGCACAGAGCTATTGGAGCCTGTTACTCAGGAGCAGGAGGAGGACATCTATTTTCACAAAACTTGGGATCAGGAGGCAGTCACTCAATTGTTCGAGACTGGGACACAGGAACAGGAGCCAATTATTCAACTGCTCAAAACTGGGTCACAGGGAAATCTGGAGGCTAGTGAGGCTCAAGGATCCTATTACGCAGGAACAGGAGGAGGTGATTCACTCCCCACCAGTATGGGACACTGGGAGAGAAGGGGAGTTTGCTTTGAACAAACAGAAATATATTAATAAGTTGCATCAGTGGTCCATTCAATCCTGCCCCAACATTCACTAAGACCACGGCTGATCTGATGGTGATTCCCTCGTTTTATTTTACGGAGGCTCCACTCTCTGCAGCCTCTGCTCCATTTGTTGGTCATGTTGCAGACAGAGATGCTTTAACAACAGTCACCATGACTCATCCAGAGGGATTTTTTTCTCACCGGATGAGTCAGTATTTGAAGAGTCCAATCACAAGAATTAAAACACAAAATAAAGACATAGCCAGATGTTTAGTTCTCTCACATTCGCAACTCACATAACTCACATAACCAGCCCATCCATTACATATTCAGGATGGAGCGCTGTGTAGATCAGGCTAGTGTACTACTGAATGCAACCCAGCTATGTCCAGAGTGAAACTCTGTGCAGCCCACACCAATGCTTGATCTATAATCCTGGACTAAATGTTCAGTGTGGGGAGCTGTGCAGTCCGCACCGGTTCATTCATATATAAACCCAGGCTGTTGCATTGTTCGGCAACATTGTGTTCAATCGCAGCCCAGTGTGGGGAAACTTGCAGCCAATGTTGGAACGGACAGGATGTGCAGCTCCCATCCATTTCCAGCTCCATATCTCCATTGTGCCTTGACAAGGGGTGCTGCAAATGTGAAAGTCATTGCAAAGAAGAGATGTAAATGGAAACAATTTAAATACCAATAGTTCTGATTAAGGCGCATATCACGCTTGCATTTAAAGATGAAATAACTGAGATAATATCCAATGAGACTTGGCAAATTATGCAAACAAGTAAGAGGGGGATGGTGATGTTATAGTGGTTGTACTATACGCCTTCAAATAATCAATGGGAATTAGAAGAACAAATATGCAGGAAGACTGGCAAGACTTGCAGGAGCAATAGGGTTGTCATAATAGGTGATTTTAATTATCCTAACATAGACTGGGACTTCCAGAGGGTTGAGAACTTCGATGGAACGTAATTTGTTAAGTGTGTTCAGGAAAGCTTCCACAAGCAGCATGTACAGGGTCCTCCTGGGGAAGGGACAAACTCGACCTACTGTTGGGAAACAGGGCAGGATAGGTGACGGACGTAAAGTGGGGGAGTATTTTGGGAAAAGTGACCAGAGATGTATTAATGTTAAAATAGGTATGGTCGGGGCAAAATTAGTCCACAGATTCAAGTTCTAAATTGGGGCAAGGCGAATTTTGTTGGAATTAGACAGGGGATTGCAGGGCTTGATTGGAGTAGTGTGTTTCCAGGTAAAAGGATCCAGGTCAAATGGGAGGGCTTCAAAGTGAGATAGCTCGAGTTCAAGGTCTATATGTTCCTGTGAGGGTGAAGGGAAAGTGAGGCTGGAAGAGAGAACCCTGGATGACAAGAGATATCGAGGCTCTGACCAGAAAGAAAGGAGGCGTCACTCAGGTACAGGTAGCTGGGACCAAGGGAATCTCTGGAGGTACGCAGGGGTTACAGGAGTTTACTGAAGAAGGAAATCAGCAGGGCTAAAGTGGGGTATGAGATAGCCTTGGCAGAGCAGATTAGGGTGAATCCAAATTCAGTCTCGTCAAAAAAAAAGAACAACTAGAGAGAGAATACGAAGCCTTAAAATCCAAAATGGGCATGCATGTGTAAAACTTCAAAAGATGGGTGAGGTCCTCAATTTCCCCTCTGTGTTTATCATGAAGAAAGACATGAAGACCATTGACCTTTGGAAGGTTAGTTGTGATATCTTGGTACAGTCCATATCACAGTAGAGGTGCTGTTGGACATATTAGAATGCACAAAGTCAGGTAAACCTCTTGGACCTGACCAGATATATCTCAGAGCACTGCAAGAGGCTAGAGAAGATAGTTCAGGGGCACGGTCCCATAAGACTGGGCAGTAGCAAATGGACTGCCCTTATTCAGAAGGGCTGCAAAGAAAAGCCTGGGAAATATAGACCAGTAAGCTTCACATCTGTTTCGGAAACCACGTGAGAAGGTCCGGGGATAGAAGATATGCATGCATTTGGAAAGACAGTGTTTGACTTGGAGTAGTCAGCATAGCTTTGTGCGTGGCAGATCATGCCTGACAAATTTTGATAGAGGTTTTGAGGAAGTGACCACGAAGGTTGACGAGGGCAGGGCGGTAGGCATATTCTATATGGATTTCAGTAAGGCCTTTGATAAGGTTCCACATGGTAGGCCGCTCTGGAAGGTTAGATTACATGGACTCCAATGTACACTGGCGAATTTGTGACACAGTTGGCTTGACGTTATGAAGCAAATGACTATGGTGGAGGTATGCTGTCGGACTGGAGGTCTGTGAGTAGTGGAGTGCCTCAGTGATCGGTCCTGGTCCCATTGCTGTTTGTTATGTATATCAATGATTTGGACCAGAGTGCACAACGCAACGTTAGTAAGTTTGCAGATGACTCTAAATTGGGAGATATCATTTACAGTGAGGAACATTATCAGAAATTGTAGCAGTACCCTGATCAGCTGAGGAAGTGGGCTGAGAAAAAGCAAATGGAGTTTAATATAGATAAGTGTCTTGCATTTAAGAAAGTCAAATCCAGGTAGGAGTTTAATGACAAATGCTAGTGCCTTAAGGCGTGTAGTGCAACAAAAGGACGTTGAAGATCAGGTGCACGGCTGTCTGAAATTTGAGTCACAGATACACAGGACAGTGAAGAAAGCTGTTGGCAAATTGGCCTGCATCAGGGCATTGAGTATAGACGTTGGGACGTTATGTTGCAGTTGTACAGGATGTTGGTAAGGCTGCAGTTGGAGTATTGTGTTCAGTTTTGTTCAGTTTGCTCTAGAAAGGATATTATTGAACAAGAAAGTACGTAGAACAAATTTCCAAAGATGTTCCCTGGGCTAAAGCCTCTAAGTTTTTGGCAGACGGTGGACAGGCTAGAAATATTTCTTTACAGCGTAGGAAATCGAGGGGGTTCTTATAGAAGTGTAGCCCTTATAAAATCATGAGAGGTGTGCATGGGGCGAATACTTCAAAATCTTTTTCCCAAAGCTGGGGAATCGAGTACTAGAGGACATCCATTAATGTTTGTAAAGGATACAAAATATAAAAAGGAAATTGAGGGGCAACTTTTTTTACATAGAGTGTGGCACGCATATGGACTGAGCTGTCAGTGGAAGTGATTGAGGTGGGTACAATAACAACATTGAAAAGGCATTTGGACAAATACACAGATAGGAAAGGATTAGAGGGATACAGAACAAGGGCAGGGGAATGGGGTGAGTCTGGAAGGGCATTTTGGTTGCCATGGACCAGCTGGGCCAAATGGCCAGTCATACTGGCAGTCTCGTGCAGTCTAACTGTAAATGAGTGTGATTTGGGGTGAAGACAGGGTGGGAGGGGTGGAGAGACTGAGATAAAATATCATGGAAGGATATGTTCACAGGTTCAGAATGCTGAAATGAAGGCATTTCGACAGTATCATGCAACACGTGTCAGTATTTCCAAGAATTATGAGTGAAAGGGATATTGCTGTGAGTTCAGGCGATGGAGAGTTTTCGATGAGCCTTTGTTCTGCAGCTTTGTAATTGGGAGTGAGGACAGCAGAGTCGTCGCCTCACTGGGCTGAATCTAACAAAAAACTGTCTCAGTGACATTTTCATTGAGTGTGACAGAGGGATTGTCTGCACGAGGCCGAGCTAGTTTCCTGGTGCTATCTTACCAAACCCATGTCATTAACTACATATCCCACTCCATAGTGTCCCTCTCATACAATTCCAGACCGATTCTCCCATCCACCATGACTGGAGGTACTCACAGTCGCCCGGATGCCCCTGGATATTCCGTAATCCCTGACACTGGTGCCATCTTTAAAAGATCACTGGGCACACGGTTGCGCTTTCTCAGTTTGGAGCTGCCCTGCACATTTTCCCCAAACATGGCAATGAAGGGGAAATTACACCACGGTTTGTCGACAGCAGCACGGAGGTCCTGATGGATGGGCTAGTACAAAAGGGGACCATTCTCTTCCCAGAGGGGGCCACACTACCAGAACCACCGAGCATGGGCTGAGCTCATCACCCAGCTCAGTGCAGTTTCTGGGGTCTGAAGAAATGTCCAGCAAAACAGGACAAGTATCAATAAGCTTCCCCACACTGTCAGGATAAGAGTCACCGTATTCTCTCTGCTCCCTCACACTCACTGTATATCTGTTAGAGCACCGACCCCCGAGCAAGGCTAATGCTCCACCACTCACACTACTGCATGCAGCACCTTCCCTCTCTTTCTCTCTTGCCTTTCTAATGCCCCCAACATAGTTAGAGAATATTCTGGGGAATGCCAGTTATGGAATGTTCCAGGTATTGTTCCAACTTATTCCCAGTTCAGTAAAGCGGCTGTGCCCCAGTGTGACATGTAAGAGGATGGAGTAGAGATGTACGTTTTTCAAATCACACACAATTAAAATCCATCATGAGGCCATTCAGTATTTCAAATATGCTCCAACATTCAATTCGTTTGGGGGTGATCTGATGGTTTTCTCAGCTCCATGTTACTGGAACTTCCAGTCATTCAACCCCCAGGTTCCTGTTACCGAGCAGACGATTCTCAGACACTTCATACCCCGGGTTTCTTCTAGCATGTGTTCAGAACCCATGTCTCATGGGGACGGACTCTCCTTACAATATATTTCATCTGCTTTATAAATTCATGCAACATTCAGCATGCTTTCCACAGACCAATCAAAAACATGCACTTATTTTATGGTTATCGATATCTAATCACATTTAGTCATTCTGGTTATTTCACTTGTCTCACCTTATTGTATTCAACCAAAGACAGCTTCCAAACAGTTGTCTCATTATAAAATATAATTTCTAGCAGAGAATATTTTGATCTCGAATCCACCTTTTCCCTTGTCATTAAAATTTCTCTTGCTCCTTTTTGTGACATGATTCTGTGGGCAACATTACATAGTCTCCCACTCAGTTGGCTGGGTAGTTGGTTTGTGATGCAGAGGGAGGCCACCAGGGCAGGTTCAATTCCCCACACTGACAGAGGTTACCATGAAGGGGATGCTCTGTCAAACTCACCCCATCACCCGTGTGGGGACCTTCAACGTAAACCACCATGAGTGGTCTCTCTAATGAGAGTTATTTGGGACTCTAATCTATCAATGTTACCATTTTATTTTTTTAACAAAAGTTTTTATTGAAAAAGGTATTTTATTATTATATTAAACCAATAACAAAACAACTCAAATAACTGAACAAAATTACACCCATGTGCATGTATATACAAAATAAGTTTAAGTCTTTAAACAGACAGAAGAAAAACAAAAATAAACAATAAATAATAAATAAATAATAAAACTCAGCATAACAAAGTGATAGCTCTCGTTCTTCGAGAGCATGAACTGATACACATTCATACGTTCATAATTCTTAATATGTGATTCATTAGACAATATCATCATGGCTATACAAAAGCCCTTTTTAGAGTGGCAGATCAGCCTGTATCGCGGTAATCCAAAAAGGGTTGCCATATCTTATATTAATCTCTGCTTTTCAGTGCACCATACTTGTGATAATGTCCAAAGGGATATTCTCCATGATGAGCTGATAATGACACAACAGAGCCAGAGGTTTTTCAGACATCCAACATAACAGAATATCTTTACGAGCACAGGAAGTATGGGGGAGATACTAAAGGAGTATTGTGCATCAGTATTTACTGTGGAAAAGGATATGGAAGATATAAAATGTAGGGAAATAGATGGTGACACCTTGCAAAATGTCGATAGTACAGAGGAGAAAGTGCTGGATGTCTTGAAACGGGTAAAGGTGGATAAATCCCCAGGACCTTACCAGGTATACCCTAGAACTCTGTGGGAAGCGAGGGAAGTGATTGCTGGGCCTCTTGCTGAGATATATGTATCATCGATAGTCACAGGTGAGGTGGCGGAAGACTGGAGGTTGGCTAACGTTGTGCCATTGTATAAGAAGGGTGTTAAGGACAAGCCAGGGAACTATAGACCAGTGACCCTGACGTTGGTGATGGGCAAATTGTTGGAGGGAATCCTGAGGGACAGGATGTGCGTGTATTTGGAAAGGCAAGGACTGATTAGGGATAGTCAACATGGCTTTGTGAATGAGAAATCATGTCTCACAAACTTGATTGAGTTTTTTGAGAAAGTAACAAAGAGGATTGATGAGGGCAGGGGGTAGATGTGATCTATACGGATTTCAGTAAGGATTTTGATGGGGTTTCCCCATGGGAGACTGAATGACATGGTTAGATCTCATGGAATACAGGGAGAACTAGCCATTTGGATACAGAACTGGCTCAAAGGTAGAAGACAGAGGGTGGTGGTGGAGGGTTGTTTTTTAAACTGGAGGCCTGTGACAAGTGCAGCGCCACAAGGATCGGTGCTGGATTCACTACTTTTTGTCATTCACATAAATGATTTGGATGCGAGCATAAGAGGTAAAATTAGTAAGTTTGCAGACGACTCCAAAATTGGAGGTGTAGTGGAGAGTGAAGAGGGTCACCTCAGATTGAACAAATGGTCAATGGGCTGAGAAGTGGCAGATGGAGTTTAATTCAGATAAATGCGAGGTGCTGCATTTTGGGAAAAGAAAATCTTAGCAGGACTTATACATTTAATGGTAAGGTCCCAGGGAGTGTTGTCGAACAAAGAGATCTTGGTGTGCAGGTTCATAGCTCCTTGAAAGTGGAGTTGCAGGTAGATAGGATAGTCAAGAAGGTGTTTCCTTTATTGGTCAGAGTATTGAGTACAGGGGTTGTAAGATTATGTTGCGGCTGTACAGGACACTGGTTAAGCCAGTGTTGAAAGATTGCGTGCAATTCTCGTCTCCTTCCTATCAGAAATATATTGTGAAACTTGAAAGGGTTCAGGAAGGGGCTGAACAGACTGGGGCTGTTTTCCCTGGAGCGTCGGAGGCTGAGGGGTGACCTTATCGAGATTTACAAAATTATGAGGGGCATGGATAGGGTAAGTAGGTAAAGTCTTTTCCCTGGGGTCGGGAGTCAGAACGAGAGGGTATAGTTTTAGGGTGAGAGGGAAAAGATATAATACAGAATTACGGGGCAACTATTTCACACAGAGAGTGGTACGTGTATGGAATGAACTGCGAGGTGATGTCAGGGAGGCTAATACAAGTGCAACATTTCAGAGGCATTTGGATGGGTAAATGAATAAGTAAGGTTTGGAGGGGTATGGGCCAGGTGCTGGCAGGTGGGACAAGATTGGTTTGGGATATCTGGTCGGCATGGACGAGTTGGACCGAAGGGACTGTTTCCATGCTGTATATCTCCATAACTCTATGACGTATATTAATCTCTGTTTTTTGGTGCACCATGCTGGTGAGAAAGTCCAAAGGTATCTTCTCCATGATGAGCTGACAATGTCTCAACAGACCCGGGGAGTTTTCAGACATACAACACAACATAATATTTTTCCTACCATAGAAAGTAAGGAATTTTTTTCCCATGTGCATCTGTGTAAGATACTCTGGGCAGGCCCAGGAAAAGAGAAACCGGGTCCATCTCCAATTCGGTCCCCAAGACCCACTCTACCACACCTAACGCAGAGCTCCAATATATACGAAGCCTGCAGCAGGACCACATGCAATAAGCAAGAGTGTCTGTAGTCATTCTGCATTTAGGACATGCTGAAGATAATCCCACTTTGAATTTTGAGAGAAAATCTGGGGTCAGATAGAACCTATGAAGATTTTTCAACTGCATGGAATGGGTTCTCGTTCAGATCAAAATCCTTCGAGCATTTTCACAAATATCCTCCCATGTCTCCGAAGAGATCTAAACCCCAACTCTCTCGCACAGACGTCACAAAGCTGCACAGTCTTGTCTGCGGGGACACTCTCCAACAAATGGTAAAGGGTACTGACAGAGAGTGTATTCTTTACAATAATCACCTGCTTCTCTGTTTCGGATGTATAAGTGTCTTGTAAAATTGTGTTTTTTAATCAAATCTCTAATCTGGAAAAAAAAACCAGAAGTCTCTACTAGGTAGTCCATACTTACACGTTATTTGATCAAACGGTATTATTGTTTCTCCTTCAAGTAACACGTGGTGGCTCGGTGGTTTGCACTGCTGACTCACCGCACCAGGGTCACAGGTTTGGTTCCAGCCTTGGGTGACTGGCTGTGTGGTGTTAGTATATTCTCACCTGTGACTACGTAGGTTTCCTCCCACAGTCACAAACATGTGCATGTTAGATGACCTGGCCATTGCTCAATCGCTCATAGTGTTCCAAGCTCTGTAAGTTGGGTCATTAGTCAGGGTAAATATAGGATGGTAGGGGAATGGGTCTGGGTGGGTTACTCTTCAGAGGATCGAAGTGGATTTGCTGGGCCCAAGGACCTGTTTCCACACTGTAGGGATACTACTAATTCTAAATCACCCAAACAAGGTATCCCCCTTGCTGCCCACAGTTTAAACCTGGAATCCATTATCCCCAGTATACCAATTATACAGGTAAGAAACATGGTTTTGGCTGTATTGCCTCGATCTGACGCATTGTCCTTCAAGTTTTAACAGTATTGATAATAATTATTTTATGACAATATTCCATAAATGTTGTCATTTTATCTAAGAACAACAGATTAATAAGGATTCACTCTGTCTGAGAGGGCTCAATGTCTAGCCATATTGATGCCGAGACCTCAGCGGCCCAGGCACTAACATACGATGAAAAAACTTAATTGATTGCTTTTAATCGGCGAGATCTACTCCTTACAATCTGTGGGGCAGTTGCAATTTTGTTAGCTAGATAAAGAATCGCTTATGGTGCCAAATAAAAGAGCTAAACCAGCCATTATGTTTCCAAAATATCTGTCTGGGAAGCATCAAAGAAAGCATTTGAACTGGGTGTAGGAAATGAGGAAGGACATTCATTTTAATAACAGCTATCTGACCGAGCCAGGATATTGAAAATGCCTCCCATCTTTGAAGGTCTTGTTTAATTATGTCAAACAAATGGACATAGTTCACGTTAAATAAGTGATCAAAGACAAATGTAATGAATATACTGAAATAGAGAAACCACCCCAGTGACCATTTAAAAGGAAACCAGGACTTGCCCTCAGTATCAGGTATTTCCCTGAGATCTCCCATAGGCATGGCCTCCAACTTTGTAAAATTAATCTTATCACCCGGAAAGGCAACAAGAAAATCAATACATTGCATCACATGACCTACCGAAATTGTGGGATTTGACAAAAAACATAAGACCCTCATCTGCATATAATGTAATCTGACGTGACTTCTATCCCAAATCTGGGACAGATATGTTGGCATCCCTACGGATGGCCTCCTCCAGTGGCTCAATCAGCAACGTAAACATCAATGGTGAAAGGTGTCAGCCTTGTCGGCTGCCTGGAGAAATATTAATATTACTGGTTGGCCACAACATTAGTGAGAACCACAGTCAGAGGATCGCGGTAAAGGACCCTCACCCACTTCATAAAAGCTTTGCATCGACCAAACTGTTCCAATGTACAGAAGAGATCCGGCCACTCAACCCAATCAAATGCCTTCTCTCATCTAAAGGGATCAATAATCCCTGGACAGATTGTTGTTGACTCTCTTGGAACATATTGAGTAAGTTCTTAACATTGTAGGAAGATCTTCGGCCCTTTATAAAGCCTGTTTGGTCCCCTTTGGTAATGGAAGGCAGCAAAGTTTCCAGCCTGAATGCACGGATCTCAGACAGGATTTTGTAACCAACATTTAAAAGTGAGATTGGCGTGTAAGAAGCACAATCCTCCAGGGTCTTCCTTTCTTCAGCATCAGAGAGATATGAGCCTCTCTTAAGGACGGAGGGAGGGGTCCTGGCTGTATGAGTGACGGAACACGTTAACCATCAGCCCTGACAATAGGTTTATAAAGTATTTATAAAGTTCACTAGGAAATCCATCAGGAACGCGCGCCTTTACATTCTGAAGCTGCTGCACTGAGAATGGTGCATTAAGACACACACGTATTCAGGGGTTACTCCTGGAAGACCCAGGTTCTTGAAAAATGACTCCATCTTAATCCATCTATTCTCAAAATGTTCAGGCTTGAAATAGTTCGGTGAAAAATCTCAGACAGGCGGCATTAATCTTTTTGGAATTGAAGGTAAGGATCCCAACACCTTCCCTATTTGAGGTAATGGCTTAAGAGGGGCGATCGTTTTCCTGGCAAGAAAGAATAAATACCTGCCTGGCTTATCACCATGTTCAAAAAGCCTTTGTTTTGCAAAAGTAAGTTCCTTCTTGGCTGTCTGTATGAGCATGGAATTCACTGTAGACCAAAGCGTTGTAATACTCTGCAGTTTAGCCACTGAGAGACAATCACAGTGTGCACTCTCGGCTGCCCTCAGCTTTGCCTCACACCAGCCTTCCTGCTCCCCCTTCTGCTACATCATAAGGAATAATTATTCCCTTGGCATAAGCCTTAGCAATTTCCCATAGAGTGGATGAGTTACTGGTTGAATCTGAATTAACGGCTAAGAAAGATCCGAATTCATTGCAGTGGTCAGTACAGTGGCACAATGGTTAGCGCTGCTGCCTCAGAGGTATTAGGGACTCGGGTTCAATTACCGAGGTGACTGTCTGTGTGGAGTTTACACATTCACCCTGTGTCTGCGTGGGTTTCCTCCCATGTTCCAAGAATGTGCAGGTTAGGTAAATTGCCTGTATTGTTAGGTGAAGGGGTAAATGTCAGGGTGTGGAATCTTTGGGCCAAAGGCCCTGTTTCTACACTTTAAGTAATCTAATCTAACTACTCAATTAACCAACCAGTCTTAACAATAAAGGGATACATTCGCTAGTGTCTCGAATCTATTATATTGACCTTAATCTTAATCAATAAGTCTTCTGCTTCATGGTCAGAAATTGTGCAGGATACCACCAAATCTAAGATTGTTGCAGGAATAGGGAAGATATCAACCCTCATGTGGCATTTCTGCGGGTTAAAGAAGAAAATAAAATCCTTACTTGCGAGGTAGACCTGCCTCCAGAAATCCACCAGCTCTCGTTCTGCACACATATCCACTAATTGCTTACATTATAACGAGGGTATTGGAGCACTCTTGGACATTCTGTCCACCGTGGGGTCCATAAGACTTTTGAAAACTTCTCCAATAATGTGCCACGATGCAAGATAACTGAATTTGGAAAATGCATCTACCAGGAATTTAAGAGGCTCGCTGGGGGTTGGGGGGTGGGGGGGCAATAAACATTCAAAATACTATATTCTTTACTATAGTTCAAGGCTTTGAGTATTATGAGCCTCCCGTGAGTGTCAAATACAATCTAGTAGGTTAAATGGAAGATTATTTTTATCCATTATGGCTTCTCCCCTCCTCGTAATATTAAAAGAGGAGAAATAAACCCGATCAAGCCCGACTTGCTGTAATGTCAAATGTTGCTTGTCATCAAGGTGCAGCTCCTGCAATAGGACAACATCCACCCTCTCTTTTTTTAGACTGGAAAGTAATTTTTTCCTCTTTTCTGGCCAATGGCTCACCTTAATGCTCCAGGTACACCATTTAAGCACATCATTACCCAGAACACACTGTAGCAACATTCAAACTCGAGAGAGGAAGAACTCGAATTACTGATCATTAACAAACAAAGTCTCATAGAGCTTAAAAACTACACAAACTAAGGCTACTACAACTGCCAACTCTCAAAACTTTCAAAAACTAAGCGTTTTAAGTAAATGGCTGGGATGGAGTGCGTTAGGGAACCACTTTGCCCGTGCTGTGATGCAGAGACCAACGAAGCGGACCTTCCAGATCGCCACAATCTTGAATTTCCCCTTAACATTTTACTGATATTATCATTTCATTTTGCATTATATTCCTGGATGTGCTGGAGCAGTGTGATTTTTTTACCACTGTCAGCATTTCTCCAACACTGCACATTCCTGCCATTCCCCGATAAACCTTGTCTCCGTTATTCTTTATGAACCTTCTGTCTGTGCCTCAAACATATTCAATATCTCTGCCTCCAATGCTCTGCAGGGAAGAGAGTTCCAAATACTCTCACCATTGAGAAAACAAAAAATAACTTCATCTGTGTGAGAGATTATTTTTGTCTCCTTACCTGAGAAAGGATATAATTAAATTGGAAGCAGTTCGGAGATGTTTCACTTCATGTATTCCAGGAATGATGGTCTTATATTATGAAAGCTTTAACAGGTTACTCTTGGAATCTGAGGTGATCTTATTGAAACATACAAAACCTAAAGGAGAGTGATCAGATAGATACCCACTGGGTGTTTGTATAGTGCAAACTTCTTGTTGTTTTTATAGAATCTCTACAGTGTGGAGGCAGGACATTCCGTCCATCAAGTCCACATTGACCCTCAGAATAGTATGTCCTCCGTACCTCACCCTCTACTCTATCCATGTAACCATGCATTTCCCATGACTAACCTATCTAACCTGCACATCCCTGGGCACTATGGGCAATTTAGCATGGAAAATCCCCTCTAACCTGCATATTTATGGACAATGGGAGGAAACTAGAACACTGGGAGGAAATCTAGACAGAAATGGGGAGAATGTCCAAAATCCACATAGAGGGTTGCCCGAGGTTGGAACTGAATGCAGCTACTTGGTGACGGGAGGTATCAGTGCTAACCACAGATCCACCATGCGCATCCGTTAGTTTTATTCGTTACTTGTGGCTAACTAAAGAAATCTGCCTGACTTGTTCCTGTCACTGAACCTGACTCAGTCTGAGAACTTTATCATCGGCCATATCACCGACCTGGTTACATTTAAAATTTGGTGTCAGCAGTGGAGGAATGGGACGAGAAAAGGAAACAGTGACACCATCCAACCTTCGTCAGAGCAGGAATTAGGATAAATACACAAAGTGGGATTTCAGTCAAGTGGGAATTCTCTTTCCCAGAAGTTTGGGGTGGCTGGACCTTTATATTACATCGAAGCTGGCTTTGTCTGATTTTCCATGGACAGGTGAATCAGGGATAATGGTGCATGGAAAGAAAAGTGCAGCTGGGATCACAATGAGATGAGCCATGACCTTATTTACTGGTGGAGTAGTGTGAAAGGGCCGAATAGCCCACTTGTGTCCTCAGCCCTATGTTCTGATGGTCCATTCAGCCCTCGGACATGCTAAACAGGGGCCGATCGAGGCCACTCCGATGGTTAGGTGTAGTTTTGGAAATGTACTTGGAAAATCCAGACTGGATCAGGAAGTGACCACCACCCCCACCCCTCAATCCCTGTTTCCAGGCTTCCCCTCTCTGTAACTTCTGCTCCAGATGTGGGTCATGTTTCAGACCCAGATACGCTGGGAATACAGCCACATACCCCACCCAGTGTTAAAACAACAAATCCTCTGTTCTCCCTGAATGCAACATTGTACAACACGATTTCCAGCAAAATAACCCGTTACTTTCCAAAAGCATAACATGTGAAATTAATAAATAGGAACAGGAGTAGATCAATCGGCCCCTCAAGCTAACCCTGTCATTTAATAAGAACATGGCTGATCTACCCCAGGGCTCAACTCCACTCTCTTGCCGACTCCTTGTATCCCTCCACACCTCTCTGGGTTAGGGAATTCCAGACATTCACTACCTTCGGAGAGAAGACATTACTCTGCATCTCAGATTGAAATCGATGTTCCTTATTCGGTATCTATATCCTCGAGTTCAACACTTTGCCCAACAATGGAAACAATTTCTCAACATCTACCTTCTCCAACCCCTTCTGTGTCTTGTAGGTTTCAGCATTATCACTCCTCATTCATTTAAACCCCAATGAATAATCGCCTCACCATTTTAGAGATTCTAAATAACTCAACCCTTTCATTCCAGGAAACCACCTAATGTACCAACCAAGTTACTTGCTGCTTCATCATGGTGACTTTATGTTTCATACACAGGAAGACTCCAATGCCTTTACTGTTCCTTTTCTGGAAGTCCTCTCCATTCAGTAACAGCCTGCCTTTTGATTCGACAAAGGCATTTAGCCCTGACACCATTCCTGCAATAGGACTGAGGACTTTTGCTACACAACAAGCCGTGTTCCTGAGGAAGCTGTTTCATTCCAGCTCCAACTCTAATATCTCCCTGGCAATGTGGGTAATTAGCAACTGCAGTCATCACTTTCTCCTAATGTGGGTTAATTAGTCAACTATGTCCCATCCCCTAAGAAGGGAATAATTACAATCGGACCAATTACCACACCCTCAGTCCCATCACGATAGTCAAATTGGTTGGGGTTATTTTTGACAGAGCTGTCACACAGCACAGAAATAATCGGTTCAGTGTGGTTTTACGATAGGCCCCCATGTGGAGATGGTGCTGTTGTGTAATTGTCATTGGATTGCTAATCCAGACCAGGATAATTCTGTGGCAACTGGTGCAAGTTAAAAACAATTAATAAAATATCGAGATCTAATACCTGGTGTCAGTAATAGTGATAATTTGTTCAATGTCGATTATAGACGACGATCTCCTTCCCCAGTATACGTTCAGGAAGTGAATCTCCCGTGCTTTCCTGGTCTGACGTAAAAGTGACTCCAGACACACAAACTCTTCAATGGTCTCTGAAACGGCCAAGCAAGGCACTCAATTGTATCAAACTGCTGCGAGGTTTTAAAGGATAAACCCGGAGAGAACACCCGGCACCAGCCTCGTTATCAGAAAAGGGAATGGGAAACACAATCCTATCGACCCTGCAGAGACCTCCTTCCTTACAGCTGAGAGCTTGTGACAACATTTACAGAGCTTGCCCACACACTGCACAGAAGTATCGGCAAAGGAATACACCATACAACTCATTGAACTTTCCCTATTCTAGTTAATGGCCGAACATCTCCACAACGCAGTTTTCCCCATACAATATACATAACCCTTAATATGTTTAAACATTGTGAACCATAAAATGAGAACTGCTGTAGTCCATTCAGCCCATCAGTTTTGCCCCTCCATTCTATGTACAGGCAGTTCACCAATAACACTTGTTGATTAAATACAATTCGGCTGCAATGCAATTCATGAACCTTTTTCTATAAAGTGAACTGCCGTTTACTGTGACGCGATTCCTTGGCTGGCACCAGCTGACCAGCAAACCCAGCCTCAGAAACCTCTATCTATAAAAGGTACAATCAATGTGTTCAGCTAAAACAGGAATGCAATCCGCTCTACAGGCCTTGAAACAGAGCCTGAAACTGGGAATTGTAGTTTATATTTCGAAACAACTTTATTTCAAACTGTGGGGAGAATCTTGGGGAGAACTGGAATTCCCCTTCGGCATGACATGGTCAGTCAGCCCCTGCGCACTTTCTGGTGAAGATTGTGGTGAAAGGTACAGTGCTCTAGTGAGTGACTGTCGTGTGAAAGCGTTACATTTACAGAACTGTTCCATTACAACATGTAATTTAACGATTTATTTAGACTGTCCGAGTGTGTGTTAGACCAAATTTAATTTTTGGTTTTTACTTATATTTTTCGGGGTTCGGCACTTACCTTCTTTTATCCATAGACCCCATTATTAATACTGCACGATTTTCTACAACACAGTGTTGCAAAGGAACACAGTTACTGCATTATTAGAGAACAACTTGGAATGATAGCTGATTTTCTATCTTCACACCATACTCCTGCTCTCTCCCTATCCTTTTAGTTTCCAAAAATCCTTATTTATATTCAGGCCCTTGACTTCCACAGCCTGATCTGGGAGAGAGTACCCCTGGTTCGCCAGTCTCTGAATGCAGGCATTTATTCTCGTCTCAAGACAAAGTGGCCTGTCTGTACATAATATTGTCACCCCTTGTTTTAGACGTCCCAGCCACGGGAATTACCATCCCTGCTTCTAATCTGTCTCGCCCTGTCAGAGTGTTATATATTTCACAGTGATTTTCACTCATTTTCCTAAACCCCATGGAATACTGGTCCAGTCGCTACAAACTCTGCTCCCACAACAAGTCTGTCACCACAGCGATCAGTCTGGTCATCCTTTACTGCTCTCCCTCAATGTCAGGTGTGTCCTCTGTTAGGAAAACAGACTAAAACTGCACACAATGCTGCACAATGTTCGAGATGGGGTCTCACCAAGGCCCTGTACAGCTGCATAAGATACACTTACTCCTGTACTCAAATCCCCCTGAAAGTGAATACAGCATTTATCTTCCTACCCGCTTTCTGCTCCTGCGATATTGCTTTCAGTGACTGGTCTACAGGGAGATCCAGATTCCTTTCAAAGTTATAGTTCTCCACTTGCTGGGCCTACATACAATGGTCAGCGTGCCAATGCCATTCCCAGTATTGACTTCTGGCTTCAGAACTCTCTGCCCTACATGGACTCGGAGGGCTATGCAGAAATGAACAAAAATGCAGCTTAAGTTCATTCATAGAGCAACATTTTTCAACCACTCCTTTTTCAAATGGGAGGCTGCCATTCTATTGTTCCCATCAAAGTACACAACATTTCATCTCCTTCATTACACTCCATCTGCCACGTATTTGCCCAGCTACGAAACTTGTCTCAATCACCTTGGAACTTTTTTACATTCTCCTCATCCACTCACAGGCTGATATCGTTTAGTGCTGTCAGCAGACTTGGGAATATTGCAGTTGCGCTCCACACCCAAAGATATGATGTGTATTGGGAATAGCTGGAGCCCAAGACACGATCCTTTCTATATCCTCCCAGTCTTCCATTTAAAAAAAATTGTTTAATTCCTACTCACTGTTTCCTGCCAGCTCTCCCATTCTAGGGCGGCACGGTGGCACAGTGGTTAGCACTGCTGCCTCACAGCGCCAGAGACCTGGGTTCAATTCCCAACTCAGTTTGCACATTCTCCCCGTGCACATTCTACGTGGGTTTCCTCCGTGTGCTCCGGTTTCCTCCCACAGTCCAAAGATGTGCAGGTCAGGTGAATTGGCTAATCTAAATTGCCCGTAGTGTTAGGTAATGGGTAAATGTAGGGGTATGGGTAGGTTGTGCTTCGGCGGGGCGGTGTGGACTTGTTGGGCCGAAGGGCCTGTTTCCACACTGTAAGTAATCTAAATCTATGACCATATACTAGCCTGAGTTCCACAGGATTTGAATTTGCAGAATAGGCTTGGGCTTTATCAAAACTCTTTTTGAGATTCCATTCGTATGGCATTGATATCTTCTACATAATTTTACTAAAAGCCACTTTCTCAAATATGGTTTCTATTTCATAAATCTCTGTTGACTTTGTCTATGCCCATTAATTTCAGTCGAATACTTTCTCTAAACTGCTAATTTCATTCTATTCCCTTTTTCTCACCAGAATAAAGTTCCCTCGTATTACTGGGAAGTTTTCTTTTTTGTTTTATTTTCTTCTGTGAAGGCATAACTGAAGTATTTGCTCCATCGTTCTGCTATTTTCCTGTCCTCAATTATCTGGTATCAGACGGTAAGAAATCTGCACCTTTTTGCTCTTAATTTTGGCCTTGACATATTTTCAGAAAATATTTCAAGTTCTCTCTTATCAACTGTGTTAAGATATTCTTCAGAAACCTATCAATTCCTACCTTAAGCTACTCAATGATTGACCTTCCACAGCGATACAATCACAGAAGCAAAGTCTTTGTACTACCAGAAATACAGCACGGTCTACATTAGGCCCACTTTCCGACACAAGACCTTAGCCGTGAATCTTAAAGTATTTGAAGTGCACAGCCGTGTCATTTCTAATGGGTTGAGGTTACCATGATAACTTCACTCTCAAGAAGTACATTCCAGACCCCAACATCCTCTGGTTGAAAACAACTCTCAAATCTTCACTAAACCGCAAACCCTTCACTTTAAAAGTGGGGCACTTTGACTAAAAGCAACAGCTGCTGTCTATCCACCCTGTCCATGTACCTCGTAATCCTATTCTTCTGAATCACAGCCCTCTCAGCCTTCTCTCCTCCAAACTAAACAACCTGAGCTTATCAAGTCTCTCTCCATTGCTGATATGCTCCATCCCAGGCAACATCCTGGTGAATATTCTCTGTACCCCCTCCAGTACAATCACATACTTCCTGTCATGTTGTTCCCAGAACTACACACAGAATTCCATCTTACCCTCATCAAAGTTCTGCATTGTTCTTATAATCTATGTCAATCTATGAATTGACTTTATGTCTTTACTTCCACAAGTCCTATACGATCACTTCGTATTTCTGGGTGATTTTCTGGATCTTACTCCATTAAGACAGATGTATAGTAACTGGTCATTTGTTTTGCCATTTCCCTTATCAACCATAAACTCGTCTCTCCCGATTGCAAATTTCCACATTTGACTATGTTTTTCATTCCTTTGAAATATAGATCGTAGATTTTTGCAGTCTTTGTGTTCCTGTTTGTTTGCATGCATGTTCGTTTTTTGATTTCCTGATCAGTTTCATGACCCTTCTTTTCTGTATTGCAATTTTCTGAGAATTCTCAGGATTCCACAAAGGCTGGAATTCTTCTGAAGTCACTTCCTGTGATTAATATATACTTTTATTTGTTATTTTAATCATCATTAAGTCACTTTCTCACTCTTTGGTGTTTTCACCTGAAATAAGTAGACATATCAGTATTTCTATAAACCTCCTGGTCCTGACCAGATATATTCAGGAACACTGCAGGAGGACAGAGAACTAATAACGGGGGCCTTGGTTGGTACTTTTGTATCATCAGAAGCCAACGGGTGAGGTCCTGGAGGACTGGAGTGCAGCGAATGTTGTGCCCTTATTCAAGAAGAGCTACAAAGAAAAATCTGGTACCTATAGACCAGTAAACCTGACATCTCTAGTAGGTATGTTTCTTGTTAAGGTTCTGAGAGAGAAGATATACATAGATTTGGAAAGGCAGGGTGTGATTATGAGCAGTCAGCATGGCTTTGTGCATGGGGGATCATGTCTCAAAAATTTGTTAGAGTGCTTTGGTGAAATGACAAGTAACTTGGTGGTATACCTGGTGTATATGGATTTCAGTAAGACCTTCGGAAAGGTTCCACATGGTACGCTGCTCTGGAAGTTTAGATCACATGGAATTGAGGGGGAGCTGGTAAATTAAATCCAAACTTTGCATGATGGTAGGAAACATTGGGTAATAGTGGAAGGATGCTTGTCGGACTCGAGGCCTGTGATGAGTGGAATGCCTCAGGGGTCAGTTCTGGGACTATTACTGTTTGTTTTATGCATGTATATTGTATATATATTTACATATTACACACATCTATGATTTAGATGAGAATGTACAGGCATGAATTATAAGTTTCAAGGTGACACTAAAATAGATGGTGTCGTGGACAGTGAGGAAGACTATCAGGAATTTCAGAAATTACAGCAGTGCCTTGATCAGGTGAGGAAGTGGGCCGAGAAATGGCAAATGGAGTTTAATACAGATAAGTGTAAGTTCTTGCATTTTAGAAAGTCAAAGCAAGATAGGAGTTTCATGGTGAACAGCAGGGTCTTTAGGAGGGTATTGAAACAAAGGGACATTGGAATTCAGGTTCAATGTCCTCTGAAAGTGGAGTCACAGGTAGATAGGGCAGTGAAAAAGGCATTTGGCAGACTGGCCTTCATCAGTCAGAGCAATGAGTTTCGAAATTAGGGAGTTATGTTGCAGTTATACAGGATGGTGGTGAGGCAATACTGGTAGTGTTATGTTCAATGTTGTTCACTTTGCTATAGGAAGGATGTTATTAAATTGGAAATAGTGCAGAAGAAATTTACAAGGATAATGCCTGGACTCAATGGTCTGCGTTATTGTGAGAGGTTGGGCAATATAGGAGTTTTTACTTTAGAGTGTGAGACTGAGGGGGATCTGATAGAAATGAATAAGATCATGGGAAGCATGGATCGCGTGAATGCACTCTGTCTTTATTCCCCAGGATTGAGCAACCACGGACCAGAGGGCATTAATTTAAGATCCGAGGGGAAAGAGTAAAAAGAGGGGAATCTGACGGGCAATTTCTTTTACACACAGAATGGTATGCACATGGAATGAGCTTCCAGTAGAAGTGTTTGAGGCCGGTACATTAACAAAATTTAAAATGCATTTGGACAAATACACGGATAGGAAAGAATAAGAAGGATATGGGGCAAGGGCAGGGAAATGGGGTTAATGTGAATGGACATTTCGTTCGGAATGGACCAGTTTGAGCTGAAGGGCCTGTCTCCGTGCTGTCGGACTGTATGACTCTTACAATCATTGCTTCTCCCATTGAATGTTATATTGTACTTCCCCAATTCACTGGAGCGTACTTGACCCTGTAGTCTCCGGGCTTCCATGATGCGTGACCAGAACGTTCAAACAGTCGATATTGTATTCAGACGCCGTGTAAAAATGCAACATTTTGATGTCACTATTCCTCCAAAGCTGCTTCAGAGCAAGGTTATTAATTAGTCCTCCTGACCACACAACACCAAATCTGAAATAACCTGCTCTCTAGTTTGGTTCACATCATACTGTTCAACCGACCTGGTACACACTTAAGGAAGTTATTCTTCACAGTATTAGTAGTCACTTAGTTAATGCAGTTTCGGTGCAACTTGAGACAATCCAGTATGACTGCAGCACCCATGATTATTTGCTACTCATTCACAGAAGGAGGGCGTCGCTGGATAACCAGCATTTATTGCCCATGCCATAGGGCAGTTAAGAGTCAGCTGCGTTGTCTTGAGTCTGGAGTCACATGCAGGCCACACCAAGTAAGGACAGCAATATCCTTCCCTCAAGAACATCAGTGTACCAGATGAGATTTTTTAACAATCGACAATGGATTCCTGGTCATCATAAACCCTTGATTCCAGATACATATTGAATTCAAATTCCACCATCTGCCTTGTCAGGATTTGAATTCATGTCCCCAGAATATTACCTGGGTCTCTGGGTTAAGAGCCCAGCTATAATATCACTATGTCATTGCTTTCCCTTGCATATACTTACACACCTAATTTCCAGAACATATGTTGTAAAGAATTTGCGTGATAGATTTGGGTTTGATATATAACACACTCATGTTTGCTTCACTTTGCTATTCGTAAGATCCACCCAAACTGATTCTGTGGGAAGTGATGGAAAGGGTCTGAGGCGTTATTGCTGATAGACTTGGACAAGACGTTCAGGGAGGCTCACCTCAACGCTGAGATGATCTGAAGAATTGGTCAGCAATACAGGACAAGCATCAATAATCTTTCCCCCCACTTTGCCAGGATAAGTGTCACCATTTTCTTCTGCTCCCTCACACTCACCGTACATCTGTTATAACACCTACCCCTGACCAAGGCTCACACTCTATCTCCAAATAAGGCTCAAGCACGACCAAACTCACTGTTGAATTCGCACCTTCCATCCCCGACTTTTTCTGTCACTGACGCAATAGCCCCGCACACTAATACCACTGCATGGATATAAAACTGTGGTCAGACTCCCTCCGTACATCTCACCCTTTCCCCTTCCACTACACCAGCACTAATAGTAGGGGTACCCACTCCCACCCTCAGTCCGTCCCTCCTCTTCACCAATTCCAGGAGAAACAGCCTGGAATAGGACATAAAGGGCCAAACCGGGTGTTAGAATGACCGATATCTGTTCCCTCACCCACTACCCCGACATGTGGGGAGGATCCTGGAAAGACCCAGAGAGGACCAGGACACCTTGTGTGGAGATTGTGAAACATCGACATCCCACCAAACAAGTAAGCAGCAATGTTCAGGAAAGAGCAATTCTCAATTTAAACTTGCTGGCATTTCCAATCTCATCTCTCTCACTTTTCAGGCTTAGTTAAAAGCATTAATGAAAGACTAAAAGTAAAAATAATGTTTATTCTCTTCAGTCAAAATGTTAAAAAGAAAAAAAGTAAACGGAATAAGATCATTCTGAAAAATCTAAAATATGACGTTCATTCAAAATTATGGGCATTCCCTCATAAATACTCGACATCATTTCTCTCACCAAAACTTCTTACGAGTGTTTGTATTCTTGCGTCTGCTTCTTTAATTTCAATGGAATATCGTGCCCTGCTATCAAATGCTCATAGTAAATGTCCCTTCCTCTCTGAACTTTTCGTAAACTGTCAATATATTTCCAAATAACTGGATGTTCCACATCAAGTTCGCATTGTCATCTCCTGTGGGCAGTTTCTGCATTATTGTTTGTTTTGTCCTCATTGTTTAAAGTCCTTTCATATAAATTCCACATTCCAACTGGAAAAAGCGGTGGACGCCATCCATTTGCTCTGTGTAATCTTCTACCTCCATAGTTATCCTCGAACCAGACCAGCAGCGGTTGCAGTTCATCTGGAAGCGCATCAGTCAAATGTTCAATAGCTTCATGAATGTTTTCAATGTGAATAAATGCATGGCCAATTATCATTTTAGATCTGAAATAAAACTCTGAATCAATGTTACACTTACGCAAGTGTCTTTTTAACATTTTTACTAAATGGAATAAACATTATTTTTATTTTTATTGCTTAGAGTAATGCTTTTTTCGAAGCCTGAAAAGGAATAAATATGAGCTGCGCTGAAATAGTTCTGCGTCTATAAGGGTCTGCGGCAAAATGGGCTGCACCAAACAGACCCCACCAAACAGAATGAAGTATTCAGTAAATTACACAGCACAGGGGGACGTCATATAACCATCCCAGGCTGTTATGCAGAAGGAGGGGCGCCCTGGGTAGCTGTCAGGAAATGCAGAGTAGAGATCATTACTCATTTTGTGTTTGGAAAGTTGTAATGAGTGGAATTCTTCAGGGATCTATATGAGGTCATGAACAAATTACAATCTATTCTAATGAACTGGATGAAGGGAGATGGAGCTCAGTTTGATCATGCACCAGGATAATCATTCAATAATATGTCAAATGGAGACAGGACGTCTGCAATGGGATACAGACAGGGAGAGGGCAGAGTGTCTGCAATGGAATACAGACAGTGGAAGGACAGATCACCTGAAATTGGATACAGACGGGGGGAGGGCAGAGCGTCTGCAATGGGATACAGACAGAGGGACGGCAGATAATCTGCAATGGGATACAAACGGGGGAGAGAAGAGCGTCTGCAATGAGATACAGACGGGGGGAAGGCAGAGCAACGGCAGTGCGTCTGCAATGGGATACAGACTGGGGGAGGGCAGAGTGTCTGCAATGGGAGACAGACTGGGGGAGGGCAGAGTGTCTGCAATGGGAGACAGACTGGGGAGGGCAGAGCGTCTACAATGGGATAATTGGGATAATGATGGGTGAGGGCAGAGCGTCTGCTATTGGATATAGACGGGGAGGCAGAGCATCTGCGTTAGGAGACAGACAGGGGGTGGGCAAAGGTTCTGCAATGGGACACAGTCAGGGAGAGGACAGATCATCTGCAATGGGATACAGACGAAGGAGGGCAGAATGTCTGCAATGGGATATGGACGGGGGAGGGCAGAGCATCTGCAATGGGATACAGACAGTGGAGGGAAGACTGTCTGCAGTGGGATACAGATAGGGGAGGGCAAAGCGTCTGCAATGGGATACAGACAGGGGAAGGGCAGAGCATCTGAAAGGGAGACAGACTGGGGAAGGGATGCACGCCTGCAATGGGATACTGATGGGGGAGGGCAGAGTGTCTGCAATGGGATCCAGACAGGGGAAGGGCAGAGCCTCTGCAATGGGATACAGACAGCGGAGGGCAGAGCGAGGGCAATGCATCTACAATGGGATCCAGACAGGGGAAGGCAAAGCGTCTGCAATGGGATACAGACTGGGGGAGGGCAGTGCATCTACAATGGGATACAGACTGGGGAGACAGAGCATCAGCAATGGGATACTGACGGAGGAGGGCAGATTGTCTGCAATGGGACACAGACAGTGGGAGTGCAGAACGTCTGCAACGGGACACAGACTGGGGGAGGGCACAGCAACAAGCAATGGCATACAGACAGAGGATGGCTGTGAGCAAAGCTTCAGCAGAAAAAAAACAGTGCAATATATATGTGATGGAAATTTTCTGTTTTGGGGAAAAGACAAAACAGCAGAAATTTATTTAAATGCAAGGAGAATGCAGAACTCAGTGTTACAGAGTTAGTACATGAATCACATCAAATTAACCTGAAGATGTAACAAGTGATTTGGAAGGTAAATGTCGTGATCCTGTTTCATGCAAGGGGTGTTGGGTATGATCTTAGCGATGTTTTCTGCGTCAGTACAGGGCATTTCTGAGATTACATCTGTTTTATTATGTGTAGTTATAACTGTCTAAATTGAAAATTTTTTAAAAAATTGTTTTCGAAATGTCTGAAAGATATTTCTCTTTAAGCATTCTTGGGATGAAGATATTACGTTATGAAGAATTAACAGTTCGGCCTGAGAATGAGGGATGTTTTCTTGACCATATAAGATCTTGAGAAGAGTGCAGTTGGTGAATACTGGATGAATATTTCTTCTTGTGTAAGAGAATAAAACTGGGGAAATTCTTTAAGAATAAGTCAGTTTCAAAGGAAAGGTCACTGGACAGAAAAATTGAACTGTGAATTCTCTTCCAACATGCTGACAGACAAGCTGAGCTTTTCTAGCAATTACTGTATATGTTTAAGAATATTCATTTTAACACAGATATAGTGAAGACATGAAACGCTTATTTTTACATTATGCAAGCACATATTAACAGATCTTCAAAACAATTACGACCATTTATTGTGACTGAATTGATTCTGCAATAACGCACTGACCTGGAGTCAAGAATGTAATGGAGTCATATAGTTCGGACAATGTTCAAGAAGAGCTCACGGTGTCCAGTGTGGGACTGATAACGTTACTGATTTAACTTACAGATGGGAAATATAGCCCATCTGTGGAGAAACATTCTATTGCTCCCTTTCTGTTTCCCTATCACTCATCACAGCAATGTGTGGAGTGAAAAAAGCCCAGTCGTCTTTCCCATTAAAGGAGGATTCCTGATGAAGTTTCATTAGAATCTCCCCATTACCTGAAGCAAAACAGTTCAGCCAAATTCAACTGTTTCATGAAGAAATCCCATTGTCAGAAGGCAGTGAAAGTAGAATAACTACAGAAGTAATTATCTGACTCGATAGTGAAGGGAACAGATTGGAAATTCTGTGGCTGCAAATGGGAATCCGGAATGGTGTGTAGCCTCCCACATGCCAGGTCCAGGATGTCTCAGAGCGGCTGCAGAACGTTCTCACCGGGGGTGGCGGGGGTGGGGGTGGGGGGCGCGGGAAGCAACCAGAAGTCATTGTGCACATTGGTGCAAAGGACAGAGTGACACAGGTAGAAATAGTGATGACATCCTGCAGAGTGATTGAAGAGAGCTAGGGAAAAGGTGAAAAGACAGGACCATTACAGTGGTAATATCCAGTTTATTTCCAGTGCTCCGTGCTAGTGAAGGTAAGAACAGGAGGATATGGCAGATGAAGGAGTGGCTAAAGAATTGGTGCAGGGGGCAGGGATTTTTGGATTACTGGTATCTTTTGTGGGGCAAGGTGACGTGTTCAGGAAGGACGGGTTGTACCTGAATTGGAAGGGGACCAATATCCTGCAGGCAGGTTTGTACCTGCTGCAAAGGAGGATTTCAATGAGATTGGCTGGGGTTTGGGAGTGGTGGGATCCTCAACAGCAGGGAGGGAAGTGCAAGGTTGGAAGGAGATACAGTAATCAGAAACAGTAAAATGAAGAGACTGGTCAGGTTAAACAAGAACAGGGAGCAAGGAATGTCTGTTGGATTAAATTGCAACTGTTTCAATGCAAGATGGCTGATAGGTAAGGCCGATGAACTCAGGGCATGGATCGGTGCATGGGACTGGGATATTATAGCCATTACTGAAACATGGCTAAGTGAGGGACAGCACCGGCAACTTAAAGTACCAGGATACAGGTGCTTTATGCGGGACAGAGATGGTAGAAAGAGGAGTCAGGGAGTTTCATTTTAGATTAAGGCGCATAACACAGCAGTAATTAGAGATAAAATAACTGATGGATCATCCAGTGAGGATTTGTCTGGGGAGCTAATAAATAAGAAGGGAATGCTGATAGTATTTGGATTGTACTATAGGCCCCCAAATAATAAACCAGGAATTAGGGGAACAAAAATATGTAGACAGACTGGGGAGACTTGCAGGGCCAATAGGATTGCATTAGTAGGAGATTTTAATTTTCCTAACATAGACTGGGAATGACACAGAATTAAGGACTGAGATGGGGTGAATTTATTAAGTGTGTTCAGAATAGTTTCCTCAAGCAGTAAGTAGAGGGTGCAACTCGGGAAGGGACGAAGCGTGACCTACTCTAAGATCTAGGGCAGGACAGGTGACTGAGGTGACAGTGGGGGACCACTCTGGGACCCGTGAAAATAGTTCTATTAATTTTTAAATAGTTACGGAGAAGGACTAAACTGCTCCACATGTTCAAGTTCAAACTTGGGGCAAGGCGAATTTTGATGGAATGAGACAGGAGCTTGTAGGGGTTGGTTGGAGGGGTTTGTTTGCAGGCAAAGGGACCTCCTGCAAGTGGGAGGACTTTAAAAGTGAAAGGTCTACAGTTCAAGGTCGAGATGTTACTGTGAGGGTAAAAGGCAAGGTTGGTAGGAAGAGGGAACCTCGGATGTCAGGAGATATTGAGGCTTTGACCAGCAAAAATGGAGGCGTGGCTCAGGTCCAGGCAGCTGGGATCGAGGGAATACCTGGAGGTGTACAGGGGATAAAGGAGTTTACTGAAGAAGGAAATCAGGAAGACAAAAAGGGGGCACAAGTTAGCTTTGGCTGAGAAGATTAGGGTGAATCCAAAGAGGTTCTTTAAGTATATTAAAGAAAAAGGAATAACGAAATGAGAATATGACCCCTCGAGTTCCAAAGTGGACATGCACGTCTAGAACCGTAGGAGATTTGCGAGATTCTCAATGAATATTTCTCCTCTGCCTTTACCGTGGAGAAAAACATGAAGACTAGGGAGGTTAACAAAGGTAGTAGTGTTATCTTGGGGTGAGTCAATATCACAGGAGAAGACGTGTTGGATGCATTAGAATGTATGAAGGTGGATACATCTCCTGGTCCTAAACAGATGCATCCAAGAACACTGCAAGAGGCTACAAAAGAAACTACGGGGACTCTGGTTAATACTTTTGCATCATCATTAGCTACAGTTTAGGCTTCAGAATATTGGAGATTATCAAATATTCAAGAAGGGAAGCAAAGAAAAATCTGGGATCCATAGACCAGGAAACCTAACAACTGTGGTAGGTACGTTACTTGAGAAGACTCTGAGGGATAAGATATACATGCATTTTGATAGATATGGTTTGTTTAGAAATAGTTTTTTGACAGATTCCCTACAATATGGGAACAGGCCATTTGGCCCAACAAGACCACACCGACCCTCCAAACAGTAACCCACCCAGTCCCGTTCCCCTGCCCTATATTTACCCCTGATGAATGCACATAACACTATGGGTAACTTGGCATGGACAATTCACCTGACCTATGCATCTTTGGATTGTCGAAGGAGCACCCAGAGGAAACACACACAAATACAGTGAGAATGTGCAAACTCCACACAGAGAGTCACCTGAAGCTGGAACCAAACCCGGATCCATAACACTATGAGGCAGCAGTACTAACTACGGAATCACCATGCCACCCTTACCTTTTTCAACACAGTTCAAGGACACAGGTACAAAATCTATTCTGCGCTTCATCCATGATGCACGTTCCAATATCACATACCATGGATAATGTATTCTCCACTGAAAATGTCATCTTTTTATTATTTACTAATTCGTATGTTATTATTAATTTTAGCAATTATCATTAATAGATGTTTTTAGACAGGAAAGATTTGTGAGTGGGAGATCATGCCTCTCAAATTTGTTTGAGTTCATTGATGAAGTGACCAGAAATGTTGATGAGGGTAGGGCGGTATACGTAGTCTGTATGGTTTTCACTAAGGCCTTTGACAATGTTACCATTGATAGGCTGTTCTGGAAGGTTGGAATCTCATGGGAGCTGCAAATTGTACACACAATTGTCTTCATGGTAATAAGCAGAGGGTAATAGTGGAAGGATGCTCTCGGACTGGAGGCCTGTGACACATGAAGTGCCTCAGGGGTCGCTGCTGCGCCCGTTGCTGTTTGTGATCTATATCAATGATATTCTTGTGAATGTACAAGGCATGATTAGAAACTTGAACATTACACTAAAATAGGTGGTTTCGTGGACAGTGAGGACGTATGTCAGAAAATGCAGCAGGACCTTGATTAATCTGGAGAAGTGGGCCGAGGAATATTTTGGCATCGTTAGATCAAGGTAGGAGTTTCATTCTGATTGGTAGGACCTTAAGGAGTGCAGTTGAGCAGAGGGACCATGGAGTTTAGGTCCACCGTTCTCTGAAAGTGGGGTCATAGTTAGACATGGTAGTGAAGAAGGCTTTTGCCACACTAGCAAGCATTGGTCAGGACATGGAGGAGAGCAGTTGGGAAGTTATATATTTTTTTGTGACCAGTGGAGGAGTGGGGCTAGAAAAGGGAGAAGTAAGCCAAAACAGCACAGGGAACTATCGACTCAATCAGCCAATGTTAGCGCTGAGGTGTTCATTGGAGAGGATTCTGAGGGATAGGATTAACATCTATTTTGAAAGACAAGGACTGATTAGGGATAGTCAATATGGATTTGTGTGATGGAAATCATGTCTAATAAATCTGATTGTGTATTATGAAGAGGTGACAAAGAAGATTGAAGAAGACACTGTGGTAGATACTGTTTACACAGACTTCAGCAAGGCATTTAATAAGGTACTTCATCGCATCGTAGACAGATTATCAAGATTAGATTATATGTAATCTAGGAAAAACTAACCAATTGGATATGAAATTGGATTGAAGGTAATCGATTGTTTTCCAGTCTGAACGCCTGTGGACAGCGGTGTGCTGAAAGAATCAGTGGTAAGCTCACTGCTTTTCATCACGGATGTAAACGATTTTGATGTGATTATCGGAGGCATGGTTAGTAAGCTTACAGATAACATCACCAACGTGGTGCAGTGGACAGTGAAGAATATAACGGGATCCTTGACGATCAATGAGCCAAGGACTGGCAGATGGAGTTTAATTTAGATATTTGTGAGGTTTTGCATTTTGGTAATTTAAAGCAGGATAGTGCCCTTGGGATTGTTGCTGAACAAAGAGACCTACGGGTGAAGATTCATAGTTCCTTGAAAGTGTAGTTTAGGTCGGTAGAGTGGTGAGGAATGTAGTTGGCATGCTTGCCTTAATCGGTCAGAACATTGAGAAGAGGAGTGGGGTAGCGTGTTGTGCTTGTACAGGACGTAGGTGAGGCCACTTTAAGAATACTGCATACATGTCAGTTGACTCTGCTAAAGGATGGATGTTGTTAAGCTTGAACGGGTGCAGAAAAGATTTACAAAGATTTTCTGGAACCTGAGGGTTTGAGCTACAGGGAGATGATGAACAGGATGAGGCCTTTTCCCCCTGGACTGTCAGAGGCTGAATGGTGATATGACAGAGGTTTAAAAAATGTCCTGAGGGGCATGGATAGTCTGAATGTGTAGGGGTGTACAGAACTAGACCGCATAGTGTGAAGGTGAAATGGCAAAGACTTAGAAGGGACCTGAGGTGAAACATTTTCATACAGAGGCTGGTGGGTGTACTGTCAGAGGAAGTGGTGAAAGCGGGTGCAATTACACGTTTAAAATATATCTGGAAAGGTACATAAATAGGAATGGTTAAGAGGGATGTGGGCCAAATGCTGACAAGTGGGAGGAGATCTGATTAAGATGCCAGATTGGCATGGACAATTTGGACAAAAGGATCTGTTTCCATGCTGTATGACTCTCTTATTCTCCCAACGGGATGAGGAAAAATTCTAAAAGGGCCATTCGAATGGGAATTCTCTTCCCCAGAAGTTTGTGCTGCCTCTCTGATTACAGGTATTCACAGCTGAGTTAGTTAAAGATTTGACAGAGAAGTGAGTCACAGATAATGGGACACAGGCAGGACGATGAGGCTGAGACCCCAATCTGATCAGCCACAATCTTAAACCCTGGTGGAGAAGGCTTAAATTCTCTAATGACCCACTCCTTCTCCTCAGTCCCATGTTTCTGTGTTCCATTCAACCCATCAAACCGGCTGGACAGGAGCTATTGCAGTCCACTAACTGTTATAGCATGGTGCACAGAAACAGAGGAGACCACTTCGTCCCTCAAGACTGTCCCACACGGTTTGGGAGCTTTGCAAAATGTAACTGGAAGACACAGGCTAGATATAAAAGAGGCCCCTCATCTCTCTTTACAGGGCCTCCCCTCTCGGTAACTTGTGCTTCATTTGTTGATCATGTTGTAGACCCAGATTCACTGTGAATACAGCCCCAAAGGCTCACCCAGCGATGCCTCACAAAATCCGCTGGTCTCCCTGATTGCAACATTCCATAAAAGACCTTCCAGGAAAATAACACCAACTAACTTTCCAATAACAGAATGGGAGAACATCAGAAGCAGGGGCAGGTCATTCACATCCCAATCCTGCCTTGCCCTTCACTAAGATCAAGGCTGACCTGCTCCAAGTCTCAAATATTCCTCAATGTCCAAGTCTTCTTGAGCGCTTCCACAGAATACAGAAAAAAGAACAGTACTGATTTGAAGATGTCGGTGTTGGACTGAGGTGTACAAAGTTAAAAATCTCAAAGCACCAGATTATAGTCCAACAGTTTATTTGGAAGCACACTACCTTTCTTCATCAGGTGATAGTGGAGGGCTCAATCGTAACACAGAATTTATATCAGAAATTTGCAGCCAGATGTAACTGAAATTATACATTGGAAAATTGATTGCTAAGCATTTCATCTGTTAGAATACCATGATAGTTTCACTTCCGTCATATGTAAATCACAAAAACCTTTTGTTAAAGTTGCATTCTCAGGTTAGCTGCTTACAATGGTGATCGCTAGACAATATGGTAAAGGTGTTGCCCCCTGTGTTCTCTGTCTAGGCCATGATGTTTAGTTTAATTCTAATCTAATAAGTGAGATAATGCAGATTTACGTGAATTCATGCAGTTTTTGAGCTCAGAGTTCGACATGAATGCATGCAGTTCGGACCTTCAGCCCTCGACGTTGTGCCATTTATCCTACTCTAAGATCAGACTAACCTACATGCTTCCGTACACTTTGTTCCATGTGCCTATCCAAGAGTCTCTTAAGTTTCCCTCACGTATTTGACTCGACTACCACCACAAGCAGTGCATTCGACACAACCACCACTCTCTGTGTAAAAACTCTATCACTGATATCTCCCCTTCCTCCAATTGCATTAAAATATGCCACTTAGTCACAGACATTTCTGACCTGCGAAAATGCTTCTAGCTATTCACTTTCTATGCCTCTCATCATCTTGTACACCTCCAGTGAGAAAAGCCCTCGATCCCTCATGTTTTCTTCATAAGACCTGCCCTCGAGTCCAGGCAGCATCCTGATAAATCTCCTGGTCAATCGCACTTAATGAGAATTAACTAAGACCTCTACACTTTTTGGAGTTATTCATGGCACAAGGGAAGATAATTATCATTGGTTGGCATCAATCATCTCAGCTGTGGGACACATCTGGAGGAGATCCACAGCCCAGGCATCTCCAGTTTGTCATCATAGAATCCCTACAGTGTGGAAGGAGGCTATTCAGCCCATTTAGTCCAAACTGAGCAGATTAGATTCCCTACAGTGTGGAAACAGGCACTTCGGCCCAACCAGTCTATACCGACCCTCCGAAGAGTAACCCACCCAGACATATTTCCCTCTGACTAATGCACCTAACATATTGGACAACTTAGCATGGCAAATTGACCCGTCCTGAACATCTTCGAACTGTGGGAGGAAACCAGAGTACCCGAAGGAAACTCATGCAGACAAGTGGGAAATGAGCAAACTCCACACAGACAGTTGCCCAAGGCTGGAATCGAACCTGGGACCCTGGCGCTGTGAATCAGCAGTGTAAGCTACTGAGCCACCGTGCCAGCAAAAGAGGGGGCATTCACTGAAGTTTACAAAGTTTTCAGGACAAGTTGTCCTTCTTCAGCTCTTGAAACAATCTGTGACCATGTGCAGCAAGACTTGGACAACATTCAAGATCGTGCTGTTAAAGTCTGGGTAACATTTATGTAACAGCACAGTACATTTCCACAATAAGAGGAGGAGTTCATTCAGCACCTCAATCTGGTTTCAGAAGAATGTGGGGAAGCCATTCATCCCATCCCATCAAAACTACTGGGCAAGAAGAAGGATAGACCACCCAGTCCCTCTTGCCTGTTGCACAGGAAGTCAGGGTAGTCTACTCTCTCCCACATGTCACATACATGGGAACAGACAGAACCATTTCACCCGGAGTCACTTACAAAGGAACAGGAAGAGGTTATTCATCTTGTCAAACCACTAACACAGGAACAGGAAAGTGTCAGAGATGCTCCAACATCACAAACAAATGGAGCAGGGACTTCACAGACAGACTGCTCCAAATTGATCCACATGGCTTAATTACTCATGGTACATATGTGTTACTTTAACATGGGTTTCTGGCAGTCGGAATGGAGCCAACATTTTTTAGCCATTCTCCAAGTTTCCATCCCTCTCCAAGAAGGCAGACCCATGGTCTCCGTGGAGGTCAGAAACCGTTGGGGAATAACTAACTGTTTCGGAATGAAGGTATTTTGGCTGCTGACAGGATTGTGTACAAAGTGACACTCAATGCAGTGTCACACAGTAACTGTGCATTAAAGTGTTCAGAGTTCATTCAGAGCATGTACCTCGCTGTCAATCGACATGGGAGCTCTGCAGATGCACATAAACTGTCGTGAATCAAACATCTAATGAAAAGCATGAAATTTTCACCCGATTCAGCTCTTTGGGACATAATGAATTTCTGTCCATATCCATCAATCTTCAACTTCTTATTCTCTCACAGTGCTACAGATTAAACACAGTTACTGCACCCTCTCCTCAAGGTAACATCATTCCAGTGTTTAGTCTGGTCAAAATACTTTCCACTCTCTCAGTGACAAAGGGATCATTGTTTATAAAGCAGACCAAATCTTTACAAAATGCACCAAATACTCTCTCAGAAAACACGATCAGTGGGAAAGATATTCTAACTTTGATACTTCAATCATTTTGCCTGAAGAGAGACATATCATTTACTTCCTGCCGCTGTGTGAATTCTGTCAGTGACTTATGACCAAGGACATCCAGGTCCTTTTTAACAAAAGCAATCGCCAACCTCTCTATCATTTAATAAGTATAAATGTACATGATGATATTTGTTGTTCACATCTGAATCATTTTTATACCTTGTGAACAGCTATTGCCCAAACACTGATCCTGCTGCCACCCATCAATCCTTCAGTCCAGAGAAAAACAGAATTCTTCTCGTATCTCCATTACCCAAATTTTAATCCATTTGGTATATATCCCACCCCTACCTACCCATGGACTCTAACATTCCCCACTCACCTGTATTGAAACATGTCAAGCGTCTTCTAAAAATACAAATACTCCACTCCAATTAGTTCTCAACTGTCGATGTCACAACAGACAATGTCCACAAACAGGTTTATCAAAGATCATTTCCCTTTCCTGAATCTAGGCCGAATGAACCAAATCAAATCATTATTCTCCAAGTATGTAGTTGTCACTTTCCTAATAAAATGTTCCAATATATTATTCTCACAGCTGACATCCATCTATTTAGTTTTCTGTGTTCCCTCTCCATCCTGTTTTAAACAATGAAGTTTAAAATAGTTGTTTTCCAGTCTGCGGCATCCTTTCCAGAATCTAACTAGCTTTGAAGAATAATCAGTAATTCTTTCATTAGCTCTGTTCTGATCTCAATCACTCTGGGATGGAGCTCATCAGATGCAGCGACTTATGAAACTTCAATTCAATTGGAATTTCAATAACACGGTGGCACAGTGGTTATCACTGCTGCTTCACAGCGCCAGAGACCCGGGTTCAATTCCTGCCTCAGGCGACTGACTGACTGTGTGGAGTTTGCACGTTCACCCCGTGTCTGCGTGGGTTTCCTCCGGGTGCTCCGTTTTCCTCCCACAGTCCAAAGATGTGCAGGTCACGTGAATTGGCCATGCTAAATTGCCCGTAGTGTTAGGTAAGGGGTAAATGTCGGGGTATGGGTGGGTTGCGCTTCGGCGGGGCGGTGTGGACTTGTTGGGCTGAAGGGCCTGTTTCCAGACTGTAAGTAATCTAATCTAATTCTTCATTATTTCTGATTTCCTGCAGTCTCCCATTTTTACCAATCACTCTGTTCCTTAATATTTCTGCAAGTTAGTTTCTGTACCCTCCCCTGTGGAGATGGAACCAATGCATTCCTCTCATCAGGCAGGTGGTTTCTGCCTGCTTGTGAATACATTGGAGGCCTGTACTTCGGAGATGGATAGATTACCCACTGCTGCCTGTAATGTTCCAGAATCAATCCAGTTTAATACACCGTGAGTGTCGGCATAGTCCTGTCCCTGGTGTGAGACGACAGGTTATACTGAAGGACGGGATACAGCTCAATGACCACCTCAATTTTGAGACAAGCTGGTTTTATACTTTACACCTGAATAGGTGCAGCATAGACAAATGTTCCTGGACATCCCAGAGAGTATAGTACAGTGCCCTGCTCCTCCCTGTTTACACAGCTTCCCTTCTTTGTAGTCATAGCTCCATTTGTTTACCATGGACCCAGACACACTGTAAATGCAGTATTCAGAGTGGGGTCCACGGACCCTCGGGGTTCCCTGAATGAACCCAGTAGCTGACATCACAATCCTGAGAACACCATCCACAGAACCTCCACTGACTTTCTAGGTGACAGCAGCAAGTCAATTCCCCACACCCACAGTGCATTCAATCAGTGTTGAAAATGCCTCGGTCTCCTCAGTTTCTTTTCCTGGCTGAGGAAAACTCCAAACAGCCGCACAGTTCCTCTCTCCGAAGAAGCAGTTGACAATGGAACATTACGTTTCTCTCTATCTCAGCGACTATAAGTATTGCTGATGGAGTTGATCACCACACTCAGAGAGGAGAGATAGAGGAACATAACTCACGGTAAGCAGGGACATCCCATAATAAATATGATATTCAGGAATATGTGAAAAGGGCAATTGTTAGAATAACATCCCATTCTGTTTTCCTTCCAGTCCATCATCAGCAATGCTTTTGCTTGCATTTCCTTTCTCTCTCTCTCTCTCTCTCTCTTGCTGGACATCATCCACTCAACACAAACCTCCCGCTGACCCTTCCAACCATCCCTGATATCGTAATTTTATTTTTCAGTTGCATTCAATTTTTATAGGTTCACTGAACTCGAAACACTATTTGTGTTTCTTCAGACAGACTGCCATACCTGCTGAGATTCTCCAACATTCTTTCATACGGAGGAGAACTTTATTTCAGATCGCCAGCATCCGCATTTCCTTGGTTATTTCACGTTTAATGTTGTTGTTTCGCGGGATGCCAGCATCACTGGCAAGGGCAGCATTTTTGTCCATCCTGACTGCCCTTGACCACGCAGCCATTTGTCAAGTCATTATGGAGACAACCAGATTGATGTGGATCTGAGGTGACACTTAGTTCAGACAGGGCAAACATGTTAGGTTTCTTTACCAAAGGTTATTAATAAAATAAGAAAAGAAATCCTGACGGTTTATGGTTGCTATGAGTGAAATTAGGTTTCATTCCAATTTTTGTCATTGGAATTTAAATTTAGTCAGCGACTGTGTTAGGATTTCAGACAATGCTTTTAGAGTCACAACCCGTGCCTCTGAATTACACAGTCAGTGATATTATTACTCTGTTTAAGGGTCCCTGTTGTGAAGTAACTGTACAGACAAGAACAAGTTTGTGGTCAAACTATTTGTAACTGGAAGAGAGGTCAGAAGAGAACTGGGGCCATAAAATCTGTCGTTAACGAAGGGGTAGGTGATGGCGAAGTCAGCATCAGAACTCAGGTCGAGCTGGAAATTGGGGATATTATGAAGGGGGTGTCAGCAGGTCTGACGACAGAGAGAATATGGAGACATAAAACAGTTCACGGTAAAAAGGGACTCAACGTTCCGAACAGTCTTGTTCCTTCTCAGATGCTTATGAGTAAATACTTTGGAAATGCATGAGAAGGAAGTGGCGTTTGTGACTGAAAGTTTATGTATTTGTTAAATATAATCAATCAGAATAGCAATAACATTCAGCATCATTTATAGAATTGACAGAGATAGACTTACCAGGAACACCAATAATAGCGAGGATGGGATAGTACCCAGCTTGAATAATCATGAGTCCGGCTCGTATCCGCAACTCTAACCATGGCCAATCCACAGAAAGATAGTGAAGACCCCAGGATAAACTCCTGTCCATTGTTGGAACATTCCAGTCTAATGTTCTCAGATTCTGATCCATTGTTGGAACATTACAGTCTAATGTTCTCAGATTCTGATCCATTGTTGGTAAATTCCAGCCTAATGTTCTCAGATTAAAATCCATTGTTGGACCATTATAATGTTCTCAGAATCTGATTTTTCTCTCTTTCTCTGTAGCATTTGATCCCAATCTTGTTGAGGTTGACTCTGCGCCGAATACTATGGCATGACAAGTTGAAAGAAGTCCCTAATTATGAAAGAGGGAAATCCTCCAGTGACCCAGTTAGGTCCAGGAAGACTGATATTAATCACAGTCACTGAACAAACAGCTCCAGTTAACCCATTTCACGGCAACTCTGATATATCACAATAATACTTGGTGTGGGTGGGATTTTGATATCACTGATTATTGGTCTAATAGCATATCTCCAGTTGTAAACATAGAGGTGAGGGAGAGAGATAATTCCTTCTCTTCACAAGCTCGATGATTCTGCTGTGTTTTGGCAGCGTAGGAATTGCTGGGCTCCCGAGGCTGTCTGTGTCTGATCACCAGGCCTGCTTCATCTTTTCGTTTTATTTATTGATGTTTAACTTTGACTTTTCTCTGTTCAGCATTTAACGGCTTAGGTGGATTTAAGCATTTTTGAGAGACACCTACGGAGCCATAGACGATGTAGATACAGTCCATTCCTTGTGTTCTTGCAGCCACGGCCCGGTCCTGTGGAGTGATGGTCAAACTCTCACAGAACCAGGTTTCTTAGTTTTAACTTTTGGTAGTTATTGCTGGGGTCTCAGCAGAGTTGGAAGGCAGGAAATCTCTCCCGGGTGCTACACACTCTCTGTGTGATTTCTCTCGGAACTGTCTTTTGATGTTCTTTCCTCCTGGATTGGGGTACTGCATGTGAGACAATCTGTTTCCTGCATTTGTTTTTTGACATTTGCGTGCTTATTGGACGATACCACATTGGAGCAGTTACTGTATAGCTATTAAGTAAACTATTATTCTGCTAAGTTTTCCAACAGAATTAAGTTATTGGAAGTTCCTCTTCCTTTTGTTGTCTTTTATCGACAGTATTCGAATAAATTGTGTTTTGCTTAATGTCAAATAGTTTGACCAAGTAAAGTTTAACTGAAACATATCACCTCACATTTACCAGCGGAATGGGCCAAGCTGGAGGAGTGATAATCATGTCAGGAATTATATCAGATACTCAATCCATCTCTCAGATCCAGCCCGGACACGTATAAGCCCAGATGAGGTACCTGCTCAGCATGAAGCACTGCGTAGACCAGGCTGGTGTACTGCTCAACAATCCGTCCAGGATCGAACACTGTTTAGAACTCACCAGTTCACTACTTATCGGTCCAACAGTGCACTGATCTATAAACTTGGATAGATAATCTTTTCAGCACAGGTCGTTGTGCAGAACACACAAAGGCATTGTTCTATACACACGGACTGGATACCTGTGCAGTATGGGGAGCTGTGCAGTGAATAGCAGTGAATTTATCTGTTAATCTGGAGCAGTTACCTTCCCAGCATACACAGCTGTGTACACCAATCACTGCATTGCTCAGTAACACTGTGTTAGATCACTGCCCAGCGTGGGGAAACTTGAAGCTCAGAGATAGATGGCGGGGGAATCAGTTTTAATACCAACAAATGGGAGGAGCTTCATTTAAAGCGAGGGGGAGATTGAGAGAGAATTTCACAGAAGGATCTGATGGTAGGTTTAAAAATTGTGAAATGAAAACATTTTGATAGCATCTTGCAATATAGATCACTTATTCCAGGAATGATCGGTGAGCAGGATATTGGTGTAAGTTAAGATGATGGAGAGTTTTGGATAAGCATTTGTCCTGCAGCTTTGTAACTGGGAATCGGATCAGCAGAGTCTTCGACTCGTTGGACTAAATCGAACAATAATTTATCTCAGTGCCATTTTCATTGAGTGCGACAGAAGAAATGTGTGCACGAGGCAGAGCTAATTTCCTGGTGTTATCTTATCGAACTCACCTCATTAACTACCCGCCGCATCCCATGGTGTCCCTCTCATTCAATACCAGCCCGACTTTCCCACCCATCATGGCTGTAGTTACACACCATCGCCCGGGTACCCCTAGATATTCAGTGATCCCTGGCACTGCTGCCATCGTTAAAAGGACAATGGGCACACGGTTGAACTCTCTCAGTTTGGAGCTGCCCTGCACAGTTTACCCCGAGCATGGCAGATTAGGGAAATTACACCACAGCTTGTCGACAGGGGCACGGAGGGCTGGGTGAATGGTCTGGTATAAAGCGGGACCATTCTCTTCCCAGAGGGATCCGCACCACCAGAATCATCGAGCATGATCTGAGCACACCACTCAGCTCAGTGCAGTATCTGGGGTCCGAAGAAAAGTCCAGCAATACAGGAAAATCATCAATAACCTTCCCTGCTCTGGCAGGATAAGGGGCCCCATATTCTCTCTACTCTCTCACACTCACTGTATATCTGTTAACGCCTTCCCCAGAATAAGGCTCCATCACTCTCACCACTGCAATGCAGCACCTTCTCTCTCTCTCTCTCTCTCTCTCACCTACCCAATGCCCCCACATGGTTATAAAATGTTCTTATGAGTGCAGTTTTTAGAATTCTCTGGATGATGTCATTTGTACAATGTTCCAGATAATTTTCAAAATAATTCAACTTTAGCAAAATGTTCATCCCCCAGTATGTAAACCATCAGAGGAAGGAGCAGAGTTTTACTTTTTTTTTAAATCACTCAGGATGAAAGTGCCTCATGAGTCCATTCAGCCTCTTAAATATGCTCCGCTATTCAGACAAAGAGAGCACTTAAACACTTGAAGACTCACTCTCTTCTTGAAGACAGGCGCCATTCTGGAGTTATAGCCAGTTTCACTGGAACACTCCTGTAATCTTGAGAGTTATGGAATATTTCACACAGTGCCACCAGTCACTCTGTAACCACTTCTATTAAAGCAAGCTATGAATTGTTGGTGAGCTGTTTACCCTTGGTCTTTTCTGTTTGAGAAAGGCCTTGTACGTTTTGTTAGAGACAATGCAAAACTTTCATCTGACTACAATTTTGTTTATAATGTTGAAACTCTTTGTGCCTTCTCCTGTGAGGAACGATGTAAAATACTGTTTTAAATTCTCTGCCTGTCCCCTGAAACCAGTTCCCCAGTCACAAGCTCCCGGTGTCCCACATATTCTTTCCTGCCTTTCTTCCAAGGGTCACACATACATCATAAAGGTTTTTTAATTTGATATGGGAAAACTCTTGCGGTTAGTTTCTTTTCATATTTCTTGCCAGTTTTGGAATATTTTTCTTTGTATTTTGTTTTATACTATCTGCTTCTGGTTTCAAAAGTAAACTTCCCAAATGTGGCCGACGCCAGAGCGCCCCTATCTGCATTCTTCTTTGTGATTGATTAACATACTTCACAGTCTTTGTACATCATGGGTGGTTCATCTTCACATCTTCATATCATCTTCTTTTTGACAGGGGTCAATCGTTACTGAGCGTTATTAAGCAGTACCTGCTTAAATGCTCCCCCCCACCACGCACGCACACACACACACACACACACACACACACACACATCTGCTGAACTTCACCTATGTCTGTTTTCACACTCAGTGTTTGACCAGATATATGACATATATCTGCATTTGAAATGCCTGGCTCTTTTCAATCACTGAGGCGGAACCTACTATGTGGCTGAACACATGATCAGCTGAGGGTGTCTCCATTCTCACAGTTTCCCTGCCTCTGACATTTCTGTAATATGATGCCGCATTCCTTTGGGAAGGTTCATACATGTCATCCTTTTCACTCAAACGAGAAATCCCTTCACTCTGAATGGACTGAGCTTTCAGCTGTGTCTGTCCCGTCTCTCTCACTTCTACCCTCACCCCGTCCCCTCCTTCGCAGAACAATGATAGATCTCCCTTGTCCTCACTTCCTACTGCACTAGAATCTACATTCACTGAATCATCCTCCGCCGCTTCCACCACCTCCAGCAGGACAGCACTGTCAAACACATCTTCCCCTCCCGTCCACTGTCAGCATTTCACAGGGACCACTCCTTCTGTGGCACCCTCCATCATCCCGAACACTTCCCCACATCCCCATGGCACCTTCCCATGTAAATGCAGGAGCTGCAACATTTGCCCATTCACCTCTTCCCTCCTCACTGTCGAAGGCCCTAAACACACCTTCCAGGTAAAGCAGCATTTCACGTGTACACTTTCAATCCAGTTTCCTGTCATTGCTGCTCACAATGCAGTCTCCTTTACACTAGTGAGCCAAAGAGAAACTGTTTTGAGGAACATCTCCTCTCTGTCTGGAGAAATGAACCTGACATTCTGATTGCACCCCATTTCAATAACCTACATTGCTCTCATGATTATGAGAATTCTTTGAGAAGTTAATGATGGGTTGGACCAGAGAGAGATACCTATCTGAACTTCCAGAAGGCCTCTGATATGGTACCACACACAAGGCTGCAGAGTCAGCTAAGGACCCATGGCGTCAGAGGCCAGGTACTAGGATGGATAAAAGGTTAGCTCTCTGGCAGGATGCTGAGTGAGGATAAAATTGTCCCTCTCAGGACAGCAGCCGGTGACTACCAGTGTTCCACAAGAGCCAATTTTGGGACCACAACATTTCACTTTATAGGTTAATGATCTGAGTGGTGGGGCAGAAGGCATTCTGGCTACGTTTGCAGTTGAAGCAAAGATAGGTGGAGGGGCATGTAGTATTGAGGAGGCAGGGAGCCTGCAGAAAGATTTCGACAGTTTAGGAGAGTGGGAAAAGGAGTAGCAGATGGAACACAATGTGGGAAAGTGTGAGGTAATGCACTTTGATATGAAGAATACAGGCATGGACTATTTACTAAATGGGGAAAAAAATCAGAAATCTGAGTAATAAAGGGACTTAGATAAACTTGCAGGTTGAGTCAGTTAAGAAGGAAGATGCAATGTTGTCATTCATTTGGAGACGAGTAGGATATACTGGTGGGGATACCGAGGCTTTCTAAGGCTCTGGTCAGACCACATTTCCAGTATTCTGTGCCGCGTACCTCAGGAAGGATGTATTCGCCTTGGTGTGTGTCAAGAGAAGGTTCACCAGAAATGAAAAGCTGAACACATGAGGAACGTTGGAGGACTCTGGATTTATACTCGATGGAGATTAGAAGGATGAGGGGGAATCCAATTGAAACTTACAGAATACTGAATGACCTGGATACAGACAAAATTGGGAGGCCGTTTGCACTGTTAGGAGGACACAGGCTTAGAGCAAAGGGAAAATCCATTAGAATGAAGATAAGATAAGCACTTTAGCAAGAGAGTGGTGAAATTGTGGAATTCCTTACCACAGAAGGCTGTGGAAACCCGATCATTTGGCACCAACGATATTGCCAGGAAAGGGACTGAGGATCTGAAAAGTGACTACAGAGAGTTAGTTTGGAAGCTGAAGAGCAGGACGAGTAGAGTAGTGATCTCTGGTTTGCTACCGGTGCCACGAGCTAGTGAGATGAGGAACACTCAGCGAATGCAGATTTACACGTGGCTGCGAGGCTGGTGCAGGAGGGAGGGTTACAGATACCTAGATCATCGGGATACCTTCTGGATAAGGTGGGACCTGCACATGAAGGACGGGTTGCACCTGAACTGGAGGGGCACAAATGACCTGTTTGGGATGTTTGCTTGTGTGATTCTGGCGGGTTTAAACTAGTTTGGCAGGGGGGTAGGAATCAGGCCACATGTCTGAGACGGAGTTAGTTGCAGACGGGACAGTGACAGGGTATATTGAACCTATCAGGAAGATTTCTCACGCGATGAAACAAAGGGATCAGGTAAAGTGCGGCTGCTTTAATGCAAGCAATGTCTGAAATAAGAGTGACAAACTTAGATTATGGATCAGTACTTGGGGCTACAATGTCATGGCCATAACCGAGACGTAGGTTTCACGGGGGTAGGGATGGTTGCTTGTTGTTCCAGGGTTTAGAATGTTTAAAAATCTTTAGGGGCGGCGCGGTGGCGCAGTGGTTGGCACTGCTGCCTCACAGCATCAGAATACTGGGTCCAATTCAATTGGAGGACAGTGTTGAGAGGGATCCCACAGGGCTATGTCCTTGGGCCTCTGCTCTTTGTAGTTTTTATAAGTGGCTTAGATGAGGAGGTTATGGGGTGGGTTCGTAAATTTGCTGATGACACAAAGGTTGGAGATGTCGTCGATAGTATTGAGGGCTTGTGTAGGCTGCAGCGCGACGTAGACAGGATGCAGAGCTGGGCTGAGAAATGGCAGATGGAGTTCAACCTGGGTAAATGCGAAGTGATTCATTTTGGAAGGTCAAATTCGAATCCTGAATATAGCATTAAATACGGGATTCTTGGCAGTGTGGAGGAACAGAGGGATCTGGGTGCGCAAGTGCATAGATCCCTCAAAGTTGCCACCCAAATGGATAGGGTGTCAAGAAAGCATGTGGTGTTTTGGCTTTCATTAACGGGGGATAGTTTTTAAGAGCAGTGAGGTTTTGCTGCAGCTCTACAAGTCCCTGGTGAGACCACACTTGGAATATTGTGTCCACTTGTGGACCCCATACTATAGGAAAGATACAGAGGCTTGGAGAGGGTGCAAAGAAAGTTTACCAGGATGCTGCCTGGACTGGAGGGATGCTTTATGAAGAAAGGTTGAGCAAGCTTGGACCTTTCTCTCTGGAGACAAAGAGGAGAGAGGAGATCTGATCGAGGAAATAATGAGAGGAATAGAGAGAGTCAATACCCAGAGACTTTTCCCCAGGGCAGGATTGACTAGTACGAGAAGTCATAGTTTGAAGATATTAGGTGGAAGGTAAAAGGGAGACGTCAGAGGTAGATTCTTTATGCAGAGTTGTGAATGAATGGAATGCATTGCCAGCTCTGTTGGTGGAAGCAAAGTCATTGGGAACATTTATGCGACTGTTGAACCTGCACATGGATAGCAGTGAGTTGAGGGGTGCATAGGTTAAATTACTACATTTTACATTAGGATTAAATCTCAGGACAACATCGTGGTCCAACCTGCCCGTTCTGTGCTGTACTGTTCTATGTTCTATTTAGTATACTTAAAACAGACTCAGATAAGTTCTTGATTGACAAGGGGATCAAAAATTACTCAGAGGAAGCGCAACCCAAGCTCAAGTAACACCTCACTTTACACATTGGTACGTTACAGTCTGTAGGAGTTAATATTCAATTCCATAAATTCCCAGCCTGAACCCATGATGGCTGTTCTCCATTTTCTGTACACTCTCCCTCCTGGGCTTCCTAAGTTCGTGTCTTGTTTATGTTGCATTCAACAAAGTAAATCAATTTCTAATATTTACACATTAATTTACACCCATTATATATCTGTGTCTCTTTCACCACAATTTCAAGCCCATTTGTCTTTCACACGGGGCCTCCAAACACTCTTTCCCACCTCTGCCAAGGTACTAAAGCGCTCACTTTCCAATCCTTTACACGTCTGAAGAAGATTTGCACTGGACTTGAAACTTTAACATTGTTTCTCTGTCTCTGCAGATGTTGCCAGACCCACTGAGTTCCTTCAAGAATGAAAACTTACAGAATACATTTTCAATAGAGCTCACTGGGTGCTTTGAGGAACAGTCACAGAACCCGAAAGATTGCCTCTGCTTTCACTCCACAGATGCTGTCAGACCTGTCAGTGTCTTCAGCAATTTCTGTTTTTAAATAAGTTTCAAACATGTGTGTCAAAGCTGCTCACACGCCCTGTCCAACATGGAGCGCCATACACCGGGTAGTGAATGATAATGCAAGGTATACAAATTCATTTGTTCTGAAACTACATAAGGCTGTCATTACCGACACTACAGAGCTCTTAATCATGGTCATGGAGAGAAACAGAGGGAAACACATTCGCTTTAAACAGAAGATGGCACTACTGGAGGGGAAAAGATTCAGATTAAAACGTTAAATGCTTTTGAGGAATGCGACAAATTGGAGGCATGGCATGATAAAGATACGCTAACAGGATGAGAATTTTAAAAAATGGAAGCGTTCCCACATCAGAAACCTGGATAGGGCACTGTGTACAAGGGAGAAGGGTGACCGGGTCCCCATGCGAATTGAGGACCGGCAGCAGAATTGTGTTGCAGATATTGCAGCTCAAACTGGGCATTCTTGTGATACTACAAATCAGAGCAGCTGTAGTAGCAGCAGCAGCAGTAGAATTATATTCAACCACAATATAATCTCTCAGTCTGCCATTACGATGAAGCCGATCTCCGGTTCACTAATGAGTGTGGGTGAACACGCCACGGTCAGAACTGTTTGTACCTAAACCTGAGGACAATCCATTCAAACTGCCGCACTTACTGCTTACATTAACAAACAACAGAACTAACATCTGATAGAGAGGGCGCCATGATCCCAAGACTGTGACCACTTCTTTTAAAACCAGCTATGAATTACTGCTGGACTGTCTACTCTTACTCTTATCTATTAGAAAAATCCTTGTTCCTTTTGTTAGAGATGGTTCAAGAACTTCCCTCCTATGACCATTTTGTTTACATCATTGAAATACTTACACTACCTTCCCCCTGTGAGGAAAAATGCAAAACATGGGTGTAAATTATCTGTCTGTTCCATGTAGCCAATGCTTCAGTCACACCCTCCAATTATGCGCAATATACTTTCCTGCCTTAATTTCTACCTAAGGTCACACACTCATCTTGAACTTTTTTTATATGCTCGGAAAAGCTCGTGCTGCTTGTTTTTGTATTTCTTGCCAATTTACTACATCATGTCTTTTCTCCCCTTTTCCTCGGTTTCTAGATTCATACAGTCATATCGCGCACAAACAGACCCTTTGGTCCAACTTGTCCATGCTGACCAGGTTTTCCAAACTAAACTAGTCCCATCCGACTGCATTTTGTCCATATGCCTCCAAGCTTTTCCCATTCTTATGTTTGTCCTAATGAGGTTTAAATGTTGTAGCTGTACTTGCACCTCCCACTCTTCCTCTGACACTCATTCCATATACACATATTACCCTCTGTGTGAAAACATTGAGCCCTCGTCCATTTCAAATCTCCCCTCTTTCACCTTTAACCTATGCCTTCTATGGTTGAACTCCCCCATCCGGTGGAAAAAAACCTTGGCTATTCACTCTATTCATACCTCTCATGATTTTATAAACTTCTACAATGTCATCCCTCAACCTCCGACACGCTATCTGACACCAGCTCCACGAACAAGCATTTAAAGATAAGCACTGCAAATTTGAAACAGTATTTAAATGACAGGTAAACAACATTCAGCCCAAGCTTCATACTGTGATTTGTTTTTCTCCATGTTACAATACTCGGGCAGCAGGAAACTCTTACGATTACCAATAAGAGGTCAAACACGTGAATTGCTTTCTCCAAATCGTGTGATTATCTCTACAGTGAAAGCGCATCTCTGGCCTGAAACATATAAGAAGGGGAATTCTTGTACCACACGGCCAGCGTCTACCTTTAGCAGAGTGAGATGAAGGCTGAGTATACATTTTGAAATTTGGATCACAGTGTGAATTCAGTGCAAAGGGGGAGAGGTGTTTTCAATAAGGTTTGCGCCAAGAAGGAAACTTTCCAGAATGAGATGTGAGTGGGAGGTGTAAAACAGTCTGAATGGAGAGGCCGAGCCACACTGAGACCAGAGCAAAGTGGCAGCACAAAACGCAGCTTGATGCTACAGCAGAGTAGGTAGACTTGATCAAAGAGTTTCAGGTGAAGTGGGTAGGGACCGTGATGTGAGAGAATGTACTCTGTAATTTGAGAGGAAGCTCCTGGAATCAGGAAGTGGAGACGAGCAGGGAAGAGGATGGAGCAGCAATGGCAGGGTTTTCTGCGGGGTAAATCAGGAAGCACAACTGAAATCCATGCCTAACATCAGCTTATCGTCCCTGAAATAAATATTATAAATCTGGACCTCCACTAATGCTCATCAATAGTATCCTTGAGACTTTTTGTCAACCACGGGTGGTTCACCTGCTTATTGAGTTCTTCTTTTGAACAGAAACAATAATTACTGAACGGTTTGGGATATCTGCTTGAATGGCTGCTCACGTATACTCACCAGCCTTCCACTGGGTCTATTTTCACATTCTGCTTCAGACCAGATGTGAGGCAGAAATCCTGGTTCTTTTCAAGGGGGAGCTTCTGCATGTGGCTGAACACATGATCAGCGGAGGCTGACCCCATTCTCCAAGTTTCTCCATCTCTGTTATTTCTGTTTGATTATGCAACATTTATGTGAGCTTCGTTTAACGTGACCTCATTTTCCTTCAAACCAGAAACCCCCTAACTCTGGTGGCCAGGGCCTTCAGCTGTCACTGTCCCATCTCCCAGGTTGTTGCCCTCAATACATCCCGTTCATCCCAGAACAATGGTAGATTCCTCCTTGTCCACACTTCCTCCAAGAATGGAGGATCAAAATTACTTCCACCATCTCTAACAGGCCAGCACCATCAAACACATCTGCCTCTCCCGCCCACTGTCAGTATTTCACAGGGCCCGTTCCCTCAGTGACCCCTCCATCACCCCAAACACTTCCCACTCCACCATGGCACCTTCCCATGCAATTGCAGAAACTGCAACACTTGTCCATTTACCGCTTCCCTCCTCACTGCCAAGGCACCAAACATACCTTTCAGGTGAAGCAGCATTTCACTTGTAAACTTTCAATCTGGTCTCCTATCATTGCTGCTCACAATGCAGTCTCTCTATATTGACGAGACCAAACATGAAATTGCTTTGAGGAACACTCCCACTCTGTCTGTAGAAATAACTCTGACCATCTCATTGCTTCCCATTTCAATAACCTACCTTGCTCTCATGCTAACATTTCGGCCCTGGGTTGCTGCAATGTTCCAAGGAAGCACAACCCAAGCTCGAGTAACAACTCCCTTTAATATTTCGTACATTATATCCAGTAGACGTTAATGTACAATTCCATAACTTCACAGTCTGACCCCATTATAGCTATTCTCCAGTTTCCGTACTTTCTCCCTCCTGGCCTCCGAATGACCTTTGTCTGGTTGTGTCTTTATCTTTCACTCAATAGAGAGAATCCCTTTTCCCCATTCACAGCTTAATTTAAAGCTATTTCACATGATCGTCTCGTTCACCCCTACTAAAAGCATGATTATCTTTTGCCACACCCTCTTTTACTCGTCAACCCACTCCCCACATCTGTCAAGGGATTATAAAGCTCATTTTGCAATCCTTTTCAGATCTGAAGAAGTGTCATACTGGACTTGAAACGCTAACTCTGTTTCTCTGTCTCTGCAGATGATGTCAGACCTGTTGAGTTTCTCCAGAAATGAATAGGCTCAGAACAAATTTTCAATTAAACAAATAACTATGGATACTGGAAATGAAAATGCAAAAATTGCTGGAGAAAATGGGAGCTTTCTAGAAGGGTCACTAGCCCTGAAAGTTTAAGTCTACTTTCACTCCACGAGATGCTGCCAGATCTGCTGAGTGTCTTCAGCAATTTCTGTTTTTGAACAAGTTCCATTGATGTGTGTTAAAGCTGTTCAAACGCCATGCCTAACATGGAAAGCCGTGCACTGGGAAGTGACCGATAATGCAAGGTGCACAAGTTCCTTGATCTGAAACTGCATAAGGCTGGCATCACTGACACTGCAGAGCTCTTATCATGCTCAGGAAGAGAAACAGAGGGGAACACATTCACATCAAACATAGAAGAAGGCATTGGGGGAATGGAAAAGATTCAGATGCGAACGTTAAGGGGTTTGAGTAAAGTATCAAATTGGAGGTGTGACACCATGGAGAGACCTTCAGCAGAATGAGAATAAGAAAATGGATGTGTTACCACATCAGAAACCAGATTAAGACATTGAGTACAGGGCTGATGGGTGAATGGGTCTTGGTGTAAATTGGGGGATAGTCAGTAGAATTGAAGTGAACATATTGGAGCTCAAAGTGCACATTAATGTGGTGCAGTGGAATCACAGCAGCAGCAGAATTGTATTCAACTACAATCTGTAACATTTTCCCCAGGATAATCCCTCAGCCTACCATTACCATTAAGCTGATCTATGGTTCAGTGATGAGTGCGGGTGAACATGACAGGGTCAGAACCATGTGTACCTAAACCTGATGACAATCCATTAAAGCTACCGCACTTGACTGGTTACGTTCAAAACAGCAGGACTAACATCTGATACAGAGGGCGAAATGATCGCAAGACTAACAGATCAGATCGAAGTTCTGCAGTGCTGCCACATCCAGACATAAATGTCGATGGACTATTAAACAACTCACTGGGGGAGATGACTCCATAAATATCTCCATCCTAAATCACGGGACAGCCCTGTACATCAGTGTAAAAGACATGGTTGTATTATCTGCACCGTCCTCAGCCAGAAGTGTTGAGTTGATGATCCACCTCACCCTCGCCATGCTGCCTGCAGAATCACAGATGCCAGTCTTTAATCGATCTGATTCACTGTATGTGACATGAAGAAACAGCTGAACACAGTAAATACGACAAAGGCAATGGGCCCTGACAGCATTCTTGCAATGGGACTGAAAACTTGTGCTGTACAACAAGCCGTGTCCCTGGGGAAGTTGTTTCATTCCTGCTACAACTCTGACATCTCCCTGGCAATGTGGAAAATTACTCAGCTATTTCCAATCCCATAACAACGGAATAACTGCAGTCTGACCATTTACCACACCCTGAGTCCCGTCGCGATAGTCACATTGGTGGGAGTTCTTTTTGACAGAGCTGTCAAGCAGCACAGAAATAACCTGCTCAGTGTGGTTTCAGATAGGTCCCCATGTGGAGATGGTGCAGTTGTTGAAAAGTCACTGGATTACTAATCCAGACTAGGCTAACGCTGTGGCAGCTGATGGACGTTATAATTAATAAAATATCGAGATGTAAAATATCGAGATGTCGATTGTAAACACCAATTTCCTTCCTCAATGTACTTTCAGGAGGTGAATCTCCCGTGCTTTCCTGGTCTGGCCTAAACGTGACTCCAGACATACAGACACGTGATAGACTTTTCAATGATCTTGGAAACGGACAAGCAAGATACTCTTTTGTGTCAAACTGTTCCGGGGTCTTAAAGGATAAAACCTTACAGATCACCCGGCACCAGACTCAGTATTGGAATGGCAAATACTACCGTATTGACTCTGCAGAGATTTCCTTCCTAACATCTGAGAGCAGGTGGCAGGATTTACAGAGCTTTCCCACAGACTGCACAGAATCATCGGGAAAGGAAGAGGTCATTCAACACACTGAGTATCCTTTATTCTAGTTCATGGTGAAAATCTCCTCAATTCAGTTTTCCCCACACAGTGTTCGTAACCTTTAGTATGTTTAAACATCGGAACATATAAAATCGGATCTATTGTAATCGCTTTGGTCCATCAATTATGATCCTCCATTCAATATACAGGCAGTTATCCAATAAAAGTGTGTTTATTAAATGCAATTTCGCTGCAACACAATTAGTGAATTGTGCCCCTTTCTTTATAAAGCGAGCTCCCGTCCACTGTTATGGGAGACCGTCTCTGGCACCAGCTGAACAGTAAATCCCAGCCTCAGGATCCCTCTGTCTGCCAAATGCACCCTCAGTGTGTTCAGCTAAAGCAGGAATATAATCCGCTCTGCAAGCCTTACAACAGAGCTTGAATGTTGGATTTGTAGTCTACATTTAGAAGGAAATTAATTTCAAACCCGGAGGGGAATATCATGGAGAGAACTGGAATTCCGCATCGGCATCACGTGGTCAGTCAGCTCGCCCGCTTTCTGAAGAAGATCTTGGTGAAAGGTGCAGGGCTGTAGTCAGTGACTGTAGTCTTAAAGTGTGACATTTACTGCACTAATTCATTACAATATACGGTTTAAAGATTTATGCAGCCTTGGTTTGGATGGAATGGATGAGGGTTGCTGAGGGATAGACTATAAATCTTTTAATCTTTTTAATCTGTCTTCCCTGTATGTGGGAGTAGTGTCGGAACACTGCACTGTTGTATATGATTCAGCCTGTTTATAAAAGGAGGCAGGAATAAAATAACAGACGGGCTGCATAAAATGTTTGGTGGAGAAGTTTCTAGATCCCTTTGTCAATGCTGCTCCAAGTTTGAAATTCCCTGTTATTCAGACCTTTCTTAACCATGTGACATCATTCAGAGCATTCACACTGCTGCTCAGGAACAGGGAGAAACAGGAGGTAGTGACTAAACTGCTCGATACTGGGACACAGGAGCAGGAGACAGACTTACAACTGTTCGAGATTGGGACACAGGAACAGGAAGCAGTCACTCAACTGCTTGAGACAGGGATACAGAGAAATCTGGAAGCTAGTGAGGCCCCAGATTTCTGTTCCCCAGGAACAGGAGGAGGTGACTCACTACCCAACAGTCTTGGAAACTGGGAGAAGAGGGAAATTGGCTTGTTACTAACAGAAATATCTGAATAAGTTGCGTGAGCAAGCCATTCAATCCTGCTCCAACATTCTTCAAAACCATGGCTGATGTGATTGTAATTCTCTCATTCCATTTTACAGAGATTCCCCTCTCTGCAGTCTCTGCTCCATTTGTTGGTCATGTTGCAGATCCAGATACCACAACTATAGTCACCATGTTTCATCCAGAATTGGGTCACCAAAGTCTCTGGTCTTCCTGAATTTCCACAGCAGTTTAAATCCCAGCCTCCAGGAAACCATCCCCAGCACTTCCACGAGTGTACAAAAACTAGAGTTAAGTCAAATGTTAGTAAAATGCAAGTGAGAAACCTGGTCTGAATCACGAACAGTTGTGGGGATTCCTCATGTTACTGAGCACATGAGCAGCAGAGAGTGATTAAAATAGGCATTCAATGGATAGGCACAGAGCAAGTTACAACGATGTGCCTCAAAACTGCTAAAACCCCACTCTCCAACATGGAGTACAGGGCAGGACACTGGACACACAGAGAGACAACACATGCACACAGACCCACACGGACACACAGACACATTAGCATCTTTTGGATATAACTAGATAAGTTATGCTTAATGATGGGATCAAGGCTTGTTGTGACAAGGCAGGAGAATTGGCTTGAAAAGCATGTCAGCCATGATCAGTAGCTCAGTAGACTGGATGTGCCAAATGGCCTTTGACTCTGCTGTAATTATTTACAGTCTAATGTACATGCATTTGTCTGTGTTTGTGCGCATACTTGTGCATGTATGTCCATGTTTTTATTTCTGTGTTCTTGTGCGTTTGAGTGTGTCTGTGTGTATATGACTCTGTGTGTGTGTGTGTGTGTGTGTGTGTCTGAGTGTGCTCGTCTGTGTATGTATCTGTGTGTCTGTCTGTGTGTGTTTGTGCTCCTCTGTATTTTCAGAAATGGAAATGTCAATGTACATTTTTTGAAAATTTCTATTCTGTTTGACATTCACCTTTCCATCAAAGTTTGAGGAACCTTGTTTTCGTCATGCATTTGTTGTTTTCACAAATGAAGGAAATCAACCTGACCTCTTCTGAGGATGAACCTGATCCAATGTGCGACCTATATCATTGGCCATATCATCAAACTTTTTTCACCAATAATTTGCTGTGACCAATGGAACAGTGGCAGTAGAAAATAAAACAGTTACCCAACAACCCAAGGAACTCTGACCAGTGAGCTTGACATCAGTGGTGGGTGAGTTGTTGAAGGGGTCTCTGAGGGATAGCCAATTGCATGCATTTTCAAAGGCAAAGATTGATTGGGGATAGTCACCATGCCTTTTTGCATGAGAAATCGTGTTGTACGAATTTGACTGAGTTTGTTAAAGAGGTGACAAAGCAGATTGATGAAGGCAGTATTGTAGATGTTTTCCATACAGATTGGAACAAGTTGTTCGACAAGAATCTGCATATTAGGCAAGTTAGTAAGTTTCGGTCACATGGGAACCAGCGCACCCAAGCCAATTGAATACAAAATTAGATTGAAGGGAGGAGACAGAGGTTGGTAGAGGATTGCTTATCAGACTGGAGGCCTGTTTTAAGGTACGAGGGGAAATAATTTAGAGGGAACTTAGATGCAATGTTTTTATACAGAGGGAGGTATCCATATGGAATTATCTCCCAAAGGAAGTGGTAGAGTCTGGCATCTTGATGTGTATTTGAAGAAGGAGGTTTAGAGGAATATGAGACAAATGCTCTCAAATCAGACTCGATCACAATGGGATATCTGGTCAGCACTTCCACATTTGCATGCTTTATGACTCTATAAGAGGGATGAGCAGAAATTCTAAACAGGCATTTCAAGTGGGAATTCTCTTCCCCACAAGTTTGAGATGTCTCTTTGTTTATATTTATTCAATGCTAAGTTAGTTAAATATTGGATAGAGAAGTGATTCTTGGATAATAGCACACAGACAGGAAAGTGGAGCTGAGACCACAACCTGATCAGCCACAATCTTAGTCCTTGGTAGAGAACGCTCTAAGTGTCCATTGACCCACTCCTGCTACTCAGTGCCATGTTTCTGTGTTCCATTCAGCCCATCAAACCTGCTAGACAGGAGCAATTAGAGGCTATTTACTCCTTTCACAGAAACAGAGGAGACCATTCAGCCCCTCAAAACTGTTAAACCCAGTTTGGTCTGGTTTTAAAATGTAGTAGGAAAACCCAGGCAGTGATATGAAAGAGGGTCCTCATCACTCCTAACTGAGCTTCCCCTTTCTGCAACTTGTGTTTCGTTTGTTGGTCAAGTTGTAGACCCAGTTTCACTGTGAATACAGCCCCCATTCCTCATCCAGCGATTGTCCAGACAATCTGGTAATATTCAACACCAGAGCTTCCAGGAAAATAACAGCCTCTACTTTCCAATAATAGAACGTGAGAAAGCCATAAACATTCATCCACAGGCCACCACCCCCCTCGCCACCCCAACTCACAAGCAGATCTTCTCCCACAATAAGATCATAAGGTCTAATATCCTCTTTCGTGTCCAATTCGTGTCTGAGCCCTCAACTCTGACTGGTCAAAAAGCACTCCCTGTCCCACACTGTGCCCAATTGATATGAGCAAAAGACGTGAACACAAGGGCTCAGGGAAGAGTGACTGGCCCTGACATCAAGGCATCATTTAACTAAGGATGGTGTCAAAGAGCCTGACCAGGATCGCACTTAATGGGAATGAGTTGTAAACTTCACTGGTTAGAGTGATTTAAAGCATAAAGCACAATGATTGTGGTTTGGGGACAAAAATCCATGCAGTCCTGGACATGTCTGCGAAAGATCCTCAAGGTAGCTTCCTCAGCACAAACATCTTCAGCTGCTTTATAACTGTCTTGCCCCCACCATAAGATTAGAAGTGGGGGTGTTCACAGAAGATCACACAATATTCAGGAAAAAATGTCCCCCTTCATCTCCTGAACTAGTCTGTGTCCATGTGCAGCAAGACCTGGACAACATTCAGGCGTGGGCTGTTGGAAGTATCGGTAACATTCATGCAACAGTGCTGCTGAACACTGCACATTTCCACAGATAAAATGAGGAGATTATTCAGCTCCTCACGCTAGCTTCACAGGAATATGAGTAAGTCTTTCAGCTCAATGAAATTATTGGAGAAGTGTAGAGATAGTCTACTTTGTGCCTCCAACCAATTATACAGGAAGTGAAGGAGTCACGTGTTATGGACGACAGCAGAGCTCCTCAAAAATATTTGAAGGCGTTGGCCTCAACTCTATTAATAATTAAGTGTTCTGATACATGTACTTGGCAAAAAGGAAAGATCAGACACAGATTCTCAGATGCAGTGTTCCAATCGAGGAGGGAAAACAAATCAAGTGAAAATTTAGAGAACGTTGCAGCCAGGAGACTTCCACTGAAGCGACAACTCTGTGGAGACCTCAATAGTTTCTGGTGTTACTGAGAAACCAAAACACTTCCTCTAATGTGGCTGCCAGAACTGCACACAGTATTCTATCTATGGCCTAACCAATAGCATGTTTAACTCATATTTTGTCGCCTCGATGAATAAACACAATGCGTATCGTCCCGTGTGATTTCTTAACTTTTAATTCTTTCCCGTATCGCCTTAAATTTATTTGATCTAGTTTCGGATTCCCCCAATCAAGGAAATGTCACCATTTCCATGCCCCTCGTCATTTTATAAAGCTCTACAGGGCTTGAGTACTTCAGGATTGAGAATGGGTGATGTTCATACTGAACCATATAAGATCTTGAGGATAGTGTATTAGTTGCGTAGCTGATGGACATTTCCTACGATTATGTGAGACAAGAACTAAGGATTCAAATTTAAGACAATGATGTACTCATTTTAAAACAGATACTTTGAAGACATGAATTGATTGGACAAAATTATAAGGATACAAACAAACGTATATTCAAACTATACTTTATCAATTGGTCCTACAGGGAGCAGGTTATATGGATGGAGTAATACAATCCTGAGAATGTTCAAGGAGTCTTCACATGATCCAGTATGGTGGTCAGATAACGTTATTACATATTTCAGCTAAACGATCAAGAGAATGCAACCTGCTTGAGAAGCCACAGCTTACTGCTCCCTCTCTTTCCTTCTTCCTTCTCACAGCAACTTATGAGAGGTGAAAACCTGTCAATCATCTTTACCATTCCTGAAGAATTCCTGTTGAGGATTCATTGGAATCACCACATTGCTTGAAACAACGGGAATTCAGCCAACTCCAAACGTCACAGGATGAAATCCGATTGCCAACAGCTAGTGTGAGCAGAATAACCTCAGAAGCAGAATACCATTTATTTTGTATTTCCTTTTTATCCTTAATTTGACTTTTTCTTGTAAAACTCTTTCGAGTTGGTATTCTGCAGTGTTTTTTTCTGTCTGCCTTCAGGCATGTGTATGGGTGTGTCTGTGTGCACCTGTGTATATGCCTGTGTGTATGCACAAAGTGTTTGGTGCATGCATTGAAAGATAAATATTAATGTACATATCTGTCCAAACTGCTTGTCACGTATCTTTCCATCTTACTTTGAGTATCTTTGATTTGGTGAATTACTTCTGCAAATGTAAGATATCGAACTGACTTGTCCCTCACAATGAACGTGACCTCCTCTGAGAACTATATCATTGGCCATAACACAAATCTGGTTACTTTTAAAATTTATAATGACCAGTCGAGTAGAGGCACTAAAAAATAAAACAGTGACCCGTCTAAACGCAGTCTGAGCATGGATGAGGAGAAAATCACAAACGGCTGTTTGAATGGAAATGCTCTTCCCCGGAAGTTTGTGGTGCCTGTGTGTTTGCGTTTAGTCAAAGCTGTATATTTGATATTGGACAGTAAAGGACAATGAACTATAAATAGAAAATTCGGGCTGAGACCACAAACTTATCAGCTATAATCTTACTATCTACTGGAGAAGGCTCAAAGTGTCTAATTAACCAATCCTGCTCCTTAGTCCGATGTCCCTATATTCCATTCAGCTCCTCAAATCTGCCAGACAAGAGTATTTGGAGGACATTTACTTCGATAAGCTGGTACACAGAAACAGAGCAGACCATTCCGGGCCTGAAGACACGAGAGTGTAGTGCTGGAAAAGCACAGCAGGTCAGACAGCATTCAAGGAGCAGGACTTCAGTTGCTATTCGATGCTGAAAATCCATAGGATCTCGGCATAGACACTGTCACCTGAAATATTAACAGCTTTGTTCTCCATGGAAGTACTTGACAATATAACTGCAAAATTTTGCTTACCTCATTCATGATAATAGCAACACTGCTATTGCTGAAGGAGTTGTTGGGGAGCTGATGGTCTCATGTTATTTTCGCCAGACTATAAATCCAGGAACCCAGGTAATGACCCAAACCCGGCCTTCAATCTCCCCACAGCAGACGGTAGAACTTGAATTCAATACAATATTTGGAATTAACAATCTAATGAAACATTGATGGTTGTTAAAACTAAAAGCCCCTGCCTCTTTAGTGTCCTTCAGGGAAGGAAACTTACTACCTTCACTGGTCTGACGTACATGTTACTCCAGACCCTCAGCAATGGTAGATACTCAAATGCCCTTTGAAATGGCCAAGCCAACCATTCAGCTATAACACAAGTTCTCAAAGAAGTGAAACCAGACAGACCTGAGCACTGGCAGCCGACAGTACATCGATGTACAATGATTCAGAAAGGCAGTTTCCCAACAGCTTCTCAAGAGCAAAGAGGAAAGAGAAATAAACTCTGGCACAGTCAACATCAAACATGTCCCATTCATAAAGGAAAGAAAATAACCACACTGAGGAACTAGATCGAGGGGACAGAACTCACTTCAAACAGGTACGTGGATATTTGCCCACACGTGCATTAAACTCAGGAATATGGGAAGAGGTGAAAAATAAATTAAAGTAATGTCACATTTTATTTCCATCCCAGCTGATTATCAATAATCCTTGGTTTATTTATTCTATCTCTCTATTTCCCGCATATTTATCTTACCCCACCAACAGACATTAGACTACTCCCAGCTGCTTTCTGATCTGATACATGGTCAGTGGGCTCAAAAGGTTAAAACTGTTTTTCTCTCGACACAGACTGCCAAACTAGCTCCATTTCCCCTGCACTCTGTTTCTTTTTGGTTCAGGCTTCAAGTATATTCCATTGTTTGATTTAACATTTTTTTCCTTATTTTATGGGACATAGACCCTTCGAATCCACTCTGACAATCCGAAAAGCATTGCACCCAGACCCACCTCATGCCCTAATCCTGCATTTCCCATGGCTAACCCGACTACTAATCTATCCCTGCATCTCACATAGGTAATACACCGAGCTGCACATGATTGGTAATTTAGAATATTCAATCGACTGAACCGGTTTGGACTGTGGGCGGAACCTGAAGCACCTGGAGGAAACACTTGCAGACCCGGGGACAATGTGAAAATGCAATACAACAAGTCCTGAGGATGGAAGCAAACTGGGTCCCTGGTAGTATAAGACAGCCGTGCTAACCACAGAGACACCATGCCCCTCTCCCCCTCCACCAAAACTGGGTCCTTGCTACAGTGAGACAGCTGTGCTAACCACTGAGACACCATGCCCACCTCCCCCTCTCCCCAAAAACGTGTCGCTCGTACCGTGAGACAGCCGTGCTAACCACTGAAACACTATGACATCTCCACCTCCCCTCAAACTGGGTCCCTGGTACTGTGAGACGGCGATGCTAACGCCTGAGACAACATGCCCCCTCTCCCTCCCCCTCCCCCAGCTCCGCCCCCAACCAAACGAAGTCACTGTGCTCGGGAATACTGTGGAAACTGTAAACCTGAAATGCAAACAGTAAACAGTGACAAAACCCCACAGATGTTTCAGGATCTGGAGGGAGAAGCATATTGAGTCTGATATGATCCTCTTCTGAAAAACTCATATTGGTCTCAAAAGGTTAATTGTATTTCTCTCTGCTCAGAACCTGTTATGGTTTTACAGCACTTTCAACGTAGTTACTCTTTTGGACAGTGGATCGTTGTCTGATCTGAAAGGGAACAGTGAAGCTGCCATTTCTGTTGACTCTCAAGTATTTGGTTATTGTTTTTGAATGAAAAATTAAAACCTCTGTGCGTGACAGCTCCCTAAATACCGATAACTTATTGCCACTGTCGTAATGCATTTTGAAAATGTTGAACTCGGTGGTCATGACATCATACGATCAATCCTCTGAAAGTAACTGGTTGAAGTACTTATCCCAATTGTTATCAATGTCTTATCATGCTACTGATGTCACAGGAAATATTCATCCATTCTGGTGCATGGCATGGTGCACGAAAGGGACATTATCTTCCTCCAGGACTGGCAGGGGAGGCCATGACACTACACCCTGCCAGCTTGGTTGGAGGTTGATCCCTGTGTCAGTGATATGCCAGCCTTCTTGGCGAATGCCAAGCAGTGTCAGAAGGAGGTCAGTGACCTTCTCCACTCCACCAAGGTAAGTACCACCATCTGCATTTTATGACCTCACCCTCACTGTCTTTCTGTTACTACATCAAACCCCCACAAATGCTCATGTTCTCCCACTGTCACTGAGTGCAGCACCATCTCTCGATCTGTACCAGCTGTTACAAACAATTCCACATCCTTAATACCGCTTGGTAATTGTCACATTTTGGAAGGAACCACCCCACACGAGAGCAGAAAGAGCCAAGAGGGATAGGGGACTTCAACCCCAGGGCATCAATGTGGACTTCAACATCTTCCTCATTTCCCCTTCCCCCACCTCATCCTAGTTTCAAACTTCCAGCTCAATTACTGCCTCCTTGACTTGTCCGACCTGCCTATCTTCTTTTCCACCTATCCACTCCACCCTCTCCTCCTTGACCTATCACCTTCATCTCCTCCCCCACTCACCCATTGTACTCTATGCTACTCTCTCCCCACACCCACCCTCCTCTAGCTTATCTCTCCACGCTTCAGGCTCACTGCCTTTATTCCTGATGGAGGGCTTTTGCCCCAAACGTTGATTTCGCTGCTCGTTGGATGCTGCCTGAACTGCTGTGCTCTTCCAGCACTACTAATCCAGTATTTGATTTTCAGCATCTGCAGTCATTGTTTTTACCTTATGAAATAATATCTGACCATCCACAGACATGTATAATTTTATTTTGGTACTGTTGAATGTGAAGGTACACTTATTGGATATAGTTTCAGAGGGTTTACTCTGAGACACAAAATACTGCAATGGACTGTCAATTGTGAACGTTTTCACCCAGTGTCTGGCCCAGGGTGCAGATGGGGGACATGCCAGATGTCGTCACCATAATTAACTTTTGCAATGTGATTCTGATACTCCATGTCCATGCATCTGCTCCCTGGGCCAGGCTCTGATTGATGATGAATTTATAAGGCATGGTTCCTGGTCAGTCACTGGTATCTAATTTAGACAGCATTTGTACCTACACTGAGAGCAGTGATAGTTTGTTGGCTCGTTTCCTCCTGCTCAAGGCGGATCCCAAATGATTCTCTGTGAGGGAATGTTTGAATGACTGCCCTGACCCAGTTTGGAAACTCTCTTCACAGATTCAGGAGCAGGGCAGTGTCTCTCTGAGTGCTACATGCAGCTGTGAGGTCCAGGAGCACTGTACCCGAATTCAGCCTTTTGGAATCCACTTTTCATGTCTGTCATGATGCAAAATAATGGGATTACGGCCCTGCACAATAATCAGGAGTTTGCCATGTTCGTGAATCGTGCAATAATAACTTATGAGCTACAATTATTCAACTGAACAATAACTGCATCATCTGTGAAGACAATAAAATTGATTCTATGTTGATGGAATTAAAATATAAACACCGAAAGTCTTTTATGATACAAATGTAAAGAATGAACATTTTGTTTTGTATCGAAAAAGAGCATGTTGTCTGACTGTGATGGTGATCACAATTACAAATTGAAACTCAGTGTTCAAATTCATATATTGTTGCTCTATCATTTGCAAAATAGTTGAAATCTGACAGATTGAATATTCACAGTGAGCATTTGATAGAACAATTAAATAGAATTATAACATTTAAATATAATCAATCGATTTAATTTCTCACCTGAAATGTGTGAGCTTCAGTGATTTGCCAACAATTCTCTAAGTTTTAAAATAATGATGGAAAAGGATTGACTAGATCTAAAAGTTGAAGTTCTAAATTGGAGAAAGGCCAATTTGACGGTATTAGGCAAGATCTTTCAAAGGCTGATGGCGGCAAATGTTCGCAGGTAAGCAGACGGCTAGAAAATGGGAAACCTTCAGAAGTTAGATAGCCAGAGTTCAGAGACAGAATATGCTTGTTACGGTAAAAGGAAAGGCTGGTAGGTATAGAGAGTGCAGAATGACGAAAGACGTTGAGGGGCTGGTTAAGAATGAGAAGGAAGGATATGACAGGTACAGACAGGATAGATCGAGTGAAACCTTAGAAAAGTATAAAGGCAGGAGGAGTTTCTAAAGAGGGAAAGCAGGAAGGCAAAAAGGGGACATGAGATAGCTTTGGCAAATAGAGTTAAGGAGAATCCAAAAGGATTTTGCAAATACTTTGAGAACAAATGGGTAAACAGGGAGAGAAAAGAGACCTCAAAGATCAGCAAGGCGGCCTTTGTGTGGAGTCGCAGGAGCGGGAGAAATACTAAATGAGTATTTTATATCAGTGTTTACTCAGGAGAAGGACATGGGCGATGTAGATATACGGATAAATAGATGGTGATATCATGAAAAATGTCCATATTACAGAGGAAGAAGTGCAGGATGTCTTGAAACGCATGAAGATGCAAAAATCCCCAGGACCTGATCGATCAGGTGAAACTTGAAGGGTTCAGAAAAGATTTACATGCATGTTTCCAAGGTTGGAGGGTTTGAGCTAAAGCTGGAGGTTGAACAGGCTGGGGCTGTTTTCCCTGGAACGCTGGAGATTGAGGGGTGACCTTATAGAGGTTTACAGAATCATGAGAGGTAAATAAACAAGGTCTTTTCCCTGGGATGGGGGAGTCCAGAACTAGAGGGCATAGGTTTCGGTTAGGAAGCGAAAAATGTAAAAGAGATATAAGGGACATTTCTTTCACTCAGAGGATTGTATATGTGTGGAATGAACTGCCAGAGGAAATGGTGTGTGGTTAGTACAATTGCAACATTTAGCTGGCGTCTGGATAGGTATATGAATAGAAAGTGTTTAGAGGGATATGGGCTGAGTGCTGGCAGGTGGGACTAGATTGGGTTGGGGTATTTGGTCGGCATGGGCAAGTTGGACAGAAGGGTCTGTTTCCATGCTGTACATCTCTTTGACCCTGTGACTGTAATTTAGAAATGACAATAAATTGACATGCACTATCAAATAAATAAATCGTTTACATTATTAAATTGTAGCATACAATAAGTTGAAAACTTGCTATTTTTAGAATGAATGATAAAGAACAAACAACATTCAAACACAGGAACAGACCCTTCGGCCCTCCAGCCTGTGCTGATCCAGATCCTCCTATTTTCTAAACCTGCCACCTATTTTCTAAATGTCTGTATCCCTCTGCTCACTGGCCATTCATGTTTCCGTCTAAATACATCTTAGATAATGCTATCGTTCCTGCCCCTACCACCTCCGCTGGCTACACATTCCAGGCTGCCACCGCCCTATGTGTAAAGAACTTCCCACATATATTTGCCCTAAACCTTTCCGCTCTTACTTTGAACTCATGACACCGAGTAATTGAGTTCCACAATCTGGGGGAAAAGCTTCTTGCTATCCACCCTGTGAATATCTGTCTTGATTTTGTATTCGTCAAACTTCGACTTTGTAATGAAAATAGTCCTAATCTACTCAATATTTCTTCTTAACCATCACCGTCCAAACCAGGCAGCATCCTGCTGAACCTACACTGTACCCTATTCAAAGCATCCACATGCTTTTGTTAATGTGGTGACCAGACTATATGCAGTATTCCAAATGCGGCCAAACCAAAGTCCTATGCAACTGTAACAGGACCTGCCAGCGCTTGTACTCAACACCTGATCCAACTAAGGAAAGCATGCCATATTTCACCTTGACCACTTCACTGACCTGTGTTGGTGTCTTCAGGAAACAATGGACCCGAACACCTAGATCTCGCTGTAAGTGGAATTTCCCCAGGACTTTTCTGTTTACTGTGTGGTTCACTCTTGAACTGGTTCTTTCAAAATGCATCAACTGGCATTTGCACAGATTGAATTCCATCTGCCATTTCTGTGCCCATCTCTCCAATCTATCTATATTCTGCTGTTTTCTCTGACAGTCCTCTTCACTATCTGCTACTCCAACAATCTAAATTTAATCTGCAAACTTGCTAATCAGGAAAACGATACCTTCTTCCAAATCATTGATGTATATCACAAACTACAGTGGTCCCAGCACGGATCCCTGTTGCACACCACTCCATGTCGAGAAATCCCCTTCCACTACTAGTCTCTGTCTCTGTTGACCAGCCAGTTCTCTATCCATCTGCATAAAACACCCTGAAACCCATGCGACATCACCTTCTCCATCAGCCGACCATGGGGAACCTAATAAAACGCCTTACCCAAGTTCCTCAATATCTTCTCTAGCAGCTTCCCTACCACTGATATCAGGCCTGCCGGTCTACAATTACCTGGATTATTCCCGCTATCCTTATTAAACAAGGGGACAATATTAGAAATTCGCCTGTGCTCCGGGACCTCACCCATGTTCAATCATCCTGCAAAGATATAAGTTAAAGCCCCAGTTATTTCCACACTCACACCCCTCAGTAACCTGTGGTTGATCCTATCCGGACTTGGGGGCTTGTCAACCTTAATACGTTTTTAGACTATCCAAAACTTCCTCCCTCTTTATGTCGACTTGACCCAGAGTACTCAGAGATCTATCCCTAACCCCAACATCCGTTATGTCCCTCTCCTTGGTGAATACAGATGCAAAGTACTCGCTAAGAATCTCACCCATTTTATCTGAGTCCACGCATAACTTTCTTCCTTTGTCCTTGTGTGGGCCAAACATTTCTCCAGTTACCTTCTTGCTCCTTATATATGAAACGAACTCTTTGGGATGTTCCTCAACTCTGCTTGCTAACGATATCTCATTATCACTTTTAGCCCTCTTAAATCCTCGATTGTGAAAAGAAAACAAACATTTGTTCATGCGAGTAGGTATTCAGGTCGTTTCAAAGTGTTTTGTGCAAAAAAAATTTGAAGTCCGTCTCAGTGCAAATAAAAAGCAAGAGAAGAAATCTCTTGAGAAGAGGAATTTTCAGCCACTGTCTCCCCAAAGTACTTCTGAGTTAGTAAAGAATGAGGGTTTGTAACTAGGGTACAACAGTAACTATGGGTGGTTTGAAAATGCAAATTGGCTCAATTAATCAACTTATCAGTTATATCCTTGAATAAAGATTCATAGAGTGTATGAGAGATTATTTCTGAGTGCAGGACGTCATGGAACCAACCAGAGAATGGGGCGGTATGGTGGCTCAGTTGTTAACACAGCACCAGGGTCCAGGTTGGATTCCAGCCTCGGGGGACTGCCTGCGTGTTGCTTGCACATGCTCTCCCTGTCTGTGTGGATTTCATGTCACAGTCCAAAGATGTGCAGGTCATGTGAATTGGCCATGCCAAATTGCCCATAGAGTTGGTAACATTACTCAGAGGGAAATGAGAATGGGTGGGTTACTCTTCGGAGGGTCGGTGTGGACTTGTTGGGACGAAGAGCCTGTTTCGATATTGTAGGGAATCTAATCTAATTTAGATTTGATATTATGTAACAAGAAAAGATTGGTGGATGAGCTTTGCCTTGGAATAACCACAACATGTTGGAGTTTCACATTCAGATTGAGTGAAGACTGAGTCATACATGAGAGATCTGGTGTTAGGCAATGATAATTAAACTGACCTAAGGAAGGATTTGGCCTGGGTGGAGAGGGGGAAGAAAAGAACAGTCAAAGGCAGGACAGCTGATGAAATTGGCAATAATTAGAGAGATAATAAACACTAAAGAGGAATTGCATAACGGAGAAAATTCATCTATATCTTGATAAGTAAGTCAACGATAACATGAAGGCAAATCCCAGTGCATATCATACTGCATACGTGAGCCATACTGTGGAGGATTGGGCAAGTCAGTGATCTTGTGGTGTTGTCATTAAAGTCTTACGTGATAAACCCAGATAATGTTCGAATGTCCTGGGTTCAAGTCCTGCCACAAGTGGTGGAGCTTAAATTCAAATCTGGAAATAAGAGACTGATTGTGGTTATGAATCGATTTCCGAGAAAAAAACTTATCTCGTTGGCTGAGTCGTTTAGGGAAGGAAACTGCCATTCTACCATCGATTCACCACTCTCAGGCGGAAGATGTATCTTCTTATCTCAATTCTAAAGATTTTCTCTTGACTTTCAGGTTATGTCCTTGAATCCTTTCTCTCCTAACAGTGGAAGCATCTTCCCATCATCTACTCTAACCAGGCAACCAGTATTCTGTTTGCCTCTATTAGAGCCCGCTTCATCCTTATAAACTCCAGCGAGTATAGACCCAGAGACCTCATATGTTGAGCTTTTCATTCTTGGGCCATTCTTATGAAGCTCCTCTGAACACGCTCAGCGGTGGTATATCCTTCCTGAGTTATGGGGCCCAAAACGGTACACAATACTCCAATGTGGTCTGACCAGAGTCTTTCAGAGCAGTGGAAATCCATACATTCAAGTCATTGCAAAAGAAATGTCATCACTGTATTTGCCTTTCTGACCAGACGGGCCACGTGAAATAATAATCTTAAGATGGACAATAGTAAATACTTACAAACATTAACAATGATTGAAGCATGCTGGGATGTAGAACCCAGCCTTGACCAAAGTCTCTGTGTTCATCCACCTGCTGCAGAATGCAGACAGGCTGAAGCTACCCAGAGATAGTTTGCGAACAAGCCTGACAGCTACAGACCCTGTAATACATACCTGAAGTTGGACCTGAATGGGATAGTGGAATGTCCCCTTTGGGCCATCAATGTGACAATCTAAGGTTGGATCTGAGTGATCAAGGTAAATGAACCTGATCATTCCATTGGCAGATCCCCCAGACCCTCCCAAAAAGACGTGAAGACTTGGAAGGATAAGAATCACCATAAAACCCCTCGGAGAGTTGTAACTCGAGAATAACCACTGAAAGAGAAGACACCTACAAGACCATCAGAAGAATAAGAGGACTTCATCAGGTGGAATCCGGTCAACTTCTGGTGGGGTGGTATGTGATCATCCAAAGTTAAATTAAACCATAAGATAGATTGTAATGTTTTTCATTATGTTATAATACGTTTTATTGTTCTCATATTAATTGTGTTCAACAAACAAATATCATTGTTTATAAGAGTTGACTCAGTTCTTTTGCTGAAAATAAGATTTCAAAACACACTTTGCGGCAGACACAGCGCCTTCCTAACTACTGGCACAATCTTGTCATTTACCTTGAGACAATCCTGACTGGAACTCGCAACACTCTGCACTTCAGACTTCTGAATTTTCTCCCCAGTCATAAAATAGTCCATGCCTCTCTTCTATCTCCTCAAGTGCATCACCTCGCACTTGCCCAAGTTATACTCCATCTGCCACATCTTTGCCCACTCTCCTACCCTGTCTGAATCCTTCTGCAGCCTCCCTGCCATCTCATTGATACCTGTCCCTATGTCTACCTTTGCATCATAAAAAAACACCTCGCTGGATTGCCCTCAGTTCCGTCATCTAGATTGTTAATGTACAAAGTAAAAAGTTGTGGTTCCCTTGCGGAACACCAGTTGTTACTGGCTGCTATCCTGAGGAGGACCCTTTTATTCCCACTCTCTACCTTCTGCCAGACAGTCAAGTTCCTGTACACACTAGTACCGTGTCTCTGACACCATGGGCCCTTATCTTACTCAGCAGCCTCCGTGAAGCACCTTGTCAAAGTCCGTCTTGAAGTCCAGATACATCGTATCCATTAGCTCTCCTTGGTTTAACCGGCTTTTTATGTCCTCAAAGTGTTCTAACAGATTCATTAGCATGACCTCCCCTTGATGAAACCATACTGAGTTTGCCCTACTTCATCATGCACCGGCAATTATTCAGAAATCTCATCCTTCGCAATGGATTCCAGGAATGTACCCATGACCGGGGTAGGCTAATTGGTTTGTAATTTTCTGTCTTTGTCATTATTCCCCTTTTAAACAGGGTGTCAGTGAGATCCAAGATGGCGGCGACCCAGTAGGTCTGATTGTGCAGAGCTCTGCCCAAGACTCAGGCAAAGTGGGAATCCGCCGTCCCCCCTCACCTCACCTGCTAAATTGCTAAAATAGTTTTTGCCCAGCATCCTTGGCCATTCTACATCAGACTTTAGCAGTCTGATGATTTTTAAAATGACCAGAGGTAAAGGCTCTCGCTGTTCACAACAGACAGGGACTTCTCTCCCACTACCCCTTTGCAACAGAGACGGGGGCATGACCTGCTGAGGCGAGCCTTATCTCAGAGCTTATTCAACACTGAGAGATGATTGATGCTTCCAATGAAGAGACCAGTCCAGGTTGGAGTCGATCTCGGTCATGCTGAAGAAACATGACGGAGAGATTGAGAAACTCAGGCAGCGTGTCGGGGTGGGGCGGGGCAACAGACCACAGCCTCCGAGACCACCGCTGAGTCATCCATGGGTCAGGTCTGGGCTGTGGAACATCGAGTCCCGACATTAGATGAACATATTGACGACCTCGAAAATCGAGGTTTTCGGACAAAAAATATTCGGTTGCTGGTCCTTCCCGAACAGGAGGAGGAAGGGCAGCTTGTTGATTTCCTGGAGCAATGGCTCCCACAGCTGCTGGAACTGGAGTCAGAGCTGGGCTGGTTGCCGGTTGAGCAGGCCCATCGGGTTGCTGCGCGCCGGCTCGGGTTAGACCAGCGCCCCCGCCAGGTCCTCGTTCGACTTCAATATTAGAGGAAAAAACAGATGCTGCTGGAGTCCACCACAGATTCGGGGAAGGATCCCCACGCCAAGATATACAGGGGCTCCTGGATAATGTTGTTCTCTGCCTGTGGTCCGCAATAGGAAGGCATTTGATGAGGCGAAGAAGCATCTGAGGGATTTGAATATTGAATATTCTCCGTGATATCCGGCAATGCTATGCTGCAGTCATGGAGGATCTGTATATGACTTCAGATCACCCGAAAAAAAGTAAAAGAATTCCTGAATGCTCTCAAATAGATTGCAGGATTTGAACTATATGGATAATGACATTATTTTGCCCCTCTTTTCTTCTTTTTTTCCCTCCTCCTTTCTTCCTTTTCTCCTCTTCTCTATCTTTCCGTGGTGGCGGGGGAGGGGGAGTGCTCATTCCTTATCCGTTCTATGTTCTCTTTTCTATAGCTCGTGCAGTTTATTTGATTATTGGGAGAAATTTCGGACTGTATTTTTTATTTGGTTGCTTATTACTTGCTGGGATTGTAATTTTGTTATTTTATATATTTTCATCTTGTTGTTTTGCTAAGTGTATCGAGGTGTTGCTGTGGGGGGTCGCCCACCTTTAACTTCTGACTTATAAGGTGTTGGAATTTATTTACTCTAATTTGTCATGCCTAGGACGAGGGCATGCCTCTGGCTGGGAGATGTTGTGATGGGATTATTGGAAGGTAGTCGTGCCCCTTGTGAACAAGGGGGAAAGCCTCCTTTTAAGTATGTTTTATGTTATTTGTTTTTAGGAATAGTTCTTAGTTGTTTTGATTTAGCTGTTTTAAAGAGTGTTTTATGGTTGAATCATTTTTGCTTTTTATTCAATATCTTTTGGGTGGGGTTCTTCCTCCTGGGGTTTCTCGGATTTGCTTGGACTATCGTGGCTAGTCATTCGTTTAGGTGGTGCACCTGGAATGTCAAGGGGAGCCACTCTTTAATCGAAAGGGAAAATATATTATCAAGTCTTAAAAGAAACAAAGGGTGGATGTCGCCCTTCTACAGGAGACACATCTACTTGATAAGGAGCATTCGAAGCTGCAACAGGGTGGATTTGGCCAGGTGTTCTTTTCATCTTTCAGCTCAAAACGTAGGGGAGTTGCCAGACTTACTGGGAAGAATCTTCCCTTCCAAATGCTAAGCCAGCTAAAAGAAGATTATGGATGATATATATTAATTAAAGCCCTAATATATAGAGAGGAATATGCGATTTTGAATCTCTATTGCCCGCTGTTGCACCATTTAAATTTGTCATGGAAGTGATCTCCAAGTTGGTGGCTCTTGGGGTGTGCCACACAATTATAGGGGGAGATTTAATTGTATCATCGAACCAGGGGTGGACAGAATACCTCAGATCTCTGCGGGCATATCTATGTGATCTAGGCAGTTGGCAGATCTGAGTAGGGAGTTGGGGCTGGTAGATGTGTGGAGGTGTCTTCACCCTCAGGGTAGAGACTTTACTTTTTATTCTAACCCACACAAGGGCCATACAAGAAGCAATATGTTTGTGTCCCCTCGACACATTTGAACTTAATATTGTTTTGTAACACTCCCTGCAGGTATTTCCGAACTATTTCCGAACGTGCCACAGTATATAGGGAGGTTAGGACTAGTGACGACGAGATAGCTTCCCGACATTGGCGTATGGACCCTTTCCGATTGAAGGATAGTATGTTCATAAAATATTTCTCGCAGGAATTTAAAACCTTCTGGGATATCAACTCAAACACGGCCAGTAACTGTTCGGTGATGTGGGAGACTGGTAAGACATACGTGCGAGGCTTGGTCATCTCATATTCTGCGACCAGAAGAGACAAAAGAGAGAACAGCATTGGCTCGAGGCTCGCCTGAAGGCGGACGAGACAGCGTATGTGGATAGACCCTCCATTCCTAAACTACAGCGGATCACAGCCCTTAGGACAACTTTGAATTCCACACTTACTCAAATAGCAAAGAGGGAGGTATTATTTGCGAAGCAGAGATTATTTGAATACAGTGACAAGCCTGTTATTCCTGATGAAGGGCTTTTGCCTGAAACGTAGATTTCGAAACTACTTGGATGCTGCCTGAACTGCTGTGCTCTTCCAGCACCACTAATCCAGGTATCTAGCATACCTTGCCAGGAAAAAAAGGCTCCCCGAGCCATTACGTCTATTAGAAAGAGTGCTGGAACCCAGAATTGTGATCTTCAAATGAGCAATGCAGACTTTGAAAGTTCTGTTTGAAATTGTATAGGTCAAAGGGCTGTGAGGATAGAAAGAGGAAACTAGAGTCTTTTTAAAAAAAATCTGGACCTCCCGGGCCAAACCTTGGACCAGGTATTAATGCACCCCCGGCAACCCAGGAAATACAGGAGAAGGTAAGGCAGCTCCTGGGTAGCAATGCAGCCGGACCAGATGGATTCCAGGCTGCGTTCTATAAAGAATTTATTGGCGAATTGGCCGGCCACTTATAAATATGTATAATTATTCACATATGCTGCCTCTCGCCTTCTCTGAGAGAGGCAAATATCTCTCTCATTCTTAAGAAGGGAAGGCCCCACATGATTGCACTTCGCATAGACCTATCTCCTTGTTGAATGTGGATTTTAAAGTTCTCACAAAAATATTGGCATTAAGACTGGAGAGGGTTTTACCATTCGTTATATAAGAGGACAAGACGGAGTTTATACAGGGTTGCAGATCAACTAATAACATCAGAAGAATCTTAAATATGTTATACGCCTACCTGCAGGGAGTGATACTGGGATTGAAGCAGAGAAGGCATTCGATCGATTAGAATGGCCATATCTCTTTTATGCACTGGAACGGTTTGGTGTTGGAGAGGTTTTTACTAAATGGGGAACAGTATTAATTAATGATCCCAAAGCAGCGGTTTAAGTTCGGATAGTGTTAGCGTTAGGAGACGTTGTCGTCAGGGATGCCCTCTCACACCATTATTATTTACGCCAGTAATTGAGTTGTTCGTGGAAGCTATATGAGCTGACCCTAGTATAACGGCTCTCCAGTTGGATCGGACAAGCACAAATTATTCTCTATGCAGATGATGACCTCTTTTTCTTAAATGATCCATTGATATCTGTGCCCCGCTTAATTCAAGTGGTTAACTTATTTGGCATGTTCTCAGGTTATAAAATCAATTTTATGAAATCGGAGGCCATGCCTCTGGGAGGTCTTGCCAATATATCCAATTTTCTGGATGCATCACGTTTCCCTTTTTGGTGGTCATTGGGAGGTTTTCTTTACTTAGGTATTTTTAATACTCCGTCATTTGGTCAGCTATATAAAGCCAATTATACACAATTAATAGAGAAAATAAGATAGGACCTTCAACGCATGGAAGATCTCCCGAAATCCTGGCTCTATAGAATAGCTTTGGTCAACATGAATACCCAACCTCGCCTGTTATACGCTGTGAGAATGCTCGCCTTGATGCTGCCGAGACAGGCGCTGGGTTAGCCTTATGGTTCGCTCGGCTCCTTTATTTGGAGTCATAGACGGCCCCTTATTACATTAGAAAAGCTGCATCTTCCACAAGTAAAGGGTGGGCTGGACTTTTCGGATTTCAGGCGGTACGAATTGAGCTCTCTATTGTCCTACGTAGCTTATTGGCTCTCTTGTGACCCACAAACAATCTGGTTAGATATGCTGTCTCCCAAGCAAAATATCCTCTCATCAATCTACTATTTATGGACAAGATGACAGTTGTTACGATCATTGTAAAAATCCTAAGTTATTAAATATAATCAATGGCTGGAGGATAATGTGACTGGATGAGGGCAACCTACAAAAATCCTCCCCCATACCCTGATAGTGGGAGCGTTGGAATTCTAGCCAGGGCTGACTGATGCATATTCAGAACTTGGGAGTGCAAAGGTATCTTCTGTTTGGGAGGCCTGTTCGATGGGGAGGTCATGATGTCCTTCAAACAGCTGCGTCAGAAATTTGGGCTGTCTCGTCAATATCTTTTTCAATATTTTCAAATACGAGACTTTATACAAAAGAAGACCACACTGATAATTAGTCCATATAAATCGGATAGGGAAAGGAGAGTCCTTCGACCGATGGGTCCGCCCGCAGTCAGTACCCTCTACCACAAACTATTTAATAAGGTATCAAAGGACAAGGAACGGTTATAAAAAACCTACAGTCAAGTATTGGGGATGGAAATCTCCTTAGAGATGTGAGAGGACGTCTGGGAAAAAGCCAGGAAGATGTCTATCTGTAACAGAACTCATGCTATCCAATTCAAGATACTTCATTGGCTCAATTGGTAGCTGACTGAATTGCAAAGTTCAAGGCAGGAGCATCTCCAATGTGTGTAACATGCAAAATAGAAATTATTACTCTCACGCATTGTCTGAGGACATGTCATAAGATCCGCATGTATTCGGACAGAGTAGCGAATGCCTTGGCAAAGATTTTGCGTACGGAGATTGGGTGGGACCCAGTGCCTCTACTTTTGGGCACCCCAAATTTCGCTTCTTAGGATGTATAGAGACGGAAATTATTCATTATCCTTTCCTTTTGTCTGAGGAAAAACATTTTAGTGAATTGGATATCCGAAGGTCCCCGAGGACTTTGCATTTGGCCCAGGATAGTCATGGAATATATCCCCTTTAACTTTCTTACGAATATGGTGAACCAAAAGACGGAATTATTTTATTGAACATGATAGCCCTTTTTGAACTACATCGACACAGATATATCAGCCACATTGTTCAGGGCCTTTGCTTCGCTGTGGACATAGTTCCAGCTGGTTCGGGGACGCCAGGGAGGAGGAATGCTGTATCAATACGGGTTCTGTTATGACTTAATATAATTTTGTAAACATATGTATCTAGTTATTTATTTACTTATTTATTTTCTTTTCTACTTTTGTTTATTTTTAGTAATATAGGATATCCTATTTTATGGTTTGCTAGTTTGGAGAATAGATTAGTAGTTTGTCTTTAAATTCTATATTGGCGTTGTTATTATATTATAAAGTAGAATACACTAGTTTGTACTATTTTTATAATTCTGTAAAAAAATTCAAAAATCTTCTTTTTATTAAAAAAAAACAAGGTGTCACTTTCACAATTTTCTCGTCTCCTGGGACCCTCCCTAATTCCTAAGATTTCTGGAAGATCACCATTAATGTCTCCATCCAGCTTATTTACCCATTTAGTTTTTCGAGCAACTTCTCCTAATCACCTCTGCCTCCTCACTCTCTTGATTTTTTGTGATTTCATTCATGTCTTCTGCCGTGAAATCTGACATGAAATAATTGTCAGTTTCTCATCTATTATTTGTTCCACACTACTATCTTACCAGCGTCATTTTCCAGTGCCCCAATATCCACTTCTGCTTCTCTTTTTTGCCCTTTATATATCTAAAGAAACTCTCACAGCCGTCCGTTATATCTCTGGATAGCTTATCCTCAGATTTAATCTCCGTCCTTATTACTTATTTTGTTCGTCTTTCTAAGCTTCCCAATCCTCTGGTTTCCCATCATCATTTGCCATGTTATCTGCTTTCTCTTTTGCTTTTACCCTAGACATGCATTCCTCAGTTATCCATGGAAGCCTCATCCTCCCTGTACAATGCATCTATTACCTCGGGATGAATCTTTGTTGTGACTCCTAAATCGCTCCAAGAAACTCCCGCAATTACTGCTCCACTGTCTTTCCTGCTAGGGTCCTCTCCCAGTCAATTCCACCCAGCTCCTCCCTCATGTCTTTGTCAGTGTCTTAATACAGCTGTAATATTAACTCCAATTCTGCTTTCTCCCTCTCAAATTGAAGTTTAGGTTCAATCATATTAGGATCACTGCCTCCACAGGGTACCTTCACCTTAAGCTTCCTTATCAAGCCTGTCTCATTGCACAACACTAAATCCAGAACGGCCCGTTCCCTTGTTGCCTGAAACATAAGCTGCTCCAAAAGGTCATCTCGTAGACATTCCACAAATTCGTTTCCTTGAAAACCACCACCAGTCTGATTTTCCCAATCCACCTGCATATTGAAATCCCCCCACTCACAGTAACTTTGCCTTTCCTACATATTTTTTCTATCTCCTGGTCTATCATGCGCCCCAGCCCCTGACTATGATTCAAAGGCCAATACATTACTCCAACTATGGTTTTACATCTTTGCGGTTCCTCAATTCTACCCACAGACATTACACACCATCTGACCCTACTTTGAGTTATGGGAACTGAGTGATGGGACTGCAAAACACTTCAGCTTTGTCTCAAATTTACAGTTTAGGCATGGAGTAAAAATATTTCATTTTTAATTACTTTGAAATGTCACCACAGTGCGTTTCTTTGACCAAAGAGTCTGTCTGTATTAGGGAAGAATACAAACTGTTGAAACTGATCGAGAAGGAAGATATGAAGAGGATACAACTCTCCAAAGAGGTATAGGTTGGAACAAGTGAACAGGCAAGTATTGCTGTATGGAACGTAGTAGGAAAAATGTGCCTGTGCTCAAAGATATTGGCTGGTTGAATGGAAACGTAATGTATTTTTTCAGTGGAGAGATTGGCGTTCGGCACAAAGGAACCGGGCACTTGGGTTACAAAATAAATCTTTACATATTCATAAAATTTTTCGAGAGGTAAGGTGAATATTGAAACTTTCTGAAACAGAACACATTTAAAAGTAGGGGCGATTTCCTACAGATCTACAAGGTAGTGGTGTAACCACATCGAGAGAGCGATGGCCACAATGATATGAAATGCAATACATAGAAGATTCACTCAGCTGACTCCTGGGAGGAGCGTTTATTTATGGAGGAAATCTTGAATTGACTGGCTCTGGATCTGCTGGGCTTTAGGCGAACAACATGTGATTTTGTTTAACCACAGAATATTCCAAGTAGTCTTTCAAGTTGAATTCTGAAACAATGTTTCAGCTTGTATAAGAGATTACCAGGAGTGGATGGATTATAAGACTGAAGAATGTCTCTGTTAAGAAGATGGTGATTTGATGCAATCATCTCATTACGTTGTGTCTTTGTGAAATTCTCTTCCCAGATAGCAATAAAGGATAAGACATTAAATATTCCTAAGGCAGAGGCAGGCAGATTTTTGACTAAGAATGACGCACTAACGTTGTAAGGGCAAAGGAGGAATGTGTGATTGAGATCACAATCAGACCATCCACGACCTTATCGCATGACGAAGCCGTATTGATTCCTTACTCCTGATGTTAGTTTCTACATTTCTGTTGTCTTTAGATACTGAAAAAAATATGACATGATTGTCTTGAACATGAAGACTTTTCCTTTCAGATTATTGGGCTCGGCTTTCCATATGTGACTTTTAAACGGCACTCAAAAGCACTCAGGAAAGATTCATGATGTCGTAGAGAGGTCAGGAGTATAGGACAAAGGGAAAGCCTCGCTTGAAAGTGCTTTAGAAATCAGATTGGGTCGAATGGATAACTCTAATACAGCAGATTCTTTTCAGTTGTTCTTGTGAGGAGCGTTTCATTACAAAGCCAGTATTCTTTTTACTCTGTTTAATTTCTATTCAGAATATGGTGATAGACCCCTGGGGTTTTGTGGTGCAGGAACACTTACAGGTATGTTACAAAGAGAGAAACGGGGTTCTTAACAATTTGATAGTGAAGGAAGAATGATATCGCTTCAAATCCTGAGTGCCCTTGGAAATTGTATTCCTCACTATTTGATGCTCACAAGCTGTGGACATATTGAGACTTCATTCTCTGTTTTCAACAATTAAAGTGGTAGACTCATATAGCTTACAAACAGGCCTTTCAGCCCAATGCATCTATGCCAGCCAGAAAACACCAAACTATATTATTCTCAGTTACCTGCAGATCTATAGCCTAGTATTCCCTGGCATTTTGCTGTTAAATGCTGCGTTACTTTGATTCTGTCACCTGAGATTTTTCTCTTTCAATATATGCACGAAATGATTTCACAGAAATAGATCACGTAACTTCAACGACAGCGACAAACTCATTGGATCAATAAGATGTCCTCATTGTTTAATAATTATTGAAAAATCGAATTGTCTTTTTAGTTTATTTGGGATTTTAATGGAGTTACACCAGCATTAATTTCCCTTGAGACGTTCCAGTCCAGATGGTGTTGGTCCATCCAAGTGGTTGTTGAGAGGGAGTGCCAGCTGTGCGTCTAATGTGCTGGTTTAGCTGGGAGTAAATATTACTGCTGATGGATGGAGTGGTACACAAGCCGCCATGTGGTGAGGAACAGCTCGGAGGAAAACGAAATCTTTGTCAATGCAAATATATGAGAAGGAATTTATTATTCTTCAGAGAAATAACAAACCTACACGAGAAGCCTATATAATAATGAAGCGAAGTCTGTTTCTATGTTATTGGTGTCCTTAAAATAATGGTGTCAAACAGCTGAAATAATGCTGATGCTGTCGTCGGACTGAGCATGTGAATTAACATGGATGTTTTTAGAGATGTATGGGTTGTCCTAGGTTGAGTAAGTGCTGATACTCCATGGGATGATGCTGGTTTGCAATCTCACCATTTACTGAGCACATTTCGATGGTACGAACCGACAAGTCCCGTTGGTTGCTGCTTCAGAATATATCAGAGCTTTCATGGCTGACACCACATGAAATCATGTATTAAAGACAAGGCCCATTGAGTCTGTACCATTCAATGCAGATACAAGTGTTTCATAAAGTTTCCTTCCTTATCACCCCTCTCAGGCAATGAATTCTAGACACAAACCATCGTCTGGGTTCAAAACAGATTCCAAAAATCCTCTCTTCATGTCTTGGCTTTCATTTTTATCATGCTCCCCCTTGTTTTTGACCATTTGACTCAGGGGAACCGCTGCTGTCTGTTCACTCTGTTCATACCTCTCATGCTCTTATACACCTCTGTCAGGTTCACTTTCCTCTCACAATGTGGTACACAGGTTCAGTAGATTGACCATGCTAAATTACCCATCATGTGCAGCTAGGTGTGTTAACTATGGGAGACGCAGGGACAGGTTAGGGGGCGGGTTAGCCATGGGAAATGCAGGAATGGGGTATGAGGTGGGCCTGTGTGCAATGCTCTGTAGAGGGTCTGTGTGGACTCGATGGGCCAATGTCCCGTACAATAACAAAAATAAAGGTTGAATCAAACAAAGAAAGATACTGTGGTTCTGGAACAAAACGAAACAAAGTGCTGGGGAAACGGAGTAAGTGTGGCAGACTCTGCCGAGAGAAAAACAGAGTTAACATTTTGAGTCCACTCACCATGCATCAGACATGAAAGCAGCTGAGAAATAGTGTAATATGCGTTGGTGGATTGTGTTGAATATATGGAGAAATAGAAACATAGAAAAATATAAACAAATGGACTTGGTTAATCAGATGGTATGGAAATAAATTGGGAGATCATTTTCATTTATTTTTCACCTTGTCCGAAATTCCTGAGTATCATGCCCATGTAGATATATAGCCAAGTCCCTGTTTCAAGGGAGTTCTGTCCCCTCTATCTCTCCATGCTGGGTGTGGTCATCTTCTTGTCTTTATTAATGGGACATGGGTGTTGTTGGCTGAGCCAGCATTTATTTCTCTTTCCGAGTTGATTTGAGAAAGTGCTGGGTAACTGCACCTCTGAACCAAATTGTGAGAGGCATGAGTAGCTGATTGGACTAATTCTCTTTCTGCTTTACACACGCGCTTTGCTGAATGTCCTCCTGCTGTTCCAACATTGTAGTCTCTGTAGACTTGCATGTCCTCGTCCTGTTCCTGACCAAGCCGCTCAAGATCTCAATGTCCACCTCCTGTCGCTCAATGAGAGGTCTGGGGACTTATGGAATCTCCCTGGTCAGATGTAACTTTTCAAGGGCTGAAATATTTCGGAAAGTTGTGTTGCTCACACTGGGTAGCTCAGTGATTAGCGCTGCTGCCTCACTGTACCAGAGATCCCAGTTCAATTTCAGTCTCCAGTTTCCTCCCACATTCCCAAGATGCACATGTTCGGTGGATTGGCCACTCTCAATTATTCATAATGTCCGGAGATGTGAATGCCAGGGGCATCAGTCTTGGAAATTGCCAGGTTAGAAGGATTGGGTGGGGTGGATGGTAGGGATCGGATGAGATTGTCTTCGGAGGATCAGTGTGGAGTTGATGGGCCAAATGGCCTGCTTCCACACTGCAGGGATTTTATGATTAACCTCTTTGTTGCAGAAATCAGTTGTGGGAACAATCTTTGAATTCATTCCAATATCCTTTCCTCAGTGAGGAGATTAAATCTATGTGCACTACTCCAGATGTGATCTCACTAAGACACTGTACAGCAGCAGCACCACTTTACCAGCCTGCTGTAAGGTTTTCACGAAGTTTAGAGCAGTCTCCGTTCTCTGGGAAGTACACATCATTGTTGAAAGGTTATTGTCCTTCTCTACTCCACCAGCATAATGGGAGATCTGGTGATAACGTCACAATGACAATTGAGAAGAACAGGTAAGGTGTGGCGAGATGATATCAATGTTAATATATGCCTCGCCAAACATCTCACCTGAATCTACCAAGAACCTCACCAGAGCCCATGTCATGCAGATTCCACAGGATCTAGTAAGGGGATCTCAGAAACAGCAAGGAGAAGCAAACATTTATCAGATTTATATATCAAATTCAAAATTGTGATACAAATGTTGGGTATGGTCCAAAACAGGAAATTAGACCTACAACTTTGTGGGTATTGCAGTAATAATGGGCAGCTTCAAGTTACATCTAAAGAGTGTTAAGCCAAGTGAATGTTAATGTTGGGAAAATGGATTTCACGAGAGTCTATGAGATGGGTTGCTTTAACGATATGTTGAACGCCGAGCTAGACATCAGGTTGTTCTGGAATTAATGATGTGTGATCAGAACAGCTAATTGAAGACTTTGTTGTAAAGGAGCTTTTGGGAATACTGACCTTAATATTTTGAATTTAAGCAACATCTGAATACAAAGCAATTTTTTTCTTCTATCAATGGTACATGCCTGAGTCATGCAAGCCATTAAGATGCGAGGATAAAGTTGGCTTCAGTGAATTTGCAAAGTACATAAAAATGATTTAATGAAAGACAGGCAATATCTTTTATTTATACAAACACTGTAAGGAAGTAAGGACATTATCGAGATTAATGCCTCAGACGGCAAGATTGTCTGATCAGGGAACACTGTTTGTGTTCCAGAGAGGTTCAGAGAATAAGAGGTGCTCGAAATTAAACTTTAAAACATCACACAAAGTGGAGTGACGAACATGGGCATTGACAGGTGAGAGCAATATTATCGAGAATCACAAGACATTCCACAAGGACACCAAGCAGAGTAGAAGAACCAGGGAATAATTAGAGCCAATTATACACCGAGGGAGCAATCTGTGTGGGAAGCTGGAGAAGATTGCTAGATTGTGACATGAGAGCTTCACATCCGTTTTACTTGGGAGAAGAAGGAGGCAGGTACGTAGTTCAAGAAGACTGGACTGGGAAACTCTTGGGAAAAAAGTTATAAGATGCGAGCAGGAAATGATGATTTTGGCGAGTATAAAATTGGACAAGTCCCCAGGTCTGGAAGAGTTGTATCACAGCTGCAGTGGGAGACAAGGGAGAAAAGTAGAATCTTGTAACAGGGGAGATACCAGAGTAATAGAGAGCAACCTTTACAGGAGGTGTTGGTGCAGGTAGACCAGGGAACTATAAATCAGTGAGTATCAGATCAGTGTCAGGAAAACTATTTGGGAAAACAGGGAAGGAGACAATTGATCTTCATTGAGGAAGGCAATGTTTGATCAGGGATTGTCAGCATGAAGTTATGAGAGGGTGGGCATGCCAAACGAATTTTATTGATATTTTTCGAGGAGGTCGTTTATATGTTTTCTTTTTGAGCAACACCTTTGACAAAGCCTCACATGCAAAACTGATAAAGAAAGTACAATATCATGGTATCATGGGTAACTAGGTAAATGACGTTCACATTGTCTTAGAGGCAGGAGAAAGAGGATGGTGGGAAAAGGCTGGTCGTGTGACTGGAGACCAGTGACCCCTGATGCACCCCAGGGAACAGTGCTGTCTCCCTTATTATTTGCGTTATTCATAAAGAATGTAAATGTGAATGTGGAGGGGTGTGGTGTGTGTGAGAACTCAGTGTATCTTTCACACAAAGATTGGCCGGGTAGTTGGCAGTGAGGTGGAAGGCCTTATGTTACAGGAAGATACAGGTGGAATGATTAGATGGGCAGATCAATGGCAGATGGAATGTAACCCTGATAACTATGAGGTGATGCAATTTAGGAGAAGGAATCAGACCGGGGTAGGACTCAATGAATGGCAGCACACTAGGAAACTCAGAGAGTGCTTCTCCACATATCCCTGAATGTGACTGGCCAGGGTAATAGTTGAGTTAAGAAGGCATTGGGAATCGTAAATAGCTTTTACACATCGGAACATAGATTATTAGAGCTATACAGAACTTTAGTTCGGCCAAGGTAGAATACTGTGTGGAGTTCTGGGAGCCACATTATCGGACGGATGTGATTCCACTGGAGGGGTGCAGAGGAGATTCACCAGGTTTTTCCCTGGTTTGGAGTATGTCACCTGTGGAGACAAGCTGGAAAAGCTTGGTTTGTTTACTTTGGAGCAGAGAAGACTGAGGGTGTGTGATTCAGAAGGATAAGATTACGAGGGGCATGGATAGAGTGGATCGACAGCAGTTGTTCCTTTTAGTCAAAGGGCAAAACCAGGGAAACACACTTTTAAAGTGAAGGGTTTGAAAATTTGAGGACTGTTTCTCATCCAGAGGGTGTTGGGTTCTGGACTATACTTCCTGAGGGAAGCTGTTTTGGTAACCACATAACAGCTAAATAGGACGTGGACGAGCTCTTGAAGTTTCATAACATTCCCGGCTACAGGCCTCATGTAGGAGAGTGGGATGAGTGTAGACCGTGCTGTACGTCTCACGGTACAAAGACTATGCTCCTAAGATTGTATGATGTGGACATGAATTGATGGGTTCCTGAACAGAATATTAACAAGAATTATAAGGGTGAACTGTCAATGGAAAAGGTGAGAGAAAACAAGTGCAGCTTCGTTACAGTCTGAACCCAGAGGAAAGAGAATAGAGTTCAGGGCAATAACAAAACTATGAAGCAACTACTTCAGTTCAATCTTCACAGAAGGAAACAAACCGAACAAATCAGATCTTCCCAGCAAGACTGCAAAGCGTAAGTCTCGAGAGAAAAAGAATGAAATTAGTAAATTAATGCTTTGGGAGAAATTATTGGGACAGAAAGTATGATTGAATTTAGAATACAGATGGAAGGTGAGAAGATAAAGTCCAATACCAGGGTCCTGAGCTGAAAAAAGGAGACACAAATAGGATGAGGGAGGAGTTGGCTAAGGTTGGATGTAAGCAAAGACGTTAAGGTGGAACCATTGATGAACAATGGCTGGCTTTCAAAGTAGTTTTATTTTGCAAATGGTCAGCAACAGCATATAACAGTGAAATGAAAGGACTCTAAGAAAAGGGTGATCTTCCATGGATGTTTCATGAAATGAGGGAGGTTATCAAAATAAAATAAATGCCATAAATAATGGCAAAGATCAGTGGGAAACTAGACGATTGGGAAAGCTATAAAGGTTAAAAGAAAGCAACAAAAAAACCTGTGAAGAAACATAAGTTCGATAGATTATGAGAGCAAACTACCTCAGAATATAAAGAGAGATATCAAGCGATTCTAAAAATACATAAAATGAAAAGAATGGCTAAGGAAGCATTGGTCCTTTTGAGGGTGAGAAGGGTTATTTCGTGAGGAAATGGCCGAGGAATAGAATAGATATTTAGTCGGTCTTCACAGTGAAAGACACTAATAAGATGCCAGAACTGTCAAAGAGAGGAAGGTGAGGACCTGGAAACAGCCATTCCCATGAGAGTGATAGTTTTCGGCAAGTTCATGGATCTAAAGTTGGATAAGTCTCCTGGGCCTGATGGAATGCATCCCAGGGTACTAACAGAGCTGGTGGAGGAAATAGCAAATGATTTGTTTTCTAAATTCACTGGACTCTGGTACAGTTCCAGCAGAGTACAAAACAGGAAATCAGACACCATTGTTTATAAAGAGTAGAAAAAAATGGGAATTATAGACCAGTTAGCCTAACATGTGTCGTGGGGAAAATACTTCAAGCTGTAATCAAGGAAGGAATAGCAATGCACCTAGATAGAAATTGTTCCATTAGACAGACACAGCATCAGTTCATGAAAGGCAGGTCATGTTTAAGTAATTTACTGGAAAGCTATGAAGACCTTATGACACGGGGACCCAGTGGATGTGGTGTACTGAGATTTACAAAAGGCATTCGACCCAGGGCCGCCAAAAAAAGCTGTTCATTAAGGTAAAGATGTGTGGCGTTACGGGTAATGTATTCACATGAGTAGAGGATTGGTTAACTAACAGGAAGCATAGATTAGGAATAAATGAGTGATTTTCTGGTTACTGATCAGTGACTAGAGGTGTGCCTCTGGGATCAGTGCTGGAACCGCAATTATTCACAGCTTAGATGGACGATTTGGAGTTGGTGACCACGTCTAATATCTCAAAGAATCAAGATGATATGGAAATGAGTGGCAGAGCAAATGTGCAGAGGACTTATAAACTTTTCAAAGCGACAAAAATAGTTGAAGTGAGTGGGCAAAGGTCTGGGAGAAGGAGCCTGGCAGAAGAAGAATCACAGAAGTTGCTCTACAGGTGCAGCAGGTAATTAACAAGGCGAATGGGGTGCTGTCCTTAATTGCAAATATGATTGAGTTTAAACACAGGGAGGTTATGTTGCTGTGGTACAGTGTGCTGGGGAGGTCACACCGGTAATACTGCGTGCAGTTTTGGTCTCCCTACTTGAGAAAGTATGTCATAGCACGACAGTGGATGCAGAGGAGGTTCACAAGGTTGGTTCCGGAGTTGAGGCAGTTGGCTTATGAGGAGAGACTGAGTAGACTAGAATTATATGTTGATTTGAATTTGAAAGAATGAGGGAGAATCTGGAAGAAAGAGGTATAATTAAGAAGGGAATAGATAAGATTAAAATAGAGAGGATATTTCCAGTAGCAGGTGAGAAAATGACAAGAGGACAAAATCTCAAAATTAGGAGGAGCATATTTAGGATTGATTTGAGAAGGAACTTCTTGACCAAGAAGGTTGTGAATCTGTGGAATTCCCTGCCCAGTGAAATAGTTGAAGCTTTATTATTGAATGCCTTTAAATGTCAGATAGATCTTTTGGGCGGGGCAGTAAAGTAACAAAGGGTTATGGTGAACGGGCGGGTAAACTATAGCCCGATAAACTATAGGCCAGTGAGTCTCACTTCTGTTGTGGGCAAAGTCTTAGAGAGAATTGTAAGGGATAGGATTTATGAACATCTGGATAGGAATAATGTGATCAAGGATAGTCAGCATGGTTTTGTGAAGGGCAGGTCGTGCCTCACAAAGCTTATTGAATTCTTTGACAAGGTGACCAAGGAAGTGGACGAGGGTAAAGCAGTAGATGTGGTGTATATGGATTTTAGCAAGGCGTTCGATTAGGTACCCCATGGCAGGCTAATGCAAAAACTACAGAGGTATGGCATTGAGGGTGCATTAGAGGTCTGGATTAGGAATTGGCTGGCTGGAAGGAGACAGAGGGTAGTAGTTGATGGTATAGGTTCATCTTGGAGCGCAGTTACTAGCGGTGTTCCACAAGGATCTGTTTTGGAACTGAGGCCATGAAAAGATCAACCATGATCTTATTGATGCTCCTAGTTCTTATGTAATGGGTCAACATGAAATGGCAATCACATTTGAGAAACTGACTGGTTGATACATACAGAGAAGCAATGAATTTAATGCATTTGGATTTTCAGAAAAATCTTGGTAAAGACCCTGGCCTAGTTTGCAAAGTCAAATGTTACAGGATTGGGTTTAAAATATCATTATGGTTTTAGAATAGGAGAGAAGACAGGAAACAGTGAACAGGAATAAAACATTCTGTTTTGAAGTACAAGGATCATTGGGTGTCACAGGGTTTGGTGCTTGGGACCAAGCGATTCCCAATGCATGTCAAACGTTTAGTTAAGGGAATCAAATGCAATATTTCCCAACCTGCTGACAGCACTAAACGAGGTTGGATTGTGAGTGGGTGAGGAGGATGTAAAAAAGCTCCAAGGTGGTTGAGACAATTGGAGTGACTGGGCAAATACATGGCAGATGGAGAGCGATGGGGTGGGTGTGATGGTATGTACTTTTGTGGAAATAGTAGAACGGCAACCTATCATTTGAAAAGAGATTAGTTGAAACATGTTGATCTTTAAAGAGATTTATGTTCTTACTTTGTTTCTTCTCTGCAGACCTCCAATGTCCAAGCAAGGCAGTAAGTTCTGAACCTAGAAGTCAATGCTGAGAATGGCATTGGAACGCTGCCCACTGTACGCAGACCCACCAAGTGGCGAGCTGTAACATTGAAAAGGATTTGGATCTCCCCTTGTACACCAGTCACTGAAAGCAATATTGCAGGAGCAGTAAGCAGTTCGGAAGATAAATGATGTATTGACCTTTATATCAGGGAATTTTGAGTACAGGAGTAAGGGTATCTTACTGCAGCTGTACAGGGGGTTGGTGAGATCACATCTTCAACATCGTGCAGTATTGTGTGCAGTTTTTGTTTCCTTACTTAATAAAAGACAAACCTGATATTGAAGACGTGCAGTGAAATATGACCAGACTGATCTCTGGGTTGACAAGCTTGTTGTGGGAGCAGAGTTTTGGGTGATTGGACATTTATGCCATGGGCTTTAGAAAAATGAGTCAAGATCTCCGTTACATATATAACCCTCTGACAGGGCGAGACAGATTGGAAGCAGGGATGATAATTCCCCTGGCTGGGACGTCCAAAACAATGGGCAACAGTATTAAGTATGGGCAGGTCACTCTGCATTGAGATGAAAATAAATGTCTGTATTCCGAGACTGGTGAACCTGGGGAGTTCTCTCCCACATAAGGGAGAACGTCGTGAGGATGCCAGGACACTAAATATAAAAAGGAGTAGCGGACACGAAAGGGATCAGCAGACAGCTGGAGTACAGCTGTCACATGCTCTCAGATGTTAGGAAGGAGATCTCTGCAGTGTAGACAGGACTGTGTTTCCCGTTCCCTTTTCCAATATCGAGTTTTCGAGTTTTCTGTCGGTTTTATCCTTCCAAACCTGGGAGCATTTTGATATATTTTAGTGCCGAGACCATTGAAGAGTTTATCACATATCTGTGTACCTGGAGTCAATTTTAGGACAGACCAGGAAAACACGGGAGATTCACTTCCTTAAAGTACATTGGGGAAGGAAATTGGTGTTTACAATCAACATTGGTATCAATGTGAGTATTACTGGCACCAGATTTTATAGCCCAATATTTTTAAAATTGTTTTTAACTTCCCCCAGCTGCCAGTGCATTAGCCTGGTCTGGATTAGTAATTCAGTGCCATGTCCACAGCAGCACCATCTCCACATGGGGACCTATCGGAAACCACACTGAGCAGTTTATGTTTGTGTTGCTTGACAGCTCTGTCAGAAAAGAACGACCACTAATTTGCCTTTGGTAATGGCACTGAGGGTGTGGTAATTGATCAGATTGCCACTATCCCTCTCTTTGGGAACTGGAGATAGCTGAGTAAGTTTCGGCATTGCCAGGGAGATGTCAGAGTTGTCGGTTTGGTGGTAGTGCGAGACTGAGGGATTATCCCATTCAAAAAGTTACAGATTGCGCTTGAATATAATGCTGTTTCTGCTGATGTTGCTGCTGTGATCGACAGCACCACATCAATGTCAGGAATTCTGTATTTAAGAAAGTTCAGGGATTTATATCACTGAAAGTATTTACAGAGGACATCTTGACTTGGAAATGAATTGACGGCAATGAAGAACTAATAGACTCTTATCCTTATACAATATGAAACAAGGGCCTTTGACCCAACTCATCCATGCTCACCAGGTTTCCTAAACTGAACGAGTTCCATTCTTCTGTTTTTGCCACAAACCCCTCCAAAACGTTCCTGTTCATGTACACATCAAATTGCCTTTGAATTGTTGCAATTGCACTCGCCAATACCACTTCCTCCAACAGCTCTGCACATGTACATGCCACTCTCTGTGAGAAACAGCTGCCTTTAGATCTCAGTAAAATCTCGTCCCTCTCACCTTAAACCTATCGTCTCTGGTTTTGGGCACCTCCACCCTGGGGGAAAGACTTTGTCTATTCATCCTACCAATGCCCATCATGATTTCATAAACCTCAATTTGGTCACCCCTCAGCCTCCTACGCAAAAGGAACGAAATCACAGCCTATCCTTATACCTCAAAACCTCCAATCTCCCTCAAACCAGTTAAAATATTTTGTTCCCTTTCCAGTTTATAGCATCCTTCCTTTAGCACGGCGACAAGAATTGTACTCAGTACCTAAATGTGGCCTTACCATTCTCTTCTACAGCCACAACATGATATCCCAATTCTTATAATTAATGCTCTGACCGATTAAAGTAACCATGCCTAATGCCTTCTTCACCACCATTTCTACCTGTCACACCACTTCCAAGGAAATATGTATCTGCACCCTGGATCTCTCTGTTTGACAGCACTCCCCAATGCCCTACGGTTAACTGTATATATCCTGTCCTGGCTTGTCTAACAAAATGCAACACCTCACATTTATCCTCATGAAGGTCTATCTGCCAAACTTCAGCCCACTTTCCCAGTTGGTCAAGATCTTATTGTTCTCCAAGATAACCTTCTTCACTGTCCACTATTAACACTATTTCTGGGTATTCATCTGCGAACTTAGTATCAATGGTTCCTATATTATGATCCGTATCATTTGCAAAAACAATGAACAGCAGCAGCCTGGTCCTTGTGGCAACCATTTGTCACAGGTCTCCAATTGGAACAACACATCTCTTCCAGCACATCTACCTCCTACTGTCGAGCTAATTTTGTATCTAATTGGATACCTCTCCCTGATCCCCTATGATGTCACCTTGTTAAACAGGGTACCATGTGGAGCCTGTTGGTCCTCACGATATCCACCTGGACAATGTATGCTGCTTTCCTTTCATCTATTTTCTTCGTCACCACTTCAAAACTGCAATCTCGTTTGTGAGACGTGGAGATAAAGTCGTGCTGAATATCCTGAATCAGTTCTTGCCTTTCCAAATGCATGTAAATCCTGACTCTCAGGATCTCGTACAAACACTCACCCACCCTTGATATCAAACTCACAGGTCTGTAGTTCCCTGGCTTTTCCTTGCAGTCAAATTACAAATAATGTAACGACATTAGCTGTCTTCCTGTCCTCCAGCACCTCAACCGTGGCTGTCAATGATACATATAAGAAAGTCAAGAGAACTGCAGATTTCGTAAACCAGAAACAAAGACAGAACCTGCTGGAAAAGCTCAACAGGTCTGGCAGCATATGTGCAGATAATTCAGACTTAATGTGTTACAACACGGGGTAAATCCGCCCCTGCTAATTTAAACCTGCAACACCGAAAAGGTTTAACCTGTGCTGTAATCTGTTAAAATTCGGGAGGCCAAGAACCACCCTAAAGGTCACTATTGAAAATAAAAATTAACAACTTTTTTTTAAAATGTCTAACAGAGAATAATTAACTAACAACTTTTGTTACTCCTTTCTCTGACCTATCTTTTATTTTACCTTCTACAATACTGGTCCGTTACACAAATACAATTAAGATTTCCTAAAGCATTAAAATTTCAGAACCCGACCGCTGTCAAATCTTCTCTTTGTATTTTCCTCGGTCATCCTTTCTTCTCCTTCGGGTTTGTTTTCCACAGATCATTGACAAATTCCACAGGTACATTTTGGAGAGCTATTCTCCGAGCAGTCTGCAGATATTGGTGGTTTGGTAGTTATCCCCCAACTGTTCATTTTTGTTTTTGGTTTTATACCCGAAATAATCGGGTCATTTCATTTTTTTAACATTGTCAAAATGCAAAATTCAAACTCGATTGGAGTTTAGAATCTTGGGGCATAATGTAAACTGATTGATCTAATTTCATTTCATTTTTGATTCATAGCTATCCAGGTAATGACAGCTTCTGGACTAAGTGTTACATTATAAATTTTCCAGAACTCGCTGTGCTTGTAAATCCTTCAACTTTCTTAAAGGTACAAGATCCTTTACACCTTCATAACACCTTCCCTCTCAAAAAAGAACCATCATAATGAAAACTTTGTCTTATTTCTTTCTGTATTCTTTAAACAGATTACTATAACATACTGATAACTTAAATCCAATTTCACCTTGACTTCTTCCCATATACCTATATTTAACATTGGATAAATACAAATCTCATCTAAACTTTATCAGTTAAATCCGTGAGAACGCCTCTGCAATTACATTTTTATAACACGCTGCATGTACAATTTTAAAATTAAAAGTCTGTAACATATTGTACAATGAAATATCCTTTAAAGCATTCTAATAATGTAAGTAGATTGGGATCCGTGTATACAATTGTCTCCAATGCATTATTCGGGACTTACACATTAAAATTCCATAAGGCTTGTACCAAACTCAATAGTTCTGTCTCAATCATGGAATGTTTCCTCTCGTGGCAGTTGAGTTTTTTTGAAAAGTACAATTCCATCTCATCGTCCTGAAGCATTTCAGCGCCAACTCCTATGTCACGAGCATCAATTGCAGCTTTAAAAGATTTCGTAATGTTTGGTGTATCGAAAACTGGTTTGGTGGTCAATATTTCTTTTTAATGGTCGCAGGCCTCCTGTCATTCTTCTGTACACCAAAACTTTGTGTTCTTTTTCAACAAATCGGTTAACAGTGCCACTACACTGTTGAAGTGTGGAATAAACCTCTGAATGAATCCGCTGAGACCGAAGAAATAAAGCACTTTTTCCTTTGAGGTTGGTCATGGAAATGCCTTGGTAGCTTTTATCTTTGCATTCCATGGAGTCAAGAACATGTCCCAGGAACATCACGTCTGCTTTCACAAATTCAGTTTTCTTTAATTTTACCACCAGTTTTCTTTCTTGAATTCGTTCAAAGAGTTCTGCCAACTGTACTAAGTGATCTTTCCAGGACATACTAAAGATCACTACGTCGCCCAAATGAACTGCACAGTTTGTTAACCCAGCCACACATCTGTTCTTGAGGGTTTGGAATGTATTGGTTGCGTTCTTCATTCCAAAGGGCATTAGTTTTAATTGATACAGCTGATTTGGCGTTAAGATTCTGAAATTTATTTCATATTCTCTGATAAAGGTACCTGCCAGTAACCACGCATTAAATCCAACTTGGTGATGTAACTGATTTGTCGAAATTTCTCTGTCCAGTCTTCCAATGTTGGTATTGGATATTTCTGAATTTGTAATAGTGTTGACCTTCCAAGAAAAAATATTGATTCCTGTTTGTGAGGATTGGCGAGCTCCACTCCCTCTGGCTTACTTTGATGATGTCGTCATTGAGCATGGCCTCCACCTCCTTATGGACCTGCCTGGCTTTGAGAGGATTGAGCCAATATGGATGCTGTTTTATCGGAACAGTATTCCCTACATCTACTTTATGCACAATAGCATTAGTTTTCCCCATATGATTCTTACATATGTCCTCATACTGCAATAACAAACCTTTCAACTTTGTTCTATATTCCTGAGACAGACCATTTACGAACTTTTCCCACTGCACAAGGACTTCTGCATTTTTAACATACTTTAAGGAACACCAAAATCCACAAGATTTGGATTTGATTCCTAACTCTGCGTGGCAGTAACTGACACCTGTTTCTCCAGTTCTTCTTCTCCTCTACTTTTCAGGAGTGGACCTACACAATCATTTATAACGCACATGAAGGGGTCTTCAAATGCGGGAATTGGCAATAGAGGTGTTAGTTTTATAACTGCCTTTGTCCTACCTACCATTTGACATGTATGATATGTATGTCAAACGTTAGTCAATAAAAATGATTTTTTTCCTGAGCCTGAGTTTTTCCTACCACTCGTTGACCTCCTATAGGTAGTTCATGTGCTACCCAATACATTTCCTGTCTGTTTGCTATCGGCAACACAATCTGCTGCACTTCGGCATATTTCTCCTCCACACTAACTTGACGCGGTCTCCATTTCTGTCTTAAAATTCGATCTTTCAGATAATAACCCTCCCGAATATCCTCTGCCTCATTTTCAGAATACACATCCACAAATAAATGTTTTATCATCTTCTCAGTCTGTTGCAAGTCCCATAGTCTCTCAGGACTAAACACGTCTGTCTGATCCACTGCCTGTTCAGGTTTTCATGGCATCATTACGGCAAACAGGGTGTCTGGTAACTGAACCTCAACTCCTTCATCTTTGTCTTTAGCTGTGCTTCGTGCTGTGACTTATGACAGTGGGAGCTGGTTACTGTACAGCCTGGGAAAATACCAGGATATTTCTGATTTAACTCCTCAGTTTCGAGGTCTTTCTTGCGCTTCTCCACAACCAGGGATGCCACTCTCAACTTGGACCATGCTAAATCGTTCTCAAGAACAAACTGCATTGCTGGAACTGACTCTGTCAATCATTCCCACTGTAACTTCCCTAGTCATCAGTAGGCACTCCAATCTGATCTTACATAGAGTAATGCTAAATTTCTGTCCATCTATTCCACAAATCACCACACTCTCGGGTAACAGAGCAGAAAGATTGCGAATTTTCTCATCCCTTACTATTAGGGACTGGTTAGAGTCTGTATCTCTCAAAATTATAACTTCTTGCCCTTCTCCCCCTGTTATTTCTGAGTAAACGTTTCTCACAGAGGTGAATTCTTTATATATATATATATATCAGGTATTAACCCCACACCTAGCCCCAGTCGAGGCTGTGCACTTTCCTGCAGCTCCTCAGCTCGTGTTGGGGTCTCCTTTAAAACTTTCACTAATGCCACTGGCTTAGCTTCTTTTACCACATCTTTACCCACAGTGCCTTTCTTAAAAACCAGCACTGTGACCATACGTATCTCTCCTTAAGGCAGTTAAAAAAATCATTTTCCTAGTGCCCTTCTGAAACCACCGACACTGTAATTTTCTGTGTCCCACTTCATTACAGTGAAAACACCTGAGACCTTTCACCTCCTTTCCACTCTCTTGGGCAACTTCTTTAACCTGTGGTAATCTCTTATTCTCTACTTGTTCTTTTATAGTGTAGCATCTCACCTTCTCCCAAATTCTATCCCTCTCAGGACGAAATTCTTTCTGGAAGCTTGTCTTATGCAGCAACATGTATCCATCTGCTAATTCTCCTGCCCTTCTCAATTCCTGAACTTTCTGTTCCTCCACGTGAATTTTTATCATTTCTGGAAGTGAGTTTTCAAACTCCTCCAGCAGAATAATCTCCCTTAGACCTCATATGTCTTATCTATCTTTAAAGCCGGCACCCATCTATCAAAATGCCTATGGTTAATTCTTTCAAACTTAACATAAGGCTGACCGGTTCCTTCCTTAATTTTCTGAACTGCTATCTATATGCTTCCAGTACCAATCCGTAAGCACTTAAAATAGCTTTTTTGACGTCTTCATAATCTCCTGAACCCTTATCTGTCAGCGCAGCAAATACCTCACTAGCCCTGCCTACCAGCTTAGTCCTAACTAGCATTACCCATAGATCCTTGGACCACTCCACCTGACAAGCCAAATTTTGAAATGAAATAGAGAAGGCTTCAGCACCTTTCTCATCAACACGTGGTAGAGTTTTGTCACCGTTGTATATATCACTAACGCCCCTTTTAATTTCCAACCAATTAACTTGACTTTGACGACAAAATCGCAATTTCTCAAGTTCGAATTCTCTCTCTCTTTGATCAACTAAGAAATTTCCTTTTCTTTTTCTCTCTCTGTCTTCTCTGTTTGATCAGCTGAGAACCTTCTCCTCTCTTTCTTCTCTCTCTTGCTCTCTCCCTTTGTTTATCTTTAAACTACATTTTCTTCAATTGTAATTTAAGATTTTGTTTTCTAAATCTCCTGCACTTGTCTATTTTTCTGACGCACCTTAGTGTCTCGGTAATTTCCTGACAATTTCTGCTTTACTCTTGTTCTTGGTTCGACCCAAATCTAATTTCTTTGTTACTTCTAAAAGTTTGGCCTTTATCATTCCTTATAAACGCCCTCGGCAAATGTGAGAATCATCTTCAAACCCCAGAACCTCTTTAACATTTTTAAGAGCCATTTCTCTCACTTTTAATTTAACCAACCACAAGTCACCGACATTTAACAAACTGTCTTACCGACGTTTTATTTAAAGCTCTTGACAATAATGTGCAAAATAATTAAACCTACTGTGTGTTTTTCACACAGTATTTAAATCTGCCCAAATCTCTGATTGGATCTGTCTAAACCTGTTCAAATTGCAAACGAAAGCCCACAAACTGTTACAACGCAGGGTAAACACCTCTCGTAATTTAAACCAGACACAGAGAATAAGTTCAGCTCATGCTGGAATCTGTTAAATTTCGAGAGGCAATGTTCTATTTACAGAGCTCACTATTTAAGGTAAAACTAACAATTTTGTTAGTTAAATCCAACAGAGAATATTAAAATGAACAACTATTTCGAAGTCATTTCGTTAAACCTATCTTATTCCTACCACACTACAATACTGGTCCGATAAAACAAAACATCATGATTAATATTTACAAACAATATATCGCGTTCAAAACCAGTCAGCTTTTTCAATTCTCCTTTGTGGATTTTGCTCTGTAGATTTTTTCTCTAGGTTGGCTTCGATGTTCTGCTGTATAAACCTCTTATAGACAGGTACGTTTTAGAAAGCTCTTCAGCTAGCAATCTATCTTTGTGCTGACCATGGCAGTTCTTCCCCTAAATGTTCAAAATGAGCGGTTTTATAACTCAAAACATTGGATCATTTCATTGATTTTGAAGTCATAAAATACATTATATTTCAAACTCGATTGGATTTCAGTGTATTTGGGCATAATTTAAACTGACTGACCAATTTGAATTTGTTTTTGTTCCATGGCAACTAAGCTCACTGTTGATTTCACAGTCAAATTTTATACTTTAACTCCTTTCAGAATAATATACACCTCTACACCTTCATAACAATATCATTTGTTTTCTGTAAATTTGATGATCTGAGTAAGTTTACATAATAGCATATTCTGTTCCATAAAAAGACCCGTTTACTGTCATCCTTCCTTTATCTAAATCTTTCTTTCCAGTTATGATTCCAGTTACGAACAATGTTACTGGTATTCTTCAACAAAGTAATACGTTGTGTGTGTGTCTGTTTGCGTGTTTGTCTGTGTGTGTGTGTGTGTGCGCGTGTGTGCTTTGTGATTAATCTGCTATAACTAAACTGATATGAAAAAATGAAATGCAATCATCTTCCCATAAGAAGAAGTAAAAATGCAACATTTCCGAGATTTCTGATATTAAATAAGGTGCAAAATTCTCCTTTATTCAGGATTTAAAAGTTAGCACATGACGTTCATGTACAGGACAAAAGTAATTTAATGAACATTTACTGGGATTATTGAATAACCAAATATTTAGTTTTCTCCTGAACTTTTAAATTCAGCATTTTTCAAGTCTGAGTTGCACATGTTCTTATCAATAGGTAATCGTCATCAGTGACAAAAGCAGAAGTTGCTGGAAATGCCAAGTAGTTCTGGCAGTATCTGTTATGAGAAAGCAGATTCAACATAGTGTAGCGAAATAGGTCTGGGATGTTTACTTTCCGTCAATAGTGTTCAGCAATGTACCGGTTAGATGCATTAGTCAGGGGTAAATGCAGAGTAACAGAGTAGGGGGATGGGTCTGGGTACGTTACTCTTTGGAGGATCAGCCTGGTCATGCTGTGTGAAATGGCCTGCTTCCCCAACGGAGGGATTCTGTGATTCTATGAATTCTTCATACAAAGGGTGTTTAGTTCCAGGATCAAGAATGACTCAGAGCATGTTCAGGGCATAGTGAACAGCCAGTGGTCGTGGAACACGTTGGTGCCAATGACATAGGTAAGAAGAGTGAAAGGTCGTGCAAAAAAAAACTCAGGGAGCTTGGAGTAAGTTTAAAAGCAGGATCTCCAGGATTGAAATCTTGGGATTGCTCCCTATACCACCTGGAAGTGAGACAAGGAAGAGGAAGATAGTCGAGTTAAATATGTGGTAAACCTTTTAACTAAATGTGTGCAGTACTTGGAGTAAAGTGAATGAGCTGACAGCTCAAACAAAGGTAAGTAGGTTGGGCCTTGTGGAGATTACTGAAACGTGGTTATAGGAAAGTCAGGACTGGGATGTTAAATGTCCAAGGACACTCTATTCTATTCAGACAAGAAGGAACAGCAGGTGGAGTGTCTATATTGGTTAAGGATAATGTCAAGGCTGTATTAAGAAATGATACTAGCACATGGGACGATAATGATTACTCAATCTCGTTCGAAATAATGCACATGGAAAGAAACCCATTGGTAGGAGCATTTCCAGCACACAAGTTCCCACCCCGGAAAACTACTTTCAAAGTAGCGAATAGCATGAAGCAGGAAATATTGATGGCTTGAGACAAGGGCACAAGAGTAATCATGGGTAATTTGAACATTCATATTTACTGGACTAATCAATTTGGCAAGGGGAGCCTCAGAGAATGATTCACCAAATGTATGAAGGATTACTTCTTCGAGTAAAATGTAATCTAATCAAACAGAGAACTGGTTTTGATGTTACGTAATGAGGAAGGCGTGATAAATCATATTGTAGTACTGGATTATTTTAGAAAGAGTGACCACAGCATGCTGGGGTTCACATTCAGATTGAAACAGGAAAGACAGAGTCACATATGAGACGTTTAGTGTTGGACAATGAGAATTTTACTGGCCTGAGGAAGGGGTTGGCTCGAGTGGACTTGGTAAAACATTAAAGTGCAGGACAGTTGAAGAACAGTGGCAACTACTTCGGGAGATAATCAAAACCCCTCAATTAAAGTGTAATCCTGAGTGGAACAGGAATTGTAAAAAGGTGAAAAGTGATCCATTTCTGAACAAGGAAATCAATAATAACATGAAGGTGATAGCCTGGTTGGATTATCGCCGAATACTAAACCAGACAATATTCTAGGGACCGGCTTCAAATGTCGAGTCTATCAACGATAATGAATCCACTGCTCATTGTTGGATGCACCCATCTGTTTCATGATTCTCCTTTCGGGACAGAAACCACCACCCTTACCTGGTCTGACCTACATGTGTCGTTAAACCCACACAAATTTGGTTGATGCTTAACTGCCCTCTGGGCAATTAGGGCCGGACAATGAGTGCTGTGTAACCCAGCGACGCCATCATCCTGTGAATGAATTAAAGAAAAACGCTAACATTGTCAGCAAATGATTACTAAAAACAAACTCAAAATGGCTACGAAGGAAAACGAGCAGAAATCATAAGAATTGATAAAGAACACTTCTCCGAGTAGACAAAAGGGAAAAGAATGCTGTACCGAAATGATGGTTTTTAGAGGATGAAAAAGGCAAGGTAATAATGGGAAACTCAGAAGTAGCAGAGGCAAAACCAACATTTCCTATTTTCACTGTTGAAGATAATTTATTCCCAGAATGTACAACAATTGGAAAAGGTCTTGATGGAAGTACAATGATGAGGAAGAAGATATTAAATACATTGATGGGATTAAAGTCAGTTCAGGCCCTCAGCCTGCACTCTATCATTTAATGGCAGAGGTACTGGATGCGTTACAACCCTCCCCCCCCCCCCCCACCCCTGCTGTTAAATACCTTCATCAGGAGCACACCTGATCCTTCTTTGGTTAAAAGTAAAATCAAATAAATCGAGCCTCCCTTCAGTTTGAGTACTCTGTTGTCTTGTTACTTCTGAGACGTATCACATTTCTCAGTGTAAAATTTCATCAGCGATTGATCTGGCCACCTGAACAATAGTTTTATACCCTCCTGCACCCTCACACGTTCTTTCTGACTGTGAGTCACCATCTCATCTTTGTGTCATCAACAACATTATTTATCATTTTCCCCAAACTCCATCCTTCCAATTCTTATCATCATCTTTTATGAGGTTCACTATGTAGCCTTGATTTCCTTCGTGTTTTTCAGATGTAGTCCACAGGAAAAGAATTGAGAATTCCATTCTCTTGTTCTTGATTTCCTATTTCGATGAATTTGCAGCGTGATGCAGTTGAGGTTTTTTCTTATTTTGGACAAATTTTATTTTGGACATGGAGCTCAATTCCCCTTTGATACTAAACGCCTCTGTATGTTTTATTCATAAGGCTTATACGTAATTAATATTGGATTAGGTTAGGTGGTTTTCACTGCAGCATTTGTGTTTTACGTGGACCTGGATAATGTTCCTTCTATTGTTCCCTGGAACAGTCAGAGCTGAAGGAACTTTCTGTCTGTACGATGGTCGCAGCTTCATAATTTTGTTTGAAAGAGCTAGAGAGATGATATAAAGATTCAATTAAATTCTACATATATAGCCTCACGGCAGGAGATCAAGGTATATCGTAAGTCACCTTGAATTGGAAAGAAATTATTAAAACATACGCCCACTTTTCTTCATATTGTAAAAACAGGTCCAAAAAAGTGTTCTTCGAGTAGCATGGATCTTACAGCTGCTCTTGGGATTGCAGGCAGTCAAATATTTCATGTAGTCTTTCATTGCAAATGATATAGTTATCATAGTTTATTAATTTAACATTATGTTTTCTATTTTGTTTTATTAACATTCAAATGCAACCAAAAAAAGCAAAACAACTCACGACTTTCTTTCAAACAAATATGTTTAAAAAATATCTTTTTAAGGTGGTTTACGAAAAATGAATAGTCTATTTATCTTTTAAAATGTTTCTTTTATTACACAGCAATGGATGTTTTAGTATTGAAAAGTTAATCAGTTTTTTTTTAAAAGAAAAGGAGTTGTCCCTTCATTCCGGAGAGTTCTACACGTACTCAAATCCGGAGAAGACTTTTCTTCTCAGAACTTGTTGAAGGGGAATACTTTTATTGATTTAATTAGCTAAATGGTTAATTTTATTTAATTTTTGTATGTTTGAAAAGTATAAGTATATATTTTTCCATTGTCTGTAGATAATGAAAGGTAACATAATGTGTGGTAAAATAAAATCCTGCTTTTAAGGTCACATTTAAGAGACAGAGAGGATGGCTGGTAGATTTAGAAAACAAATCCATTAAATCAGTCAGATAGATGGATCGCAGTCAGCAAAGATAGGAATATAGTTCAAAATTCTCTTGTGGCTATATCTCTATCGAAACGATTTTCAGTTTTTACAACTGCTGAAGGGAATTGTGTCTCTGAGGAAAATGGAAGAGTCATCAGTTATTGGACACTTGGAATGATTCTTATGTTAAGCAGCGTTTGACAAGATTTAGTAGAATTATTGCTGCAGTGAGCTCTTCTGTCAGGGGCATCAACAGGATATTCGATGGCAGTGACCATAGATTTAGGATGGTTTGTTGCTTTCCTTGTGTTATCATTAAGAATGTCTCTAAACTTTTCAAGCACATTGTTAAAGGTGAAATTGAGTAGCCAGAAATTATTGTACATAGTGGTAGTATTGATATTTCTGGGAAAGGTTAAAGCAGTACAGAATAAATTTAAGAGGGGAGGTCGAAGATTAAAAATAAAGTGATAAAAATAGTTATTTCTGATTTACTCCCAATGCCAACTCCAACCGGCAAGGAACACAAGGTTAAAGGAGAAAAAACAATTGCTGAAGAAGTATTATGACGTTGAGCGATTTCGATTTTTGTGAAATAGGAATGTATTTTAGAGTATGAAAGACCTGTTCAGAAAGGAAAGGTCTAATCAAAACTGTAAAGCAACCAATATCTTCGCAGAGAGATTTGCTCATTCTATGTAGGGAGACTTTAAATGGATAAGGACAGCAAGGGGTATATTCCAAGTAGCATAACAAATTGTAGGATGGATGGAAAAGTTTATGAATGTGAGGAGAGCATGTCAATCAGAAAAAAAAGACGAGAGATTCAAGAGTATACATTAATTCTGAAGCACTCAATTGCATTTAATAAAATGTAAGGGGTCTTACAGGGAAGGCTTATGAACTCCAGAGCATGTTTAAGAACATGGGACTGGGACATCATATTTATTACAGAAAGTTGGTTGAGAGAAGTTCAATTCGAGAGTGTCGTGCTGGGAAAGCACAGCAGGACAGGCAGCATGTGAGAAGCAGGAAAATCAACGTTATGGCAAATGCCCCTCATCAGGAATGAGCTGATGAAGGACTTTTGCCTGAAACGGCGATTTTTCCTGCTCCTCAGATGCTGCTGGACCTGCTTAATTTTCCAGCTCCACATTCTCGACTCCAACCTCCAGCATTTGCAGTCCTCACTTTCACCTGAGAGATGTTCAAGACTGACAATTCAACGTTCCAGGTGTTAACTGTCACAGAAAGGAAAGAAAAATCATGCATTTGGCTTTGAGGGGAGTTCTACACATTTTGATTAAGGAATCAATTAATGCTGCAACTGAGAAAGATATTTGTGAAAATTCATCCAGTTAAAATATACGGGTAGCATTAAAAATAAGAAAGCAGAGATCTGTTTGAAGAGATTCCACTAAATGCTCATTTGTGACAAATCGACCAGTGAAAATATATTGGTAGAAGTTAAAAATAAGAAAGGAAAGAGCACGTCAATGGTTTTGTACCGAATACTCTCCAACAGTAAGAAAGAAATTGAAAAACAAACATGTAGTCAGATCTCGGGAATATGTAAGCTTAATAAAGTAGAAATACAGGGGGATTTTAATTTTCTAAATATTGATTGGGTCTACCACAGTATTATAGGGTTGGATGGTGAAAAATTTGTCAAACGTGTTCACGAAAATTTTATTCATCAATATAAAAATGATCCCCAGGAGATGGGGGAATAAAATTCCATTCCTGGTTCACTAGACAGCAACAAACAAACAAAATTGAGTGCACCTCATATTCATCCAGCTTGAACTCTATTTGTCCACTGTGCCACCAGTTTTGGTGTCATCTGCAAACTTACGAACCTTGCCTTCGATATTCTCACGCAAATTATGTACATAAATGACAAACAATGAATACCCAGAATCTACCTCTGTGGAACACTGCTGGGCACAAGCGTTGAGTCCGAAAGGTAACCGCCCACCATTACTCTCTGTCTCCTGCCATTGCACCAATTGAAATTGCTGAAGAGAAATCCTGCAGTTCTGGCAGTATCAGAGCAGAGAAAAACGGAATTACCTTTTTTTGAGTCCAATATGAATTGTTCAGAACATGTTCATATAAGACTCGATATGTTAACTCTGTGTGTCTGGCCAGATCCTGCGTCATCTGTTGCATTTCTCCATCGTTTTTCATTGTATTTTAGATTTCCACTATCTCTAAAATTTTTCTTTTTTTATTGGTCTAGATGCTGAACCCGGTTATATTTGGACAATATGCTGCATTCCTGTTCCCATTACTTGTGCCATTGACGCATGTATTACACGAGATTCTGTTTCTTCTTTAAGTTCCGCAAATAAATGCATGGATCTCATGAAAGTGATTTTCATTTAAAAGGCCTTTTAGAGACAGCTACACTCGAAGAAAAAATAGGTATAGTTCATTAATTATGTCATTGTGCGTTTTATGACTCACATTGTCTCCTCAGTCGCTGAATATTTTCAATATATTTCTCTGAATAATTGGCATTGGTGAAGGCACTGTTGGAGTATTGCGTGCAATTCTGGGCTCCTTCCTATCATAAAGATGTTGCAAAACTTGAAAAGGTTCAGAAAAGATTTCCAAGGATGTTGCCAGGGTTGGAGGTTCTGAGCTACAGAGAGAGGCTGAACAGGCTGGGGCTGTTTTCACTGGAGCGTCATAGGCTGAGGGGTGACCTTATAGAGGTTTACAAAATTATGAGGGGCATAGATAGGATATATAGTCAAAGTGTTTTCCCCGGGGTCGGGGAGTCCAGAACGAAAGGGCATAGGCTTAGGATGAGAGGGGAAAGATATAAAAGAGACCTAAGGGGCAACTTTTTCGTGCAAAGGGTTGTACGTGTATGGAATGAGCTGCCAGAGGATGTGGTGGAGGCTGGTCCAATTGCAAATTTAAGAGGCATTTGGATGTGTATATGAATAGGAAGGGTTTGGAGAGATATGGGCCAGGTGTTGGCAGGTGGGACTAGATTGGGTTGGGATATCTGGACGGCATGGACGGGTTGGACCGAAGGGTCGGTTTCCATGCTGTACATCTCTTATGACTCTAAGGTTGTCATGCAGCCCATCATCTCTGTACCAGCTCGGTATGAGCTGTATCCTCACTCTAACTCTGCTGCAACTCACTGTAACTCAATACATTTTGCTATTTATGTCTGGTTTTTTTTCTGAATATCCCGTACCGATATAAACAATCTTAACAACCTGTATAACCTGTAATTAAACAGTATCTATATAAAATATAATTCTGTACATCACATTTAAAGATGACCTATTCTGTTCACATTGTCGTTCAGCCATCCATGTACCAAAGACAATCTGTTCTCTTGCTCTGCATTTCATTTCATTCCATTTGTCAGAAATAGTGATGGTTGAAGACTCGTGAGTGAGAGTTACTGTACTCCATTCAGGGCTCTTCATCCTCTGGCCCCAGTCCTTTCTGTCTCATAGACAATATACTATTCATTCATTCCCATACACATTAATTCATGGCATTTAACTCAGCCTCGAACTGTACTGACCTGTGCAGCTGGAGAGCTGGCCATATCCCCTTGATCACACCAGTTTTTTGTTGGAGACTTGAAAGCCTTCTGCCCGAGACATTATTTGTTCGGTAAAAACCAAAGCACCCGAATGAAGGATTCAAAATTGAGACATGTTGGAACCTTGGGATGGTTAGAAAATTTCTGAAAATAGTTCAAGAGCAACATATGTTTTAAAGTGACTACCTTTGTGACGACTCCCCTGATATATAACTGAATCATCAATATCCAAAGATGTCTTCAGGTTTCCACAGCCCCCACCCCGCCCCCCAAAAAGAAACTGTGGTTAAAATACGGATGGACGTACATTTACTATAAAAATGCAAAAATGCACGACTACATCCGGATTAAGTGTGTGGTATTCCCATCACTGAGTGCCTCAATCTGTCATTCAAGTATTGACAATGCAACAACAATCATGTTTTCAAGACCTGCCACATGCACAATTTTCTAATTGAATGGCTGCACCAACAGGCTCCAGCAAAACAGTCTCGCATTTTTGTATTTAAATTTCTCCAAAACCGTCAATGGTTTATGTTCAATGTAAATGGTTGTCTCAGATGTGTTGCTGCTAATATAAATACTGAAACGTTGTCGTGCCAACACAAAGCTCACAGTCATTTCACAACTGTTGAATATTTCTACTATTGAACATTCAACTTCTCGAAGAAATACTTAATAGGTCTTTCTGTCTTCTCTTCGTTTTCCTGCAGGAGCCCAGCACTGACACCCACATCACTCACATTTAATGCCACCTTGAATCGTTGTGCATAATAACGTGTGGCTAATACATATTTCATGCCGTCAAATGCCTTTTGATAGTCCTCTGACCACTGAAACCTCTCATCTTTCTTCAACAATTCAGTCAGTGGAGCAGTCACATTGCGAAAATGAGGCACAATTCTTCGATAAAATCTACACAATTCCAGGAACCATAGTACTGCTCCTTTTGTCAACGGTTTTGGAAATTCCATAACTGCCTTCACTTTTACAGCTCATGAAACCGTTTATCTATGTCCAATAGCATGGCCCAGGACGGTGTTTTGTGCTTTGGGAAATTCAATTCTTGCCAGGTTTACCACCAAGCCTGCCTTCCGAAGCCAAATAATCAAATCCAATAAATGCTGTAAATGTTGCTTCCATGACTGATTAAAATTCACCAGGTCATCAATGAAAAAACACATTGGGTAATCTGGTAACTTATTGGTTAGCCCCTGAAATGTGGCTGGCACGTTTTTCATGCCAAATGCTTGTCCCACATTTTCAACACAGTCTTCCAATTGCGGAACTGGGCATAGATCAATCTTTTAACTGCATTGACTTTACAATAGTCCACACATAACCATTGGGTTCCTATTGGCTTTGGCACCATGACTATGGGTGAGTTCCAGTCACTGTAACGCACGTTGATTATGTCATCTTAGAGCATGCATTCAATCTCCTTCTGAACTTGTGCCAACTTTAGAGGATTATGCCCGTAAGGATGTTGCTTACTCATAACAGCATCACCTATAGTTACATTATGCACAATTGGGTGAGTACTTCCAAGTTAATTTCTGCTTATCTTCCCATGTAATAGTAATAACTCTTTCTAGTCATTACAGTTTTTCTCAGAAAAGTAACTCAATAATTTATCCAAATTTTAGACAACTACCTCATTGTCCAGTTTATTTAAGAAACGCCATAATCATTAACACCTTCTCCCCTTGCTTTCCTTGTTTCCCTGTCAAAATACCTTTTGAGCATATTCACATGACATACGCTACGAGATGGCTTATTGTCTGGAGTCCTTATCAAGTAATTACCCCCACTCAATATCCTTTTTATTTTACAAGGTCCACTAAACCTTGCTTTTGAAGGTTCACCTATCACTGTAAGCAACAGTAATAACTTAGCCCCGATAGCAAAATTGCAAGTTTTAAATTTCCTGCCCGCTTCCTGTTTTAATGCATGCTGCAATACTTTTAAATCCTGTCCAGCCAATTCCCCAGCGCTATTAATCGTTCCCAAAAACATAGAGACATAGTCCAAAAGTGTGACCTTTCAATTCTGATTTACTACTTTCTACTTAATCAATTTTAATGGCTCAAACACTAATTCAAATGAATTGAATTTGTTCTATTTATTTGGTGCATCCCTGATCACAAAAAGCGCAAATGGAACTTCCTTAACCGAATCATCTGGATAATCCTGATTATAAACCCTCAACATGGTCTATAATGTTTAATGTTACCTTTATCGTGCTCCCTGTAATTTTGGATGGTACGCAGTAGATTTGAATTGCTTTATCCCGAAGACATTATCGTGAATAATTTATATATGTTCTTTGAACCCTAAATCTCACTTTAGCACTATTGGTCTTCCTTATCTATTTTAAAAAGGAGTAATTCCTCTGCAATTATTTTAGCTGTGATATTGCATCTTGGGGTTGCCTCTGGAAATCGTGTGTATGCATCCATCATTGTTTACAAATACTAGTGCCCATCTTTTTTGTGTGTTCGGGGCCCAACCCAACACTTAGGACTCTTGTAAAAGTGCCTCAAATACCAGAATAGTTAAGAAAGGTGCAGGTTTTATTATCGCCTGTGTTTTTCCAATTACCTGACCTGTATGACACGTCTGATAAAATTCTACTACATCATTTTGCAGTCCAGGCCAGTAAAATATCTCTGTATTTCACCCTGTGTTTTTGTCACTCCTAAATGTCTTCTGGTTGGTAGCTCATGCACTTTTCGCATCACCTCCTTTCTCTACACCATTGGAAAAATGATTTGATGAATCTCTTCCCATTTCTCATCTCTTTGACGATGTGATTGTCTCCATTTCCTTATCTGGACATCATTCTAGGTAATGACACTCTGGGATACATTCAAATTTCCTAACGTATATGGTTTTTGATGCAACTGGTTTAATCTTTTATCTTTCTGCTGTGTCTCAATTAGTTTAGCTGAACTCAAAATACATGCATGATACCCTACATGCTCCTGTTTTGTATCAACTCTCAGATGGAAGAAATTCTCCGTTAATGCCACTTAAGCTTCCTTATCTTTACATTTTTGATGTTTCCTGTTTCAAGCGGTGACACTGGGAACTTGTTACCCCACAATCTGGAAAGTTTCCAGGATTAGACTCCGGCAATGCTTCAGTTGCCTGCGTCTCCACTGGCTCTTCAACCAGAGTAGGCAGGATTCCTACCGGTGAATCAGCTATATTTTCTGCAAGGATAAATTACATTCCTGGAGCTGAGAGTTTGTCTAATACCCCTCCCACAATTGCTCCACATTTTTCTGAATATGATATCATCGCTTTACAAAATGTTGCACTTTTTGTCTCAAGATGAATTCCCTTTAGCAGTACATTTTCTGGAAATAGTTCTTCTGGAGTACATATCTCCTCATCTTTCAGAAGCATAGACTGAGAGGATACGGTGTCCCTTAATATTGCATCCTCTTTACCTGCCCTATGTGAATAAACTTTCACATTGCGGGTAAATTTTTCTGAGCAGATCTGTCACTTCTTCCTTAACAAACCTCTGATCAGTTTGTACACTCTGATGCAGGTTTCTATCTTCCACTGTGTTTTCTGTTACCACTCCTACAAAATCACAGGCTTATTCCGTTTTCCTGCGTCTGTTTTTCTTCCTTGAACCCACCATTACAGTGATTTCATGTGTCCTAATTTGTTGCAATGAAAACACCATACCTTGTTAACTTCTTTGTCTCCTTCAAGTATTTCATTTTTACGCTGTGGAAAGTTATCATTTCGATCTTCACCGAGATCTACCTTTCCCTTTCTACGTGAGGATTTCTCTTTGCCTCAGTTTCTATCCATCATTGACGGAAATTGATTCTGGAAGCCAAAACAAGTTTTATAATCATTCATCACTAGTCATAATCAGTAGCAACTTCAGCGACCAGTCTTCCAAATGAGTTTGCACTATGTCATATAGTGAATTTTTGAACTCCTCCAATCTAATTATTTCTCGAAGAGCATCGTAGGTTTGCTCTCTTTTTAAAGCTCTAATCCGTCTATCAAAATTACTTTGTTTGATCCTTTCAAACTCAACATGAATTTGACCAGGATCCCTTCATAGATTCCTGAAACATTGTCTGTCGGCTTCTGGCACAAGCTCATATGCACATGTCCCCTCCTCATTCACCCCGATCCCTCCTCTGACAGTGTTGTGAATACCTCACTAGCTCTACCTACAAGTTTTGTTTGGGTCAACAAAACCCACATGGTCACTGGCCACCGAAAATGATTAGCCATTTTCTCTAAGTTTCCATCTCTGAAGCTCAAATGCTCTCCCTTTTACTTTCTCTCCTGCGAAAGCTATGTTATTTTGTTTCTCTTTCCTCCGCTAAACCTATTCGTTCTCTTTCTTCCTCTTCTCATGTTAGTCGTAGCTCAAACTGATTCATTTCTGCTTCTAACTCAAGCTGTTTCAATTGCAATTGAAGTTTAGTCATCTCTACAGATACTGACGGAGTTTCCAGCAAATTGGAATGCTGAGCTACTGCTGCAATCATCTCATCTTTCCTCACATTAGGAGGTAGCTTCAATTCCCTTCGACTACTAATTCTCGCTGCTTGGACTGATGTGCATTTTGTAAAACCCCCAAGCTCATTTTTTCCACCGCCAAAACAAGCTTGGTTCCTGCAAGAACCATCGCCATCTGAAGGTCTGTTTATTCGCCAATCAACACACGAAATAGGAGACACTAAAACCTGCCACTCGCTATCTAAATACTGCAAAGAGCCCCAGTCTTTTATGGGCCAAACCCAACCCCTCAAAACATTTTAAGCAGGTAGCCCAGACCATGACTTTGCTGCTTGTTGAAGGTTAGTGTGTAGCTGTTATTCCCAGAGTGACTTAGCTGGTAAGACTGCCGAGTTTTAAATACATAACATTTATTTACCAATTTACCAAATGAAGCATAAGGAACCAAAAATAGAATACCTGAATAACGTATCGTATCTGAAACCAGCAGGCTATTCTGACTTAATGATGCTTTTCCAGAATACTTGCAACAATCCCAATGAACAAACCCGTCAGCACCAAATATAAAACTGCCAAATGGCTGACAGGTTACAAGGTCAGAAGCGCAGAAGAAGGCAGAGAGCGTCCTGTGACCCTGACTCAGCTAACCCCAGAACTGATTCAACCTGTCCAGCTAGGGAGCTGGCCACGTCCTCTTGATTATACAGGATTCTTTTTAAAGACATGAAAGGCTTCTGCATGAGGCATTATCTGTTAGGTATAAACAAAAGGGCACCAACAAACCTTGCGAAATTCTGAGTTATGAGAATCTTGAGTCATTTAGAGCCTCTTTAAAGAAATCAAGGATTGGTTTTGGGACAAACATTCCAAATTTGGCTTTGGACTGAATTCCAAAAATGTCAATCTTACTGCTTTGAAGTCAATAAAGTGTATTAAGGTGTTCGTGAGTTTACGCAAAACAGTGCTTAATCGTATTGTGTGTTGAAGATTCAACATTTTCTTATGAGAGCAATGAGAAGAATGTCCAGGCAGATCCACACTTCCTGTGCATGTTCAGGGCAAATATGTCCACTGAAAATTTGTTGCTAGGCACCTGTTCTAGTCGAGACGAAATCAGCATGTTAACAATATCTACATTGCGTTTATTTTGGGATGTCATGGTGGAGCGTTCAGGCAGTTACAGTATTGCAAATGGACAACACAGCAGAAGCATCGAGCCTGCGACAAGAAAGCATCCATCATTTTCCCTCACAACTAACTTCATGACAGTAATTGCAGATGGGATTATCCACCATTATCCAGCGATGTCAACATTCAATTCAATCCAATTGTTATTGTGAAGTGAAGCGAGCATACTGAAAGGAGTTAATTGGATCTGTGTGTCCTGTGACTGTGATTGATGTCAGTCTCCATGGATCCTAATTATGTCACTGGAAGGCTTTCCTCTTCAATATGTAAATGGCTTCTTGCAATGCTTTATCCCATTATAGCTGCGGATGCATCACCGCTAACACTAACAGGGATCAGCTGTAGCAGAGACAGGGAGAGGAGAGATCAGAATCTGAGAACCATAGAGTGGAATGTTCCAACAATGGATCATCATCTGAGAACAACAGACTGGAGTGTTCCAACAATGGATCAGAATCTGAGAACAGTAGACTGGAATGTCGCACCAGCAGTTCAGAATCTAAGAAAAATAGAATGGAATGCTGGAACAATGGACAGGAGTTTATCCTGGGGTCTTATCCTTGTTTTCTGGTATTGGCACATATTACCAGATCGGATATTAGGTGTACTGCTGATTATTCAGGCTGGTTACTATCCCATGCTCGCTATTGTTGGCGTTCCTGGTAAGTCACCCCATCTCTATCAATTTATTACTCCCACGAGCCATGGCGAACTTCAGAGATATTTGTGTTATCAATATTTAGTAGATATCAAACCTTTTGTCTTCAGTTTCTACTGCAAATCCATTCATTCCCCACAAATTTCAGAACCACGCACATCCCCGCCCTCACAAACATCTGAGAACAAGATTGTTCACAATCCCGAAGTACCTATTTGCCATGAATTGATTTATGTCTTGGTATTCTCTCCATCACCAAAGCTACCCACGACCAGCTCCATGATATCCCCAGACCCATCTTGATGTCAGTGTGGGTGCTAAATAACCAATTATCTATACGTTGGTGAAATTCAGACTTTATGGTTCCAGTTCTCTTTTAATCACTCTTCCCGTTACAAAATGTTTCCATCACAATCTTGTTCTTGTCTGTAAAGAAAATTCATGACAGGGACACTGTATCAGAGTAGTAATGTCGCTGTTCACGTAATTCAGTGGCCCAGGGTACTACACTCAAGACACTGTTTCAAATCCTATTTCAGAGAATGACAGAACTTAAATTCAAATGACAGGAACAGGAAATAAAAGCGAATTTTACGAATATAATCCCACCAGTACTTTGTCAATAAGTTTATCTATTTTACAATTGTCCTTTGTTAAAGATATCCAGCATTTCTATCTGGTCTGGATTAAGACTGACGTCAGACCAACTGCCTTCAGGAATGGCCTCACAGTAAAAGGCATTTCGTGAGGTCAACAAGTGCTGCCCTTGCCAGTGATGCAGACATCCCATGTAATACGAACATGAAAGGTTGAAAAAAAAACAAAGAATGATGCTAGAGATCAGAAACAAAAAGAACGAGGAAGTGCCAGAGAAACTGAAGAGATTTGACAGCCTCAGGTCGAGAGAAATATAGAAGTGACATTTCGAGTCCAACTACCATACATCAAAACTGAACGCAACTGGGAAATAGTGTGACTGAAGTTGGTGACAGGGATGTCTGTGTGAAGGGGAGAAGGAGGGAATTGAATAGACAGAGAAAGAGAGAGATAGAGAGGAAGAAACAATCAAAGTCCCGGTTTGACTTGAGTTATGTCCCTTTGTCTCTCTTCCGTGAGTGTGATTATCTTCCTTTATTCATTCATAGGATGCTGGGCCAATAATTAATTTACTTTTCTCATTGTCCTGAGAAGGTATTTGGGAGCTGCCTTCCTGATGCACTGCAGTCCATGGGCTGTAAGTAGTCAGTGCTGAGATCCGCTCGGTTTTATTTCTTTGGGGACTTTGATCTAACAGAGTGGCTGGCTTGGCCATTTCAAATTGCAATTGTGTGTTAACAACAGTGCTGTGGATCTGGAGTCACATGTAAGACCAACCAGGTGAAGGTGGTAGATTTTCGTCCCTGAAGGGCATGAGTGTGCAGATGGACAAACAGAGTGGTTTCATTGTTTCATTTGATTCTCAATTCCTGATATTTTATAGAATTCAAATTCCAACATTTGCCGTGGAGAGATTCAAATCCGGGGTCTGGGTCATCACCTGTGTCCCTGGGTTAATATTCCAGAGATAACACAGCTAGGCCATCACCTCCTCACATGTTCACCCATCTCCATGGCAATACTGTTGTGCGGTCGGCGTGGTTGTGCTTAAAGCATAGCGCTTTGCAAGGCAATGAAACATACCATCCTTCTTATTTTGTATTTTTGAGAAGGCGAGATCATGGCAAGTGCTCTAAGTGAAAAGGAGCTGGATGTCCTTGGTTATGAGCCACTGACAGAAATAATATGGAGCAGTACGGAATCAGCACAGTACATGTGTGCTCTCCTTCTTTGATAAATTGATGGAAGTATTAGAGTGAATACACTTTATTGAAGTTGTAGAGTGATATTGAGACAGTATTTGGGGCAAAGTGAATAGATTTTCTCTCCTTTTTAAGGAATGATCTTCTTGCCACAATGAGACAGTGTAAAGGTGTTGCACGAGACTAATCTATGCGGTGATGGAAACCATAGAGAGATTGTGAAGGAAATGAGTGTTTAACTTGTAATGCGACAAAGGAATAAAATGTGATTGCAATAAAACTTGAGTGGTATTAACCAACATTCATTATTCCCAAAACAAAACATTGATATCGTGAAATATAACGTGTTTCCTGCAATACATATTTTCACATTTGGACAAATTTATGATCGGAAACGTTTAGAACGATATGGGCCAAATGCAGAGAATGGAGTTAGCGTGGATGAACATTTTAGTTGGAATGGGCCAGTTTGAGCTAAAGGACCTGTTGAACTCGATTACTCTATGATAGTTTACATATCTGTGTCGAGCTCCCATGTTGGTTGAGTGAGAGCTCCATACTCTGACCAAACACTCACCGTCTGAATGTATAGTTGGAGTGAGACCCTGCAATGAGCATCATGTTGTTCACAAATCTGTCAGCAGCCACACACTGATAGGGTTGGCCATTCTCAAAAACTTGTGACATTCGTGCAGAAGATTAGTCTGTCTTCTCAGAGATGGAAGATGCCTCCTTGAGTCAACGCACAAACCATCCGGTGTGTCTCCTTACCATCAGGAAACCACGTTAATGTAACGCATGTGAACCATTATCAAGGGAGCTAGGAGGAACAAAATGGAGCAGTCTGTCTTTGCAGTCTCTACTTCGTTGGTTTGTCGTTTTGTAGCATCGATGACATCCTCCTATTTCACACTCCATCAACCTGGACACCACGTGCTGGCCTATTACCGGCCCTCGATATCTTCATATCCAACTGCTGCCAAGACATTATCCATCTCAACCTGTCTACCCCTTCCCCCACTCTAACCTCTCACCCTCACAACGCACAGCCCCCCACTCCCCCTGCTCCAATCCAAAACTCACCATCAAGCCAGCAGATAAAGGGGGTGCAGTGGTAGTTTGGCGCACTGACCTTTACATTGCTGATGCGAGGCGCTAAATTGAAGACACCTACTCCTACCTCCCCCTCGACCATTCCCGAACCCCCCAAAAACAAACCATCATCTCCCAGACCATACAGAACCTCATCACCTCAGGACGGGATCTACCACCTACAGCTTCCAAACTTATAGTCTGGGAACCTCGCACTGCCCGATTCTACCTCCTTCCCAAGATCCACAAGCCTGATCACCCTGGCCATCCCGTTGTCTCATCATGCTCCTGCCCCACTGAACTCATCTCTACCTACTTCGACTCTGTCCTATCCTCCCTAGTCCAGAAACTCCCCACATATGTTCGAGACACCACTCACGCCCTCCACCTCCTCCCAGACTTTCATTTCCACGGCCCCCAACGCCTCATCTTCACCATGGATATCCAATCACTGTACACCTCCATCCGCCATGACCAAGGCCTCCAAGCCCTCCGTTCTTTCCTCTCCCGACGTCCCCAACACTACCCTTCCACCGACACTCTCATTCGTCTGGCTGAACTGGTCATCACCCTTAACAATTTCTCCTTCGAATCCTCTCACTTCCTCCAGACCAAAGGGGTAACAATGGGCACCCGCATGGGCCCCACCTATGTCTGTCTCTTTGTAAGCTACGTAGTACAGTCCATCTTCGGTAAGTACACCGGCACCACTCCCCACCTCTTCCTCCACTACATTGATGACTGCATTGGTGCCACCTCGTGCTCTTACGAGGAAGTTGAGCAATTCATCAACTTAACCAACGCATTCCACACAGACCTTTAATTTACCGGGACCATCTCTGACACCTCCCTCCCCTTCCTGGAACCCTCCATCTCCATTAATGATGACTGATTTGACAATGACATTTTTAACGAATCCCATAGCTACCTGAATATTTCCACAGGACTACATTTCCCAAACCAACCGAGTCCCATAGCCCCACCTGCTTCAAAACTTCCGTCCCGCATTCCCAATTCCTCTGCCTCCGCCGGATCTGTTACCAGGAGGACCAGTTCCACCACAGAACACACCAGATGGCCTCCTTCATTCGACACCGCAATTTTCCTTCCCACGTTGTTAAAGATGCCCTCATACACATCTCATCCACATCCCACACCTCCACCCTCAAACTCCATCCCTCTGACCAAGGACAGAACCCCCCTGGTGCTCACCTTCCACCCTACCAACCTTCACATACACCAAATATTCCGACGACATTTCCGCCATCTCCAAACGGACCCCACCACCGGGGATATATTTCCCTCCTTAGCCATTTCCACTTTCCGCAAAGTCCGTTCCCTCCGTGACTACCTGGTCAGGTCTACATCCCCCAACAATCCACTCTCCTTCCTGGCACTCTCCCCAGCCAACTGCGCCCATACCTCCTCTCTCATCTCCATCCAAGGCCCTAAAGGAACCTTTCATATCCATCAAAGTTTTATCTGCACATCCACGTATATCATTTCCTGCATCCATTGCTCCCGAAGCGGTCCCCTCTACAATGGGGAGACTGGACGCCTCCTAGCAGAGCGCTTTAGGGAACATCTCCGGGACACCCGCACCAATCAACCACACTGTCCTATGGCCTAACATTTCAACTTCCCCTCCTACTCTTCCGAGGACATGCAGGTCCTGGGCGTCCTCCACCGTCCCTCCCTCACCACCAGATGCCTGGAGGAAGAACGCCTCATCTTCTGCCTCAGAACACTTCAACCCCAGGGCTTCAATTTGAACTTCACTAGTTTCTGCATTTCCCCTTTCTCCTACCTCAAACCAGTGACAACCTTCCAGCTCATTACCGTTCCCATGACCTGTCCTACCTGCCTATCCATCTTTCCACCTACTCACTCCACCCTCTCCTCTGACCTAGCACCTTCATCCCCACCCCCATTCACCCATTGGACTCTTTGCTACCTTCTCCCACTCTCCTCCCTGACCTATCACTTCCATCCTCACCCCAATTTCCCTATTGTACTGTTTGTTACTTTCATCCCACCTCCACCCCCCCTCATTTATCTCTGCACTCTGCAGGGACCCTGCCTCTGTTCCTGATGAAGGGCCTTTGCCTGAAATGTCTATATTCCTGCTCCTCGGATGCTGCCCTACCTTCCGTGCTTTTCCAGCACCACTCTAATCTAGACCCTGGTTTCCAGCATCTGCAGACTTTGTTTTTACCCCATAATTGTACAAGGTGTCAAGGAGACTGAAGAAAATTGAACCTTTTGGGAATCAGTTGTAAACTCCCACTGGTTGGGCCATTCAGAACATAATGTGGCTGATGGAAAACAATCCTCTCAGTCCCAGGATATTTCTTTGAGCGATCTTCCAGATAGATACCTTGGCACAAACACCTTCAGCTGCTTCAGCAAAGTCTGACCCTCAATAGTTCGATCAGAAGTGAGGATGCTCAGAAAAGATCGCATAAAACATCAAAACCTCCACAACATTCAAGCTCGTGCTGTTCACATGTAACACTACTACTGGAACCTGAACATTTCCACAGGACTAAAAACGAGGAGCTCATTCGACATCTAAAGCTGGTTTCTTGGAAACATGAGAACGCCATTCAGCCCATCGCAGCTATTGGATAAGAAGAGGCACAGCTCGTTCACTCTCCCTGACCTATTACACAAGAAGATATTTTGGTTTAAAATGCAGATGTTGGAATGCAGGAGGCTGAAAGAACACAACAAACTAGGCAGCATCAGGAGAAGTCCACACCTTTCTTCTTCTTCTTCTTCTATAACCTTTCTTCAGGACTAGGGGTGCTTATACAGATAAAGAGGCGAGGTGGGGGAGTAGGAGGAGGCGGCATGGTGAGGTGGAGAACACAGATAAAGGATACCACCGAGTTTCTCAATGGTAGGAATGAATCCAGCTGACAGCTGGACGCTATGTCTGTAACTTTTGCTCATGTCAATAGTCCGAGGTATATGTGTGGGGACTGTTTCTTTCTCTCAGAGGGGAGCAACTGTTGGGGCTTCGCTGTCCCAGACAGCTACACCTCTGAAATGATTTGGAGCACAGGGAGATGTTAATGGATTTTGACCCATCAGGGAGTTGAGGGCTACAAAGAATTGGACATGAAAGAGAAATTGCGGTCGAGAGAGATCAGCCCTGACCTTACTGGAGGGAAGGGCAGGCTTGAGGGGCTATATAGCCTGGTGTTATTCCAGCATACCCCATAGTCCCGTCACTTTGTTGCCTCTTCCATTTCCTGTGTAACTGACTTCAAGTAGCTGAATAGTCACATACTGTTGCAGCATGATCTAAACTGGGTCCAGTTCTATCGACTCAAGGGGCTGATTGGTCTCCTCCTGTAACTGTATAACATGCTGCAGGGGCTGAAAAGCTTCACCTTGTTCTGGTATAACTGGAATACATTTTCTCCAATGACGGCAGATGCTGGAGATCAAAGTCGAAAAGTGTGGCACTGGAAAAGCCCAGCAGGTCAGGCAGGAGTATCGATGTTTTGTACATTCTTTCTGATGGAATTATGCCGGAAATGTCGATTCTTCTGCCCGTCGAATTCTGCCTTACCTGCTGTGCTTTTCCAGCACCACACGTTTGGACGTTTACTGGCCTGCCCTACTCGACCTTCCTGATCACGTCAGCAGAGAGTTTTAGGAAATTCGTCAGGCATGAACTTCCACTCAAAACGCCTTGCCTACGATTTCTAATCAAACCCTGTTTTCCGAATGCATGCACATTTTATCCCTCAGAATTTCTCAAGTCATTTACCTACCACAGATGTTCAGCTTACTGGTGTGTATTTCCCAGGCTTTATTTTTCAGTCTTTCTTGAATAAGGACACAACATTTGCTATCTTTCAGTCGACTGGGATCTCACCTGTGGTAACTGATGATCAAAATTATCAGCCAAGGCCCCCGCAAATTCTTCTCTAGCCCATTGCAGTGTTCTTGGATATATCTGGTAAGGCCCATGAGATTTCTCCAACTTCAAACATTCTAGTACATCCAGTACCTCCTCTACTGTGATGTGTACTGTCCCCAAGCCATCACCACTAATTTCCCCAAATTCCCAAGTATCCCCGCTGTAAATATATTGGAGAAATATTTGGTGAGGACAATGCCTATCTCTTATGGTACTACACATACATGTCCACTTTGGTCTTTGAGAGGTCCTATTCTCTCTCCAGTTAATGTTTTTCCTTTAATATACTTAAAGAGCCTCTTTGGATTCACCCTGATCTTCTCAGGCAAGGATACCTCATACCCCCTATTCGCCCTCCTGATTTCCTTCTTCAGGAAACTACTGCATCCCCTGCACACCTCGAGGGATTTTCTTGGTTCCAGCTGCCTCTACCTGATCCACGTCTCCACATTTTGTTTTGTCAAAACTTAAACATTTCTTGTAATTCAGGGTTCCTCATTCCTGTCAACTTTCCTGTCACCCCCACAGGAACACATAGATCTTAAACTCCCACTTGCAGGAGCTCCCTTTGCTTGCAAACAGGCTACCCTAATCAACCCCTGCAAAGTCCTGTATAAGTCCATCAAAATTAACCTTGTTCCAATTTAGAACTTGAATCTGTGGACCAATTATTTTCCCCTCTCCATAACTATTTTAAAATTAATAGAACTATGGTCACTGGTCCCAAAGTGCACACCTACTGTCACCTCACTCACCTGTCCTGAGCTATTTCTAGGTCAAATTTTGCCCCTTCCCGATTAGGACCCTCTATATACTGTTTGAGGAAAGATTCCTGACGCACATACTTGATTACATCCCATCGAATGGCTTAGTGCTCTGGCAGTTCTAGTCTGTGTTATAAAAAAAACTAAAACCCCTATTATGACAACCCGAATGTTTCCGCACGTCTTCCCAATGTCTGTGCATATTTTTGTACCTGTAATTCCTGTTGACTGTTTGGGGGCCTATAGTACAACCCCATTAATGTCACCATCCCCTTCTTTTTTCTTAGTTCCACCCACAAAGCCTCACTGGATGATTCACCAGTTATTTTATCTATGATCACTGCTGTGGTACTCCTCTAAATCAGAAGTACAAGCCCCTCCCCTCTTTCCACCATCTCTGTACCTCCTAATACACTTTACCCTGATACATTAAGCTGTCAGTCCTATCCATCCCTCAGCCATGTTTCTGTAATAGCTACTCTATCCAGCGCCGATTACCGATCCACACCCTAAATTCATCGGCCTTAACTTTTAGTCCTTTTGCATTGAAATAAGTGCAATTTGATCCATAGGCATTCCTTGCTCCATATGGTATTCCTGCCTGATGTATCCCCTCAATGTACTATTCTGAATACTGTATCGCCTTCCAACCTCACATTTGCTGCCCAGCTCTTGAGGATACCACCTGCTGCCAATCTCTTTTAAACACTCCCTTGGAGCACGAGCAAAACTGGCTGCGAAGATATTGGTTCCCTCTGCCCCCTCCAGTGCATGTGCCACCAGTCCCCCTTGAACAGGTCAAAACTTTCACAGAAATGCTACCAATTATCTAAAAAATATGAATCCCTCCCCCTGCACCAATTCTTTAGTCACATATTTATCAGCCATATCCTCCTATTCTTAACTTCACTAACTCATGACACTGGAAGTAATCAGGAGATTATCACTGTCAAGGCTCTGGTCACTGATCCCAAAGTGCACACCTACTGTCACCTCACTCACCTGTCCTGACCTAAATTTTAACTTTTCTCCTAGCTCTCAGTAATCACTCTGAAGGACCACATTCCTATGTCTACCTGTGTCATTTGTATCAACGTGCATAATTACTTCAAGCAGCTCAAACACCTCTGCTCCCTGAGAAATTTCAGCAGCCACTCAGAGACATGCTGGACGCTGACACCTGAGAGGCAACACCCCATCCTGGGTTCCCGTATGTGTCTCTCAAACAATCGAATCTCCTATCTCTAAGACGCTGTTTATCTTTATCCAATCCTGCTGCTCCCCAGAGCCAGTCGCAGTGGAACCAATCTGGCTACTGCTGCTTTCCCCTGAACGGTCATTGCCTGACACTCATCCCCCATCTCCCAACACACACAATCAGTAACCAAAATGGTATACTTGTTTTCGAGAAGAATGGCTACAGGGGATTCTTGCACTCTCTGCCTATTCCCTTTGCCATTCCTGGTGGGTCGCTCAACTACTCTCTGCCTGGAACATTACTGAAAGCAAGGAACGCCTGTTGGATTAAATTCCGTTAATTTAAATGCAACAGGGCTGACAGGTAATGCATATGAACTCAGGCCGTGGATCTTTACATGGGAATTGGATATTATAGTCTTTACAGAAACATGGCTAAGGAGGGACATGGGCGTTACCACCTCAGTAAAGCTCTTATCTATGAAGTTCTCAGTATCTTGGATGACCCGGAGAACAGCCAGGCGCAGCTCCTGACCACGGTCTCCCAGGAGCTGCAGCTGGTTGCACTGCCCACATGTGTAGTCATCAGGGACAGTGGAAATCTCCCTGAGCTCCCACATCCCGGAGGAGGAACATGCAAATGCCCCAACTGTCATCTCAACTGCTGGCAGACTAGCATTAAAAATACTTTACTTGAGCTTACCTGCAACTTTTGCTGAGCTGCTTCTCATTGAAGCCTCTGGAACCAAAGTATTACTACCTACTCTGCAACTAACAGCACGTCAATAGACCACTCCGCATTTTGTTTTAGAGGGAGACAATACAAACAGGACGACAGCTAGCGATCTGCATCCATAAACGCCAACTAGCCACAAAACGGCACGACCAGCTATCCTTATTAGCCACACACGCAGATAAAAAAAACAACATTAGTTCGACTGGGACAACACTACTATTATAGCACAAGCCAAACAGAGAACAGCCAGGGAATTCCTAGACGCATGGCACTCATCCACAGATTCAATCAATAAGCACATTGACCTGGACCCAATATACTGATCATTGCAACGGATAGCTGGAACTGACAACGGGAAGCGGCAGAGACAAATCACTATAAATGCCGGAGGAAACATCACAGAAGCGCTTCACAGGAGGCTCCCAAGCACTGAGGATGTCACCTAGACAGGGGACGAAACGTCTGCAACACAAATTCCCAGCTCAGCGAATAGAACCACAACAATGAGCAGCCGAGCTGAAAATCGTCTCACAAACTTTGAACATTTAAAATATTCATGTTCTGACCAATAATTAGACAATATAATGATGCTGGCATTGCAATACTTATGCTGCACTAAATAATCAGATATTCGCGAGGATTTACAATGGGAAATAATTGGAGACTAACTTTTATTCACATCTCACACATGATAGAGTGCAAAACCTAAGTATAGGAGGAGGCCATTGGCCACTGTGTGTGCATCAGCTCCAGGAGTGTCTCCCAAGCCCCTCTCATTTGCCAGCCCTATATCTGCAGCCTGTTAAATTCACATTTCCAAATACATACCCAGTTAGAGTCATAGAGATGTACAGCATGGAAACAGACCCTTTGGTCCAACCTGTCCATGCCGACAAGTTATCCCAACCCAATCTCGTCCCACCTGCCAGCAACTGGTCCATATCCATCCAAACCCGTTCAATTCATATACCCATCCAAATGCCTCTTAAATATTGCAATTGTACCAGCCTCCACCACATCTTCTGGCAGCTCATTCCATTCAAGTACCACCATTTGTGTGAAAACGTTGTCCCTTAGGTCTCTTTTATATGTTTCCCCACTCACCCTAAAACTATGACCCCTAGTTCTGGGCTCCCTGACCCCAGGGAATATATTTTATCTATTTATCCTATCCATGCCCATCATAATTTTGTAAATCGCTATAAGATAACCCCTCAGTCTCCGACGGTCCAGAGAAAACAGCCCAAGCCTCTTCAGCCTCTCCCTGTAGCTCAGATGCTCCAACCCTGGCAATATCCTTGTAATTCTTTTGTGAACCCTTTCAAGTTTCACAACATCTTTCTGATAAGAAGGAGACCAGAATAGCACGCAAAGTTCTAAGAGTGACCTCACCAATATTCTGTACAGCTGCAACATGACCTCCCAACTCCTGTACTCTATACTCTGACCAAGAAAGGAAAGCATACCAAATGCCTTCTTCACTATCCTATTTACCTGCGATTCCACTTTCAAGGAGCTATGAACCTCCACTGCAAGGTCTGTTTGTTCAGCAACACTCCCTAGGACCTTACCATTAAGTGTATAATTCCTGCTAAGATTTGCTTTCCCAAAATGCATCACCTCGCATTTATCTGAATTAAACTCCATCTTCCACCTCACAGCCCATTGACCCATCTGGCCCAGATCCTGTTGTAATCTGAGGTCACCCTCTTCGCTGTCCACTCCACCTCCAATTTTGGTGTCATCTGCAAACTCTCTGTACCTTGTAAGCTCGCATCCAAATCACTTATGTAAATGTCAAAAAGTAGATGGCCCAGCATCGATCCTTGTGGCTCTTCACTGGTCAGAGTTCTCCATTCTGAAAAACAACCCTCCACCACCACCCACTGTCTTCTACCTTTTAGCCAGTTCTGTATCCAAATGGCTACGTCTTCCTTTATTCCAAAAAATACAATCTTGCTAATCAGTCTACCACGGGGATCCTTGTCGAACGTCTTATGAAGTCTATATAGATCACCTCTACTGTTCTGCCCTCATCAGTCTTCTTTGTTACTTCTGCAAAAAACTCAATCATGTCCGTGAGATATGATTTCCCACGCACAAAGCCAAGTTGACTATCCCGCATCAGTCCTTGTCTTTCCAAATACATGTACATCCTGTCACTCAGGATTCCCTCCAACAACTTGCCCACCACAGAGGTCTGGCTTATCCACAACTCTCCCAGGCAGTCCATTCCGAATCCTAACAATTCTCTCACTCCTGGCTCTTTTGCTGATAATCTTAAAATTAGAACTCCTTGATGCTGTAATGCCAACTAACGGAAACTGAGTACTCCTGTTTTACATCTTTTTATACTTTAAAGCACTGCAATAAGTTCACATATTTGTTTGTTCTGCTCCAGGAAGAATAAGCCTTGCAAGAAATATAACAAACACTACATCGGAAAAAACAGGCAGAAAACTAGGCACCTGGATACATGAACAACAAAGAGCCAGAAAAAAAGACATAACCCACTATCACTAGTATCCTTACATACAGATAAGAAACTACACCATTTCGACTGCGTCTTCACATCCATCTAGGACAAGTCAAACAGAGACACGCACGATAATTCCGAGAAGCATAGCATTCCATCAACTCGATCAACAAACACATCGATTTTGATTCAATCTAACACTCTCTGAGAAAAAGAATGTGACATAAAATCACCAATACTGGAAATTATATCACTGACTCAAGGAAACCTAAACAAATAAATAGCAAGTGGGACATAACACCAGCACTTCACCAGAGGCTCACTGATAATGTTCCCTAGTACAGTGATGAACCATCTGAAAATGAACTCTCCAGCTCAGCGAGCAAACTGATATTCAGAAGAAGCGCAATTTCTCTCATCCTCCCTTAAACTAAACCCTTCATTCCCATTATCATTCCGATTATTTTCGGGTTATTTGTATTCTTCTGCAAAGAAATGTGGTGTCTGTCTGTCTGTCTCTCTTCTGAATGTGTGTGTGTGGGGGGGGGGGGGGGGGCGGGGGAGGTGCGAAAGAGAGAGAGGGAGAGAGAGAGAGGGAGAGAGAAACAGAGAGACCAATCCTCTGTAATCTCCGGATTGCTCCCCGTGCCAGGTGGAAAAGAGGGACGGATGAGGAAGACAGTATAGCTTAACATGTTGTTAACATGCTACTTCAGTGTTGAGTGTTTCAGATTGTTGGATCATTGGGATCTCTTCCAAAACAGGTGGGGACCTGTACAAAAATGGCAGGTTGTATCAGAAGTAGACGAGCACCAACATCCTTGTGGGGAGGTTTGCTAGTGCGAGTCATATGGATTTGAATAAACCAAAAGAGTGAGAACCAAAGCAGCAGATCAGGAACTGAGTAGAAGGTCGAGGTGAATGGGACTTCAGGCACGGCCAGTTTAATGACCATGTCGAGAGAAGGAATTAAATCAGTCCAAAATGTGAGTTGGGAGTTGGAATAAATTATCGAGATGAGGCGCAGGTTTTTCAGAGATTCATCAATAAGGATGGAGAGTGTGGGGGATGTTAGGGAGTGAGGTGTGTGAGATCAGGGAGATAGTGCACAAGAAAATGTTAAAGTGTGAAAAGTTTGGGGTGGTGAATTCTGAGACAAACAACTGGCAAAAAACAGGAAAACTTGCTGTTTGTCAAAGTGAATACCTGGGAATTAATTTATTATGCTTCAGAGAAATAATATCCTTATTGTTAAAGATCTCTATTATAATGGAGAAAAAGCTGTCTTCAAGTTATGGCTGTGACTATAATAATGGTGGCAAACTGCCAGAACACTATCAGTGCTGTTGTTGGCCAATGCTTGCACACAGCATGTGAATTACACTGGATGTTCCCAGAGATGGCTGGGCTGACTTTGGTTGAGTAAGTGCTGAAGCTGCATGAGATGATGCTGGTTTGTAGTACATAAACTTACTGAGTACCATCAAAGGAACAAAGCAGCAAATGCCATTGCTTATTGTTTCAGAATATATCAGAGTGTTCTTGGCTGCCACTGCAAAGAATCATGCAATGAAAAGCAGTCCGATCACGTCTTTGCCAGCAAGTGCACATCCAAAGGCTTATTAAACGTTTTTGTGGTTACCTGCCTCAACCACCCTCCTAGACAACGCATTCCTGATTCATACCACCCTCTCAGTTCATATTCCATATTCCATTCAATAAATCATCTCTCAATCTCCTGCTTTTCACTTTAAAAGTGTGTCCCTTTGTTTTTGATCCTTTGACTAAGGAAAACAGCTGTTGTCTGTTCATCCTCTCCATACCCCTTATGCTCTTGTACACCTGTACCAGGTTCCCTCATCAACCTTCCCTGCTGCAAAGAAATACGAGCAAATGGAGCCCTCCTACTTCATACTCACTTTTGAGTACTCACTTGTCTTGTTACTTTTGTCTTGCAGAATCCCAATTTATCGGTGTTAAATTTCATCAGGCCATTGATCTGACTACCTGACTAATCTGCCTCCATCCTCCTGTATCCTAACACTTTCCTCCTGACTGTGATACACCGAGCTCATCTTTGTGTCATCCATAACATTGGTCATCATTCCACTGCTCCCCACCTTCCACATTCTCACAATCCTCATTTCTGAATATCGCAAATAAAATGTGATTTTCTTCCTGATCTCCAGATGTTATTCAGAGGATGATTTGACTATTCTAGTCACTTGCTTTTCCTATTTTGGTGAATTTATAAGTGATGCAGTTAACAAATTTTGCGAGGGAGCCACAAATAGCATTTTCGACACAGAGTTGAATTCACCTTTTCCACTCTGCCCCTCTGCATGTTTTATTTATAAACCTTGTAAATAATTTAGGATAAACTAGGGTTTTGCACCTTGCAAGTGGAACATTAGCACTTTGCATGGCACTGTGTTTTATAACATTCCGTGCAAATGGTAGAGCTGAAGAAATTTTTCATGTGCAGGGTGGACATGGACTCATTCACTGTGTTTAAATTAGCGAGTGTGATGAGGATAAATATTCAATTAGATTCTATGTTATGGGCAAACTACAGAAGATCAAATCATATCCTCATATCCACCTTGAATAGAAAGCAAATATATACTGCAAATAAAATCAAAAATATTGAAACACCACCGTAGGTGGTCGTCTGCACTTGATGGAGAAATAGAAATATATAGTACATGTCCAACCTGAACAAGAATCAAGTCATAGAAGAGAAAATAAAAGGAATCCTTTCTACATTATGAACGAAATCCAGATCCCGATTTTCATTAACAGTGATGTTTTCTCATCCAATCTCACTATCTCAAAAACAAGCTTTTCCCTGTCACTAAAACTTCATCTGCCTTTTGTTACACACTCTTCCACTGATGACCTCCCTTCTCACTTTTCCTCTGCCTCTCCCACTGTAAGTTACTCCAATTCCCCAGTTACTCCCACTTTCTCTGGCCATCCCTTTCCCTTTTTGCTTTCCAAACTGGGATGATGGGAGCCGCTGACTTCTGTGCTGGTATTTGTCATCAGTCAATGATGAAATTGAGATGATGAATGTCCAAAAGGAACAGACAATAGTGAGTTTCTGTCATTGTCGGATACACCGTGAACAAGCTGGTTTTGTTCCTCATGGTACAGAGTGGAGTGTCTTTCTGTCTCTCTGTCACCGCATTTAACCAAACAGTCTCATCACAAATAGGACAAACCTCCCCTCAGAATCAGAAAGCCATGCATCAGTTTTCCCTTAAACATTGTGGGCAGGCCGTGTACTATCCTTTTGTTCTCTATTCATTTAACTGATTTTCCAATGTCAGTTGAGATGAGGTCAGAGTAACTTGCATTGCATCAAAGTAGTATTTGACTCATGTGACATCAGAGATCCTGAGTAAACTGTGGTCAATGGGAATCGCAGGAAATTCTGCACTGACAATTTCCTTACTGAACAATGACACTTTCGCCAGAGCTATTGGGAATGACAAATACACTGTGCCCTTGCTAGTGCATTCATAAACCATGGATCAATTTGTCCTGTTAATAACATCAAGATATATAATGTTTTCAGATTGGTCTAAAGTCTACAAAAAGTAAGTCCTTGCTGCTTGAGTGTCACTCCAGTGAAATCAGGACGTTACAATAAGATTACCTTCACAATTATTTTCAATCAGTTACTTTCTGAGGACTGATCGTGCGGTATCAGTACCACTGAGATCAACATTTTTTCTGTGCAGCAGCATCGCATCATATTGTCTCAAGGCTTTACCAATCCACAATTCTAATTTATTCACCGGCTTATTCGTTGTGCTAACCAGATGAACTGGACACACAATTTGCAACAACGTGGAGATGCCCTTGACCCACTGGAAACTTCCTCCCCTCCCATATCATGCCCTCTGACTTCATGACCTCCCCAACTCCACTTCCTGTCGTTTATTCACCATCTCTCCTGAACGTCCACTCTCTGATGCTGAATGTTCTGTACTTTGCAAATATCTGAACTTCACCTCGCTGTGCCCCCACTTTAAAGAATTTTAGGCATGATATTAAGTTGAGCTCTTCCACTTTCTTCGCATCAGTGCCCATTTCTTTCGGCAAGATTCCTCTCCCTGTCCCATATACACCGTTACCCAGCTGCAACACTCTCCCTCCACCTGGACCCCTCGCTCAGGCCTTTACCTGAGAAATCTCTACATGATATTGGTTGTCTTAACTTCTCTGCAGTCCCCTCACCAAATCCAACCTGTCACTGTCTGAACAGCCTACACTCCATGTGCTTATATCCAACTCGTACTGCGTTACTCAGCCTGTCCCAATTAATCTGGTGAACTGATTTCGAAATTGCAGATGTTGAATGCCCACTCTCAGATACATCCTCTAATCTCCCCCTGCACCATGATCCTACCATGGCGCATCATGCCATTGTATCAACTATGATAACTGAGCATATTTCATCGGGAGATTCCTGCCCCATTCACCCCTCCCCCCTAACTGCCCCCAATTTGATGGTCCTCTGATAGCAGTGCTCGCTTCTATATCCCCCCAAAAATTCACAAACAGAACTGCCTGGGCTGACCCATTGTTTCAGCCTGCTCCTGCCACACAGAGGAAGTGCATGGACGCACAGGTATGCCTGTTTTTTCTTGGGGTACGTCGACCATTCCCTGTTCCAGTTCTATTTCAGCACCCATTGTCCGATACACAGATGATGTCATCGCGGCTGCATCACTCTCTTGTCTGGAATTGGAAAAGTTCACCGATTTCGCATGGAATTTGAACCCCTCCATCACTTTCATCTGCTCTATCTATGACTCCTTCCTTCCTTTCCTCAACATCTCTGCTTCAATTTGCGGGGATAGACAAGCCACTGCTATCCAGTATTATCCCACCGACTCCCACAGCTTCCTCGAGTATAAGCCCTCACACCAGGTTTCCTGCATAGACTCAATGCCATTCCCCCAGTTCCTCCATCTCCACCACGTTGCTTCTGATGATACTAACTTCAACAAGGAAGACTTTGAAATGTCCACCTTGTTCCTCAATCAAGTGATTCCCCATCATTGTTGTCAACACGGTCTTCAAACGAGTGTGACCCATCTGCTGCACTTCAAGCCTACCCCTCACCTTCCCTCTAGCAACGGAGTTTTCCTTGTCCTTACCTACTATCACAGCAGCATTCACATGCAGAGGATCATCAGCCGGATTTTCCCCACCTCCAGCGAGATGCCCCCACCTGCACATATTCACCTCTTCCCCCCTTGTACACCTTCTAGAGGGATCATTCCCTCCAGGACACACTGGTCTACTTTTTATTAATTCCCAACACAGGTCCACTTCACTTCCCCTGCCGGAGGAGTAACACTTTCCCATTTACGTCCCTCTTCATCACTATCCAATGACCCAACTATGCCCTCCAGGTGAAGCAGCACCTTACCAACATTTCTCAGAATCCGGCCTACTACATGTGCTGCTAATAATGTGATCTCCTCTACATCGGGGAAATGAAGAGTGGACTGGGTGACCATTGCAAATGACTCTGAGCTTTCAGTTGCCTGCCAGTTTAACAGCCCATTCTGTTCCCTGACCAATATCTCTGTGTCAGGCTTGCTGCAGTGTTCCAGGCAAGTTCAGCGCAAGCTGGAAGAACATCTCATTTTCCATGTGCTGACCCTGCAGCCCTTTAGACTCATAATCCAGTTCAATAATTTTCGGGCCTGAACTCCCCAATGTCCTAGCCCCCTACCCATACTACAGGCCGAGTTGTCACATTGCCTTCTATTACTCACAACCTATTGTTAGCTACTAACAGTCTCCATTAAGAGCTATCCAGTCTCTTCTGCATATAAACCAACATTTTCTGTGTTACCATCAGTTCTGAGGAAGGGGCACTAGACCTGAAACGTTAACTCTGATTTCTTTGCACAGATGATGCCAGACCTGCTGAGCATTTGCAGCAACTTCTGTTTTGTTTCAACATTTTCATCGCAAGTTCCCACAATGCAATACGTCGTCGAATTTAGAAGCCTATCATAAATAGGAACTTCGTAATTTCTCATTTAATGTCCATAACAAATTACTCGAGTTTCAACTGAGATAACAGCTTTGCTGCTATCATTCAGATCAGACACTTTGTCACAGCTCAGAAAGAAGAATGCAATCAAAAAAGCTGGAGCAAAACTCAGTAAATCTGGCAACATCTGAGCAGAGATGCAAAAAAATAACCTTTGATGCTAATTTGACTTTTCAGAACAGTGTCGCATCATATTACATATGTTAATTCTGTTGCTCTCTGCAGATACTTCCTCATCTTTTTCATTTCTCCAGCATTTTCTGTTTGTATTTCATGTTTCCATTTTCTCTATATTTCATGTTTCTTGACAGGTCTACATGTTGACCTTGGTAATATTTGGACAACGAGTAACTTTCTTGTTTCTATTACAGTTGGTGTGCCTGTCACACCTGAATGACAGACGAAATCTGTTTCTTCTTTAAGATAGAAAGTACAAACATATTCTGAACATCTTGTAATCTCTGGAAATCTATTTTGTTTGAAAATACATTTTAGCGGCAGCTGAACTTCATGAAATAATAGGGATAGATTATTGATGATGGAACACTCTGTGTCCTTCATTGAACGAGCTTATCTCCCAAATCTCCAAAAGCTTTCAATGCATAACATAGAATTATTAAAGCAAAGGTGGTGAGCACTCAGCCCATTGACTCTTCCAGTTTGGATTGAGCGAATATTTCGACTATTATTCAGCTGTATTGTCCCCATACCACTGTACATTTTGTTATTAGCATCTGCTTTTAATTGTAAGCATCCTGCCAGATGTGAACAATATGATCAATCTCAAACAAAAACTGATTTTGGAGGGAAAGCTCAGCAATTCTGGCTGTATCTGTGAAGAGACATCAAAGTCAATGCTTCAGGTGCGGTGACCCTACTCAATCTGTGTTCCCAATGATTAAATGGTGTGTATATAAAATATAGTTCACTTTATCACATTTACTATTACACTGTTCAGCTCACATTGTCATTCAGCACTGCATCTCACAAACGTTGGCTCGTTCCTTGTTGTGAACTATATATAATTCTATCTGATGTTAAGAGTGATGATGACTGGGGAATATCATTGTACTCCCCATGCGGTCTCCTCAGCCACTGCTCCCATTCCGCCCTATCTCCTAGCTAAACCTGACTCATTAATTCTTAAGTCTTAATGAATACTTCCACTTTTTTTTGGGCTGAGAGGAAAAATTACTGTTTTACAGCAAATAAAACTGCATTAAGATGTTTGTCAATTTGTATGAATTAATTACTGAAGTATATTATGAATGGAAGGGCCAACGTTTCTGTATTAGAGCAGGGAGAGGAACATTCAGAGAAGCCAACACTTCCTGTCTGTGTGCAGAGCAACTGTGCCCAGTGACAGTGTGTTGGATGGTTTGTTCCCGTGAGGGAGTGATCAGCACAGTAACAACATGCTGACTGTGTTTCTTTTTTTAGTGGAGGAGCGGAAATTCGGGGTAAGATAGTTACAGCATTGCAAACGTACAACAGAGCAGAGTCATCTAACCTGTGATAAGAAAACATCCATCATTCGCCCTCACAACTGACTTCATTAAAGGAATTGGTGATGGGAGATGTGACCAATAGCCAGCGATGTCAGCATCCAGTCCAGTGCAATTATATTGTGAACTGAATGTGCTGAATTGAAAGCTGGAACTGTTTCCTCAGTGACTGTGATTGATGTCAGTCTCCATGCATTGTAACTGTGTCACTGGAGGGTTTCCCACTCCTATTGGTGAGGGGCTTTACTCAGTGCGCTATCCCAGTGTAGGAGCAGATGCACCAGCTCCAACAGTAACAAAGATCAGCAGCTGCACCGACATGGAGAGGACAGATCTGAATCTGAGAATAATGGACTGGAAATTTACACCAATGGAGAGGAGGTTTCCTTGGGTCTTTTCAACATTTCCCTCTGCTGGGAATTTCTACCATATCGGATATTAGCGGTGCTGATTATTATTTTGGGCGGGGTGGAAAGTGTGTTCCTAACCTATTCTCGCTATTGTTGGTGTTCTCTACCTCTGTCCAATCATTAATGGCATAAAAAATTTTGAACTTCATTGCAATTTCTGTTATCTATATTTGTCAAAGAAATAAACTATTATCTTCAATTCAACTTGCTGTCTCTATTCATCTGAATTGCAGACCACTCTCTTACAAACATCTGAGAACAAAACTATGGACAACCTCTAGATCCCTTTTTGCCCTGACTGATTTATGTCTCGTGATCTCTCTGTCACGAACCCTGCCCACTACCAGCTCATAATATCCCCAGTCTCCATCTCTGCGTCAGTGGTGTGGCTGAACAAACCATTGTCTGAACTTTGGTAAAATTCAGACTTTATGTTTCAAGCTCTCTTCATGTCACTTTTCCAGTTACAAGTATTTCAATCACAAAATTGTTCTTGTCTCGGACGTTACTTCATGATTGGGACAATGTTTCAGTGTAGGAATGTCGCTGGATGTAATTCAGGAGCAAAGCTTATTAAACGAAAGGCATTGTTTCAAGCGATTTGTTTCAAGTCCTACCACAGCTGATGGCAGAACGTCAATGAAAATGATAAGAATTGGAATAAAAGTGAATTTTACGAAAAAGAACCATAAAACCCACATTTTGTAGGAAAATCTTGCTGTTTCACTGATGACCTTCGGTAAAGATATCTAATGTTACTACTCGGTCTGGGTTAAGTGTGACTTCAGACCCATATCAATGTTCTTGATTTTATATTGGCTTGTGGAATGGCCTCACAATCAGGACAATTAGTGCTAGCCTGGCAGAGACGCCGACTTCCCATGGAATAACAAATTTGAAGATTAAACCAAATAAAAGAAGATGCTGGAGATCTCATATTGCATGAGAAATGCAAAGAAAAGAACAAAGATTGCTGGGGACCTTTTCTGAACTGAAAACAGTTGGAAAATAGTGTGAATAATGCTGGTGACAGTGAAGTCTGTTTTGAAGGGGAGGAGGAGTGAGTTAAATCGATAGAGAAAGAACGAGATAGAAGAAAAAGAACAAACAAATGGAATGATAATCATTTGGGATGGAAATAAAATGTGAGATTCACCTCATTTATTTTTAACTTTTCCCATCTTCCTGAATATCATGCCCATCCTGGTACATGTATACCCCCTTTTCAAAAATTCTCTTTTTGCCACTTCAGTTTCCGAAAAACCTCCATTACGTCCTGTTTTCGCTAACCAAAAGAAATCCGAAGAGGATTTTCACTTTTACCAAGAAAGATGATTTTTTCCCACGTTAATTAATGCTACTTTGCTTTAAGCCATATCAGCTTATGAAAGGTTTTGTAGGAACACTCTACTTTCAGATACCGAGGGAAACCTGTATATATCTAAGATCACGTTTAAAGCGATTTGATCCCACTTGTCTGTCTTCGCTGAGTGTCGTCATCTTCTTAAATTTATTTCTGTGAAACAGGTATCGATTGCTGGGCCAGCATTAGTTCACTCATTGATTGCCCTTGAGAAGCCCTTGAGCCTCAATGGCACTTGCAAAGAGTGAGGCACTCAAGGTGTCAGCTGCACAGGAGGTGTGCAAAGCAAGGTCGACTTTCGCAAGATTAATATTATTTGAAAGATTAGAGATTTCAATTCGTCAGTGTAACTAAGGTAAGGAAGAAGGTGTTCCTGAGCATGCTGGTCCATCTTTTCAAGCCTCTGTATCTTCTCCCTTTTGGAAGAGGTTATATGAGATCATTACCGGTTTTGGAGAGATATTTGATGCTGCCCGCCTTTTGCTCACAATGAGAAGTATAATTGGAGGAAATGTTGACTTCCATAATAGTCTGGGCTGTGCACACAACCGTCTGTAGTTTCTTCTGGTCCTGGGAAGAGCTGTTACCGTCACACTATTATGCACATGAATAGAATGCTTTCAGTTGCCAGTATGCAGAGCACTCAGGGAGGCAGTTCCAAAATATTTATCCGTAGCAATTGGCTATTAAATGGATATCCAAGTTCTGGTTGCTGTTTTGACAACAATTGAAATTTAACCAATATTTCCAACATGCAACCAAAGAGCCATCAAATGCTTCAAAACAATAGAGAAGCCATCACCATCACAAAGAGGGAGAACTAGACAGACACGTATAAGGAGAGAGATAAAACACAGCGAGGGAAACAGAATGACAGTCAGTAAAACAGAGAAAGGAAACAAAACAAGAAACAAACAGTCACATGGACAGAGAAAAGGGGAGATGGTAAGTTCAGGGAAAGAAACAGAAGACAGAGAAAAGGAAAATACAAGGAAACAGACAGTGTGAGAGAAATAGTGAGACACAAAGCACACAGTGAGCTGGGGATGGGGTCATAGTGAGCTGGGGATGGGGTCACAGTGAGCTGGGGATGGGGTCACAGTGTGCTGGGTGGGGAATGGAAGGTGCTGGGGGTGAGGACCAGTGAAAGCTCGGAGTGAGGTGGGGGGAGGGAGATGTGCATTTACTATGACCTGTACCAAGGTGTACAGGCTGATCATAGTAAGCAAGGATGTGCAGAACAATGGCTGTAAAACATGTCTTAGAGGCATGCAGGTTACGCTGCCCAGCGCACGCGCTAGGTGAGATCAACATGAACAAGATCAGTATTAACTGAGATTAGAGAGTACATTCATCAGTCTAACAACAGTCAAGAATAAACTTTTAATGAACCAGCTGCTCTGTGTTTTCAAGCTTCCATATCTTTTAGCCTGATGGAAGAGGTTGTGGGAGACCATTACTGGGGTGTGATGGGTCTTTGATAATTTTAGAACAAAACATTCCAGCACAGAAACTGGCCATTCAGTGGTCCGAGCCTGCACCGATGCAAATCCTCTACCTAAACCTGTCGCCCATTTTCTAAGGATTTGTATCCCTTTGTTCCCGACCCATTCATGTATCTTTCCAGAAACATCTTAAATGGAACCACTGGTCACAGTTCTCCATTTTGAGAAACTCCCTCTCCCTACTATTCTCTGCCTCCTGTTGCCCAGCCAGTTCTTTTCTCCACGTAGCTAGCGCACCATGTGACTTTCACTTTCTCTATAACCCGACCGAGGGGAAACATACCAAACGCCTTCCTGAAGTCCATGTATATGACATCTACAGTATCTCCCTCATCAATCAACTTTGTCACTTCCTCAAAGAATTCTATTGAATTGTTAAGAATTTTTCTCTGCACAAAACCATGTTGTCCATCACTGATAAGACTATTTTCATCCAAATGAGAGTAGATCCTATCCCTCAGTATCTTCTCTGGCAGATTCCCTACCCCTGACATCAGTCTCATTAGTCCATAATTGACGGGATTATCCCTACTACTTTTCTTAAACAAGGGGTTTAACAATTTTCCAGTTTTCCACGACCTCAGCCGTGCTCAAGGATGCTACAAAGATATCTGTTAATGCCCAGATATTTCCTGTCTCCCTTCCCTCAGTAATCTGGGGTAGATGTTGGCAGCATTTCTGTGGCAACGAGCCATGTAAATGGAATCAAAGTTTGGGATGTTAGAGTCCGTGTTGGTCAGCGCTGTGCACCCAACCTTCTGTCGTTTCTAACAATCCTAAATAGAGCAGTTGCTGTACCAGGCTGTTATGCACCGGGACAATACGCTCTCAATGGTGCATCTGTAGAAGTAGCGCATGCTGAATATCCTGTATCACCTCAGGAAGGAGAGGCATTGTTGAACTTTCCCGACCGTCAGACCCATGTGCGAAGTTCTGGACAGGTTGTAAGTTAACATCACTTTGAGGGGCTTGATGCTCTGCACTCACTCAAACGGTTGATGCAGATGGGGTGTGTTCCCCTCCTTTCTTCATAAAGTCAGTGATCGGTTCTTTACATTTGCCGGATTCGAGAGAGAGGTCATTATCAATACACCATGACATCAAGCTTTCTATTGCCTTTTTAGATTCTGACACGTTGTTGTTAAATATCTGTACTGCTATAGTGATATCATTATCGAACTTGTAGCTGACGTTGTTTGGAATTTGGAAACTCAGTCGTAGCTGTACAGGGAGTACATAGAGGGCTGAGGACACAGCCGTGGTTGTACAAAGAGGACATTAGGGGGCTGCAGAAACAACCGTGGGCTTACAAAGAGTATAATAGTTGGTTTAGGGCACATCCGTGGGTGTACAGGGTGGATAGTGGGGGGCTGAGGACTCAGCCATGGGTGTACCTGGAGTACCATAAGGGGCTGAGGGTACAGACGTGGGAGTACGTGGAATACAGTAAGGGGCTGAGCGCACAGACTTTGGTGTGCATGGAGGACAGTTGGGGGGCTGAGGACACAGCCGTTGGTGTACAGGGAATACAGTAGGTGGTTGAGGGCACATCCGTGGGTGTACAGGGCGTAGAGTAAGGTGCTGAGGGCACAGCCATGGGTGTATAGGGAGGACAGTAGTGGGCTGACGGTACAGCCATAGGTGTACAGGGAGTATTGTCGGGTGTTGAGAACACATCCAACAGCAGCTCTCGTGTTCATTGTTATTGTGGAGGAGGTGGATTTAACCTATCTTCACGATTGTGGGTCAGAAACCTGAGGAGCCAGTTGCAGAGAATGGAACCGAGACCAAGGTCGCGGAGTTTTTGATTAGTCTGTAAGGGATAATGATTTTGAATGTGGAGCTTTAGTCAATGAGCAGGAGTCTGGTGTAAGTGTACTTGTTGTCCAGATCTTCCAGTGATGCGTGCAGTATAGGATATGGCATCTGTTGTGCACCCGTTACATCAGTCGGCAAGTTACAGTGCAGCAGGTCAGGCTGGGAGACTGGAGTTGGTGTGGGCCATAACCAGCCTCTCAAAGCACTTCATGATTATTGAGGTCGGAGCCACTGGATGGTCGTCTCTAAGGGCAAGTTCCATGTACTTTCTCACGAGGAGGATGATAGCCTTTTTGATTTAGATTGGGACTTCAGCTTCTGGAGGGAGAGGCTGAAGTTGTATGTGAATACCTCTGCAAGTTGGTACAAACAGGATCTGAATGCTCAGCCAGGACCACTGTCCAGGCCCATCACTTTCTTTGATTTGACTCACTGAAATACTGACCATGCCTGCAGCGGTGACAACAGACACAGGTACATCTGGGGCTTTCGCGGCCTGTGTCAGCCCTCAGTGACAGTCGCACAGTCATTGATGATCGACATCTCCTCCCCCAACCTTCCTCTGTCGTCTTCAATACAAAATGACATTCGTTGGTGTGAGCACCACACAGTCAGCATTGAGACAGATTGCCATTAATAGACTGGGATCGTGCGCCATCAAGTTCTGTATCACCAATAATGCGGTACATTCATAATAAAATAGTGAGCAGGGTGTCAGTGCCAGTGGTGGTAGGAGTGAAGGAATTGCAGGTGTAATTCCAGTCAATCCACTGCTTAAACCTAAATTGAGTCAACCATCTTGAGCGTTGTGCCTTTTCAATGGTGGATAGTCCTTACGTAGTGAAGAAGTACTATTTACATGAACCATCTGACCTGACGGCAGGTTTACTAGGTTTGCAGATGATACAATGATGAATGCATGGACAGGTGATATTGAGGAAATGGGGAGTCTGCAGAAAGACTTGGACAGTTTCGGACACTGGGAAAACACATGGCTGATGGGACACAATATGGGAACATGTGAGATTATGCAATTCAGTAGGCGAAATACAGGCCCACACTATGTTCTAAAAGACTTCATGAGATCTGAAGCACAAAAGGAGTTTGGAGTCATCGTCCTCTGTTACGGTTAATGCGCAGGTGCAGTTGGCAATTAGGAAAGCAAATGCAATGTTAACATTCATTTCAAGAGAGTGAGAATACAAGAGCGGAGACATACTCCTGAGAATGTAATTGGCTATGGACAGACGGGATTTGGAGTATTGTAAGCTGTTCTGGGGAAGGATCTACGGGTGTTGGACATGATCTATCCTGGGAATGATGGCTTGTCATATGAGCGGCAGTTGAGGGCTCTATGTCTGTACTCAATGGAATTTAGAAGAATGGGGGGGGGAGCGCAATTGATTGAAACTGAGCGATAACTGCAAATATTGATACAGTTGGAGTATAGAATATATTTCTACAAGTCTTAGAGACTATGACAAAATAAGACAGTTTCAGAGTGAAGAGACAGGCTGAATGGCCTAAATCTATTGCTATATAGCATACCTGTATTGTCATACGGTCTATTATTCAGTGCAGAATTGTAAATCTCAGACCTGCTTTTGTAACCGTTGTATCTGTATTTTGATTTGAATTCACCTTCTGGTCAATGGTAACCCCTGTAATATGGACGGTGGGAGGATTCAGTGTTTAGCAGTAGCGCAGTAAGATGTTGAATATAAGCTGCTATCTGTGAGTCTCATCTGGCGGGAGTACATTGTGTCGACGATGATTGTCATTTTCAGTCTGGTGTTTTTGACGGATCAATCCAGTCACACTAATATTGCATTAAATAAAACAGGTGCAATTTATCACAACACTCAGCAACAATATGCCATGGAACACTGAACACCTTTCTAATAACAGAAAGGTCGAAAATGTTCATTATCAGAAACACTGCTTTCCTGTTCATGTTCAAATCAGAAAACCTGTTACATCGAGGTGTTCAACTTGGAAATTTTTAAACTTTTTTTTTGGTTATGGGAATCGCTGGATGGGCCCACCATTTCTTTCCGTCCCTAGTATCCCCTTGAGAAGGTGTTGCTGAGTTGCCTTCTTCTACTGCTGCAGTCCACCTGCTGTGAGTTGATCCACAATGCTATGAGGGAGGGAATTCCAGGGTTTTGACCCAGCAACAGTGAAAGAATGGTGAAATATTTCCAACTCAGGATGTTGACTGGTTTGGAGGGAGTTTGAAGGTGGTGGTGTTCGCCAAAGCCTGCTGCCGTTGTCATTCAAGATGGAAGTGATTGTAGGATTGAAAGGTGCTGTCTTGTAGATAGTACATACTGCTGCTACTGAGCATAGCTGGTGAATGGAGTGAATGCTTGTGGATGTGGTGCCAATCAATTGGGCTGTTTTGTCCTGGATGGTGTCAAGCTTCTTCAGTGTCGTTGTGGCTGCACTCATTCAGACAATTGGGGAGTATTCCATCTCACTCCTGACATGTGTCTTGTACATGGTGAGCATCCTTTGGGAAGACAAGAGGTGAGTTAAACGCACAATATTCCTAGCCTTTGATCTGCTCTTATATTTATGTGGCGAGTCTAGTTGAATTTCTGGTCATTGATAACCCGAATTGTATTGATAGTGCGGTGGGGAGGGGAATTTAGTGACAAATATGCTGCTGAATACCAAGTGGTTATATAGTTTCTTATTGGTGATAGTCATTGTCTGGCATTTGTGTGGTGCCAGTGTTACTTGTCACTTATTAGCCCAAGCCTGGATATTGTCCAGATCCTGTTGCCTTTAGGCATGGACTGCTTCCATAACTGAGCATTTGCAAATGGTGCTGAACATTGTGCAGTCATCGTCGAATATCCCCACTTCTGACCTTATGATGGAGAGAAGGCCATTGATGAAACAACAGAAGGTGTTTAGACCGAGGTTTCATCCGGAGGGCAACTGAAGATATTGCCTAATTTGGTGATGAAACATCTGAAAATGCCCATTCCAGATCATGGAGCAAACCTACGTCCACATTATCCTGAGGGACTACTGCAGACTGACCTCCAGCAACAATAACCGTTTTCCTATCTGTCAGGTATCACTCCAATAATGAAATACTTACTCGAAATATCCTTTTTGCTTGGGTTCCTTGATGCCACATTTGAAAGAATGCAGCCTTGATTTTCAAGTGCTGGAATTCAGTTCCTTTTTCTATGTTTGAACAAAGACTGCGGTGAGGTCAGGAGCTGAGTGTCCCCGGTGGAACCCAAACTGGGCGTCACTGAGCAGGTTAATTGCTGAGCAGGTGCTGCTTGATAGCACTGTTGGTGAGGCCTTCCATCACTTTATTGATGATGGAGAGTAGACAGATGAGGCAGTATTTGGCTGGTTTGAATTTGTCCTGAGTTTTATGTACAGAACATACTGGAGCAGTTTTTTTCTCATTGTTTCACTCTCTATTGCACTAGGGTTAATCCTCTGGTTTGATGGTAATTATTGAGTGGTTTATATGCTGCGCCATGAGATTACAGATTGTGCTGCGGTATTGTTCTTCTGCTATTGTTGGACCACAGCGTCTTATGGATACTCAGTCTTGAGTTGCTAGATCTGTTTGAAGTCTGTGCCATTTAGCATGGTGATAGCTACACACAACACTATAGTGTTTATTCTCAATGTGACCGTGAGACTTTGTCTCCTCAACGACAGTGTGTTGGTCAGTTTTACCGATGCTGTCATGGACAGATGCATCTGCAGTTGGGAGATTGGTAAGGATGAGGTCAGGTATGTTTTTTTTACCCTCTCGTTTATTCCCTCACTACCTTCTGCAGACTCAATCAAGTAGATATGTCCTTTAGGATCCGACCAGCGTGATCAGTTGTGCTGCTGCCAAACCACTCTTGGTGGTTGACTTTGAAATTCCTCAGCGAGAAAAAACTTTGTGCCCTTTTCACAGTCAGTGCTTTCTCCAAATGTCGTTCAACATGGAGGAGTACTGATCCAGCTGAGGAATGACGTTACATGTTAATCAGTAAGGCTGCTTTGCCCACGTTTAATCTAAAGTTATGGGACTTCATTGGGTTTGGTGTTAATTTTGGGGACTTGCAGAGCAACTACCTCCAGAATGTATCGCCCTGAGCTGCCCCCTCTGCTGGATTGGTCCTGACCTTGGGCCAGGACATATCCAGTCATGGTGATGGTGGTTTCTGGGGTATTTCTGTCAGTTATAATTTCATGAGCATGACTATGTCAGGCTGTTGCTTGACTAGTCTGTAAGGCAGTTGTTCCAATATTGGCACTAGCCCTCAGGTGTTAGTAAGGAGGACTTTGAAGTTCCGACAGTGATGTTTCCAACTGACGTTTTCGGTGGTCAGATCGATAACTGTTGGTCCACCTGGTTTCATTTCTTTGAGATTTTGTAGCGATTAGTTTAACTGAATGACACGCTAGTCCATTTCAGAGCACGACTGAGAGTCATCACATTGTTTTGGGTCTAGAGTGAGGATGCAAGATTACTTCATTGGAGGATATTAGTAAGCCAAATGGTTTTTCTTTTCTGATAATCGGCAAAGATTTCATTCTCATCAGTAGATTCTTAATTCCAGCTTTTAAAAAAAATATTGAGTTGAATTTCCACCTTCTGCAGTGGCGGGTGTCGAACCTGGGTCCACAGAACAAGAGTTGACTCTCAGGATTGAAAATCTAGCGATATTACCATGAGGCCTACTTGGTGTCACATGTTGTAGTCATGTGCTATTTCTTGTGTTGCCCTGTTTTTCTTTCATTGCTTAGGTTTTTCGAGAATCTCATCCTTCATTAAATCCTAATTGAAATCCACCGTCATGAACGTCTTCTGGACTGCTCGAATTTCATTCAGTCTATTTTGTTTGCACAGACATTTCAAGGCAGCTGTACATCAGAGAAGAACAGGAAGAGATAATGGGTGATTGTGCACTGTACCTGTCACCGCACCAGCTTATCTGACCAGGCACCTAAACTATTTATTGTGGATCAGAGAACTGCCGAATTATTATAACACCGATGGAGGTCAGTCAACCCATTGTGGGGTCACAAGCTCTTCAACTGCACAACTGGAGATAGAGAGAGCGTGTGGAGATAGATGGCGTGAGTGAGAAATAAACCGGGGAACAGAAAGTGAATGGAGATAAACTGAGAGAGGATAGAAAGGGGAACGACTGACTGAGAGGGAGAGGAAGAGGTGTTAGATGAGAGTGAAGTCAGATAGATCAGAAGGCAGCATGAGGGTAGATAAATACGGATAGACAGAAGTTGGAAGTTTTATTTAGAAATTACTCTGCACTGCAATCCATTTGTCTGGGTGCCATACCCTGTGACCACTCTGCCGATACTGGCTGTCATCCCAGATCAATGTTTTCTAATAATATCACAGAGCTATGTTACTGACAGTTAAACAGAACCCAAAAGACCATAGATTAGTTATATGGTGAAGGTGGATTTTTTAAAAAATAAACTGTGCCATGAGCAGCAGGAAATGATAACCCCACCGAAAACTCCCACCCCACCTCCAGATACTGTGTGAGAGACTGGGCCAGAGAATCTCAGTGAGGGGGATCACTGACAGAAAGGAAATCAGCATCTCCGCTGTGGATCAAATAATGATTGATACAGTTTGCACATCACTTTTCCAGTTTTCACATCCACATTTCAAATTATATAACTCAATATCAGGAGTGCATTTTAACAAACTTATCTCTTTATACTTTGCATATTTTGGTCTGTATAGAAAATCATTTTGTCCCTGTATTTTGCATTGCGTAAATATATTTCATTAATATTGTCTCTGCTAATTTTTCATTATAGATTTATCCTTGAATCTGTTCTTCATATGAGTTATAAAGTGTAACGTTCCAATACTGATAATTAGGAAACAGCAAAGTTCTTCTTCCCAGTTTGATCAGCCATGTTCCCCCAGTCCACTCCATCTTCTGTCTTTTCCCCAATGTCATAATCACAATGTAATTGAAGTAAGTAAATGGCAATTTATCACAGTTCCTTTACAAGGAGAACATCAACACCCACGCTTGCCCTCTCTGATTCTGGAATAATCTGAATTCTACTTGTCACGAACAATTCCCTGTTTACATATGCATGCCGTTTGATTGTTATAAACTCACATTTTCTGAGGCACATCAGATCATCGACGGAAGATGTTCTCTCAATGTTTTACTGATTTTGCAATTACTGATCAGTAATTCTCGGATTTATTTCTCCATTTATGAGCAGAGAAGCATGTTTATCTTCAGTTCAACCTCTGGCATTACCTCTATAACCAAGCAGACTGAATGATTACACACAAATAATATGTCATCTCCAATATTCCTTCCTTCAGTCACACTTACATCTCGCATCCAGAATGCGTGTTCAAAGTTATTTTGAATTTTAGTAAAACAGTATCACATTGAGAGAGGTTAGCTGGAGCTGTTTGTTCAGCGATTGTGATTATACGAGTCTCCATGGATCCTATGGGTCCCCAGAGAGTTTCAGTCTTCTATCAATAATGGAATGTGTTCAATGTGTAATCCCATAGTATGAGCGGGAGCATCATCCACACCAGTAACAGGGATCAGCAGCTTCAAGGAGAGAGGGAGGAGAGATCAGAATCTGGGAAGAGTAGACTGGAGTGTTCCAACAATGGTCCAAGATCTGAGAACATTCAAATGGAAATTTCCAACAATGGACAGGAGTTTATCCTTGGGTCTTTTCTGGCTTTCCCAGCCTTGGCTATCATTAACATCACTGATTGAAGATGTACTGATGGTTATTCAAGCTGGTTACTATCCTATCCTTGCGATAGTTGGTGTTCCTGGTAAGTCACTCTTCTGTCTCGTGAAACGGTCTGAACTGAATTGATCGTCATGATATGTAGATTTTGGAAAGGTGCAAGTCAATGATTTCAGTTCCAATCAAAGATTCCATTCCTTACATATTATAACTAGCAAATGATTATTTAAAAATTACGCACCAATATGTGAGGATGAAACAAACTGTTCTCCTTGATTCGTTTTCTCCTGCACAAGTTTACATTTCCATACCCTCCCCACTCACCATTTCTGTCCAGTCCCACCAACATGACATCCCAGTCTCCTCCTCAGCTTCAGCACAATTCCTGAATAAACTATCATTTGTGCCGTTGTTAATCTCCGCATACAGATGTTTCAAGCCCATTCTTACCATGTGTCCATTGCAAAATAATTGCACTTGAGATGTTTACATTGTTCTCTGCACAGAATTAGAAAGATGGGAAGACAGTGTATGGTGGTAACGTCACTGGCTCATAATCTACAGCCACAAAATAATAATCAGTTGATATCGGCTTGCCTTATGCCCATTAGTGAAGGCAATGGGTCATTCTTCTCTGGTCAGGCCTCTGTTTGACTGCAAACCCACAGCACTGCGTTTTAATCTTTACTGTACTGTGGAACAGCTAACCAGCCACTCAGTTCAAGGTCAACAAAACATGCTGGCCTGACCAGGGATGAATACATCCCGTGAGGGCAGATGAAAAGGTAAGATAACCCCCTTCCTCTACCTGTATCCCATATGCCTGCAGCTGAATTACATTCAGGTAAGTGGCCACTCACACTTTTAGTCGTATTCTTTGTGATTGAGTCTGTCTCCGAGAGTGTTTCCATCTCGATAGGCACCTCTGGTGCTAGCTTTATTGATGCTGACCTACAGATGTAAGGATGGTTTAAATTCCACGTCAGTGGCTGTCCATTGTAAATGAATGGTAACCTGTGTAACATGAAGGAAATGGAGCAAGTCAAGTGAGGGAAAGGAGTTATTGTGATCAACTGTGAGAGCGTTGTTGAGGCAGTGGGGTATTGTGGACAGATTGTTTCTCCTTTATATGGAGTGATCTCCTTACCACAGAGAGAATGAACAAGAGTCCCACCGGATTAATCCCTGGGATGATGGCACCATGAGGAGTGAGTAAAGGTTGATCTGTAGCGCTGTGACATAATAAGAGGTGATTGCATTGAACCCTGAGAGGGATGATCAATCACTCCTTATATTCGAAACAGACAATGAGAAGGCGATAAATTCCTTGAGTATTGATTCATTCGGGATGCATGGTTCTGGATAGTTTAAGTGCCTCTGAGGACGTTACGCCTACCCACACCCACTCCCCACGGCGATTGACAGAGACAGAGAGGTCCAGGTTTTGAATCAGCACTCATCACATTAATACAGTGCAGTTAGTGTGTGATCCTGCACTGAATGTCACATTATCCACCATTCTGACAGCACCAAAATATCTTCATTCAAAAACAGTAAACTATTTTTGGCCCTGGTGAGACCACACCTGGAGTACTGTGTGCAGTTCCGGTCTCCAAATTTGAGGAAAGACATTCTAGATATTGAGTGAATGCAGCGTAGGTTCACGAGATCAATTCTGGAATGGTGAGATTACTTTATACTGAAAGACTGGAGCTACTGGGCTTTTATACCCTTGCGTTTAGAAGACTGAGAGGGGATGTGATTGAAACATATAAGATTATTAAAGGATTGGATATTCTGGCGGCGGGAAACATGTTTCCACTGATGGGTGAGTACCGAACCAGAGGACACAGCTTAAAAATATGGGGTAGGCCATTTAGGACAGAGATGAGGAGAAACTTCTTCAACCAAAGAGTAGTGGCTGTGTGGAATGCTCTGCCCCAGAGGGCAGCGGAGGCCCAGTCTCTGGATTCATTTAAGAAAGAGTTGGATAGAGCTCTCAAGGATTGTGAAATCAAGGGTTATGGAGATAAGGCAGGAACAGGATACTGATCAAGGATGATCAGCCATGATCATATTGAATAGTGGTACAGGCTCGAAGTGCAGAATGGCCTACTCCTGCACCTCTTGTCTATTGTCGATTGCCTATTGTCTATTTCCACCAGCTTCTGACCTTCATGAAGAACACGAATCCATATTCTCAGAGATGCAAAAAGACTCCTTCAAGTTTAAACAATAATACTATAAGACATAGGGGCCGGAACTAGGACAGTTAGCCCATCGAGTCTGCTCCGCCATTTGGTCATCGCTGATAAGTTTCTCAAACCCATTCTCCGACCCTCTCCCCGTAACCCTTGATCCCCTGGATAAGCTGAAAAGCTATCCCGGTCTCACATATACTCAATAACCTGGCCCCACAGCCTTTTCTGCAAATAAGTTAACAAAGATTCACCATTCCCTTGTTAAAGAAGTTTCTCCTTTGCAACATTCTAAAAGATGTTCCCTTTAAGCTTAGGCTGTGTCCTTGGGTCCTCATCTCTCCTACCAATGGAAACATTTTATACACATCCACTCTGTTCAGGTCATTCAGTATTCTGTATCTTTCAATTACATTTCCTCTCTTCCTTCTAAACGTTATCAAGTATAGACCCAAAGACTCAAACATTCGCCATACAACAAACTTTTCACTCCTATGACTATTCCTGTGAAAATCTTCTGAACACGCTCCAGGGGCAGTATACCTTTCCTGAAATATGGGGCTCAACAGTGCGCTGAACACTCCAAATGTAGTCTGACCAAAACTGTATACAGCCTGTTCTTATATTCAATTCCTCCCGTAATAAATGCCATCAATACTAAGTGCAATTGCCCTCTTAAATACTGCCTCAACCTCCAAGCTTACCTTAAGAGAACCCTGCACAAGAACTCTCAAGTCCCTTTGCACTTCAGAGTTCTGAATTTTCTCCCCATTTAGAAAATAGACCATGCCTCGATTCTTCGTGACAAAGTGCATGACCTCACACTTTGTGACATTGGAGTCCATCTGCCAACACTTTTACCTGGTCAATTCCTTCTTCAGCTTCTCTATGCGACCAGTCCATCTGCCTATCTTTGTATCGTCTGCAAACTTAGCCAGAGTGCCCTCAGTTCGATCATCTATATTGTTAATGTAACAAGTTAAAAGTTACGATTCCAACACTGAGCCTTGTGGATCACCTCTTGCCACCGTATGCCATGCTGAGAAGTACCATTTTATCCCCACTCTCTGCTTTCTGTCAGATAGGCAAGTTCCTATTCATGCCTCTAGCTTGCTTCTAACACCACGGACCCTTATCATACTCAGTCATCTCCTGTGTGACAAATTGTCAAAGGCCTTCTTGGCGTCCAGGTGGATAACATCCATTGGCTGTACTTGATCGAGCCTGTTCATTTCGTCTTCAAAGATTTCCAACAAATTTGTCAGGCATGACCTTCCCTTGATGGAACCATGCTGACTTTGCCCTATTTTACCAAACACTTCCAAGTATTCAGAAATCTCATCCTTCTCAATGGATTCCAGGATCTTACCCACGACAGAGGTTAAGCTATTCATTGCGGTTTTAAAAGTAATTTTTCCTTACTCCCTGCTATAGCTGACTTCCCTCATCAGTCATGGTTACCTCATTCTCCATGTACTCTGCCTCATTTTACTCGGGGTAAATGTCTGCTGCATCCCGAATTACTCAAAATGTCTCCTGCCATTGCTGCTCCACTGTCTCTCCTGCTGGGCCCTTCTACCAGTCAATTCTACCAAGCTCCTCTCTCATGTCTCTGTAGTTGCCTTTATTCAACTTTAATACCGTTACTTCTGAATAGAACTTCTCCATCTGAAATTGCATAGTAAATTCGATCATATTACGATACTGCCTCCTATGATTTTCTTCACCTTAAGCTCCTTCATCTAATTTGCCTGCACAAGCTGCTTCAAAAAAGCCATCTCATAGACATTCCACAAATTCCTTTTCTTGCAAACCACCATCAATCTGAATTCACAGCCCACCTCCGTAATGAAATCCCACATGATCACTGTAACTTTGTATTTCCTACACATCTTTCTAGCTCCTGGTGTATCTTGCACCCCAGCTCCTGAGTACTGTTTGGAGGCCTGAACAGAACTCCAACTATTTGTTTTTTACCTTTTTGATTCCTCAATTCTACCAACACAGATTCTACACCATTTTACCTTACATCATTTCTTATTATTGACTTCATTGCATTTCTTACTAATAGGACAGCCCCATCCCCTCTGCCCAACTGCCTATCTTTTTGATAAGATGCATATCCTTGAATATTCAGCTCCCAATCCTGATCCTCTTGCAGCAACGTCTCCGTGATGGCGATCTGCCAATTTGTGTATGAACCACAAGCTTATTTATCTTATTCCTTTTGCTGCATGCATTCCGATATAACAGTTCAGCCCTGTCGTAACCATCCCTCTTCTCATCGTCATTTGTTTGTCCTGAGTGTTTGAAGTTTGGTTGCTAACACTTTCCATACTCTGCGTCTGTGCTGAAGATTTGAATAACTTAGAGTTTTAGAGTCATCGAGGTGTACAGAATGGAAACAGACCGTTCGGTCCAATCTGTCCATGCCGATCAGATATCGCTAATCCAGTCCCACCTGCCAGTACCCGATCCATATATCTCCAAAACTTTTCTCTTCATATACCCATCTAACGTTTAAGATGGGTATCTTAAACGTTGCAATTGTACCAGCCTCCACCACATCCTCTGACAGCTTATGCCATACACGTACCACCCTCTGCGTGAAAACGTTGACCCTTAGGTCTCTTTTATATCTTTCCCCTCTCACCCTAAACCTCTGCCCTCTAGTTCTGGACTCCTGACCCCAGGGAAAAGACATTGTCTATTTATCATATCCATGCCCCTCATAATTTTGTAAATCTCTAAAAGGTCACTCCTCAGCCTCCAACGCTCCAGGGAAAGCAGCCTCAGCCTGCTCATCCTCTCCCTATAGCTCAAATCCTCCAAACATGGCAACATCCTTGTACTTTTTTTCTGAACCCTTTCAAGTTTCACAACATCTTTCTGATAAGAAGGAGATCAGAATTGCATGCAATATTCCAACAGTGGCCGAACCAATGTCCTGTACAGCTGCAACATGACCTCCCAACTCCTGTCCTCAATACTGTGACGAACAAAGGAAAGCATACCAAACGCCTCCTTCTTGAGATCTGCAGTCTTACCCGCTCCTTTAATATGGGTTTTATAATTTTCCCTATAACTGACACCAACCCACCCCCATTTAGCTTAATCCCAGTCTAAAACCCTAGTTATGCGATTCGCTTGGACTCTGGTCTCAACACGGTTCAGATGAAGACTGTCCGATCAGAACAGTGTGCTCCTTCCCCAGTGTCTGGTGTCTATGTCCCATGACACAAACCCATTTCTCCCACACCAAACTTTGAACCACGCATTTTCCTGCTGAAATTGTGCTAATTAGCTCATGGATCAGGCCGTAATTCGGATATTATTTCCTTTTTGATTCTGTTTTCTAATTTAACTCCGAGCTTTTCGTATCCCTTAGCAGAACCTCTGTCCTAGTTTTATCTCTGTCGTTGGTACCGACACAGACCATGACCAATGGATCTTTACCCACACAGTCGAAGTTCCCCTGCAGCCCAGATGAGATATCCCTTACCCAAACACCAGCCGGTAACGCCGCATTCAGGACTCTCAATCTGGGTCACAGAGAACAGTGTCTATGCAGCTAACTATACTATCCCAAATTACATTAACATTTTTCTTCTTTTCCCCCACTTGAAAGCTTTCCTCAACTCGGTGCTGTGGCCAATCAGCTCATCCTCCCTGCAGTCCCCATCCCATCCACACAGGGAACAAAACTCTTGAACCTGTTAGACATGGACAGGGGCTGAGGCTCCAGCAATTCTACGTCCTGGATCCCTTTATCTGCCTCACTCAGAGATAATCTCTCTGCTTTCTAACCACTGGCTGAATTTGAGTCAGTTGATCTAAGGAGTGTAACTGTCTCTTGAATCACAGCATCCAGGGAACCCTCCCCCTCACTGATGCCTCGCAATGTTTGAAGCTCAAACTCCAGCTCACCGCCTCAGAACCAGAGTTGTTCTTGCATGCGACATTTACTCCAGACATGGTTACTGGGAACCACAGTTGGGTCCACCACTCCCACATAATGTAGAAAAAACACATCACCCGACCCTCCATCCTTATTCTATTTATCTACTATTGAATTGTTCTTCTGCAATTTTTTTTATTTATGTACATCTGCTTCTGCAAGTTGTAACCAATAAATTAACATGAGTAAATTTAACACAGATTCAAAGTTAACACACTGCCTATTAGAAAATGAGATCACAGCCTCCCTTTGTCAAATCTGCTCATTACCTTCTGATAGAATTCTGACAGACTTGTCAGCGGGACCACTCCTTGATGAAGCCATGCTGACTCAGCCCTATTTTACCATGCACCTCCAAGTACTCCGCAATGTCATTGCTAGCAATGCACTCTAAATCCCTAATAATGGCCGATGCCAGGCTATACTGACCTTTGATTTCCTGTATTTTCCCTTTCTTCCTTCTTACATAGAGATTTTACATTATCCATTTTCCAGTTCTCTGGGACTCTGACTGATGATAGTCTTTCCTGAACAGTCGCGACTATTGGTTTCACAATCTCCTCCGCGAATTACTTCAGAACATTCGTTGTTATCCTTCCAGTCTGTGTGATTTATCCATTTCAAACATAGCAGCTTCACCAGTACCTTCTCCTCAGCGCTGATCACTACATCCATTCCTCACCCTTGACACGCTTTAAGGTCTGGAATGTTCATAATATCTACCGTTGTGAGGATTGACGGAAAGTACCTATTCAGGTTATTCTCCAATTCTTTGTTTTCCATTTCTCTGCAGTCAGCCTCAATTTCTGGTTGTCCAATGTTCACTCTCCCCTTTTATATATCTTAACAAAACTCCTGCAATCTCCTTTTCTAAAGCAAGCTAGCTTACATGTTTCGTGTTCATCACTTTTTTGCTTCTTGAATTGTCCTCTGCTGCTGTATAAAAGATTCCTAATCTTAGGTAGGCTGCGTGAGAGCATTCTTGTTAACTAACTGTCGAAAATATACTAATGTAACTGTCCTAATCCTATTGTCTATCATTGGATAGCTTGGTGACACAACACTGCTATCTCACAGTGCCAGGGACTCGGGTTTAATTCCAATCTCTGGACCCTGTCTTTCTGGAGACTTTGCAAACTCTGTATTGGTAGAATTGCTTCTTTTCTCTCTCCACAGTATGTTTCTGTGTTTGTTTCAGGTATCTGCCATCTACAGTATATTTGCTTGTGTTTGATGGTGAATTGCTGCAAATATGACGGGTTATTGTCGAAGTGGCTCTGGTCGTCAGACTTCCTGAGTGCTTAGGAATCTTGCCCAGCTACTTATGTGAATGCATGTTCCTGATTACCTACTCTGTCTCTCTCAATCCCTGAGTCCATCCGTCACTGCACGCAGCCTTTTATCGAGCCTCCCCGGGATTCCCCACACCCCATCACCTGGCACTAGATGCTCTTCACGCAGTGAGCGAACAAAGACAGTGGGCACTTTCTGACGCGTTAGGGATCCGGGGTAAAGACCCAGGCATTAAAAGGAACAGTATAGCTAAAATCCAGTTGAACAGCAAAGCAGAGGAAACAGGCTGACTGGCACCCATCTGTTATGACATTTTCAGATCTTTTGGACTAATTTCTGTTTATCATCGTCCATGTACAAATAGATGCTCCATAAGTATATCTTGTCACACAGGTTTGGTGGAGGTGATAGATATCAGATGCGATGATCATTAGGACTGATTCGTTGGGCTCCACGTTCCTGGCTAATGAGATCACACTTAAGCTTTTATTGTCAAGTCTATCCATTTTAAAGTAAAGGTCTTGGTGGAGTTGTGCTGAAAGCATATTTGAATGTTGGGGAGACTAGATTATGCCACGTGCCAGTGAGATTAGGAATAGGAAGGTCGTAAAGTTAAAAACATGGCCAAAGAGCTGGTAGGGTAGGCAGCACTTCCAATATGTGGATCATTGGGATTCCCGGGTAGAAAGGATAGACACAAGAAGGACGGGATGCAGCTGAACTGGCAGCAATTTCAGCTTTGTGGGTCATTGGGAATCCTGGGTCAGTATAAAATGCACAGGAAGGACGGGATTGACGTGAACTGGCAGCAATCTCCTGGCAGGCAGGTTTGCTATTGTCACTCAGGAGGTTTTAAACTAGTGTGGTGGAGGGTGAGGGGTTGGGAGAGCCAGAGCAGTACATCCACAAGCACAGTGACTGAAGAGCAGTTGGAGATTAACCCCAGTACAACTAAGACCAGCAACAAACTGGCAGAGGGGAGTGAACACAATGGGACTGGAAGTCTGAAGTATGCTGATTTTAATGTGAGCAGTGTGGCAGACAAGACAGATGAATATATATAACCATGATACAAATATTACAGAGATTTGGTTGAGAGAGGGACCAGAAAACTATCAATCCAATAGGTCCAGAGCGAGTTGAAGAATGTGCCGTGAGAGGCTGGAGACGGTTGTTTGAAGCAAAATAATTATCCAGCAGTTTATTGGAATTGGACAGTGTGGGATGCAATGTACAGATTGAAGGGAGAAGGGAGGAAACTGAAATTGTCTCTTTACAATATTTTCCGCTTTACTGACAGTCCTTTGTAATCTCCTGTTACCAGAGAATAGACGAGGAGAATTTACATCATGGAAACTCAAACCAAATATCAGGTCAGGATCTGATGGAGTTTGGCTGAAGTGTATTTATTTCAATGCAAGAATTGTTATGGGTAAGGACGATGAACTGGGAGCCTGAATCCATACATGGGACTATGATGTTGCGGATTTACAGAGACTTGTTTGAGAGAGGGAAAGGACTGGCCGTTCAAAGTATCCAGAGTTTCATTGGTTTAGGCGAGATAGCGAAGAAGCTAAAAGAAGTGGACGAGTTATTTTACTGATCATGGAGAATGCTACATCTGCACGTGAACAGGACATACAGGAGGGACCATCCACTGCAGCAATATGGGTCAAGCTCAAAAATAAGATGGATGTAAGCCCTGCGTTACTATAATCTCTCCAACAGTTTCGGAGGGATTGAGGAACAGATATGTATGTCGATTAAGGAAATGTATATTAAAAAGAGTGGTCATCGTGAGTGACTTTAATATCCCCAATAATAACTGGAAGTCCATTAGAGCAAGGGTCTTAGACGGGGCAAAATGTATTAACTGCAGCAATATGTGATAGAACAATGACAGGAAGAGCCACACTGGACCTCATACTGGCTCATGATCCTGGCCAGGTGACTGACCTTTCAGTGGGACATAATTTTAGAAACAGTGGTCACAGTTCCTTCAGACTTAAGAATGCCGTGAACACGGATATGTCAGGACCTTGTGGGAATCTGCTGAATTGGCGGAAGGCAAATTACGTCAGCATCGGACAGAGCTAGGACGTGTCAATTGGGAGAAGCTGCTATCAGGCAAATCCAATTTTGTACGTGGGAACTGCTTGTTAAATCCTGACAGCAAAATCATCTCGTGAGCGTTCTCCCAACTGCTGGAATTACTATTTTTTTTTTAACTGATATTTCAAGGCCGCTGCACATCAGACAACAGGAAGAGATAAAGGATGATTCTGCACTGTGTCTTTCTCAGGATCAGCTTGTCTGTCCAGGCACCTGAAGTCTTTATTGTGGGTCAGAGAACTTCAGAATTGATAGAGCACTGAAGGAGGCCATTTAGCCCATTGTACACCGACGAGCTCTCCAACAGCACAATTTGTCAACAGAGAGAACAGAATGTGTGTGTGTCTGTGTATGTGTGCGTGAGAGAGAGAAAAATTAACAGAGAAAAAAGGAAGTGAAGAGAGATAAAAGGAATGGAGAGAAAACGGAGCGACAGAGAGAGTGAGAGCAAGAGGTGTCAGACGAGTCTGAAGTTATATCAGAAGACAGCACGAGGAGAAATACACAGAAATTTCATTTAGAAACTCCCACAGACTGCAAGCCCTTTGTCTGGTGCCGTACTCTGTGAGCACTCTGCTGTCAGCCCAGATCATTTATCGCCAATAATATCACAGAACCGGGTTGCTGACCCTGAACAGGATCCAAAAGAACAATAGATTAGTTCTAGGTTGAAGGTGAATTAATTTAAATATTCTGGGCCAACAGGAACGTGTAGTCCCTCTAGACCCGGTGTGAGAGACAGGGCGAGAGATTCTTAGTGAGGGGGATCACTGACAGGGGGACGATCAGCATCTCAACGGTGGGTAAATAATGATTGATAAAGGTTGAAAAACCTCGTCCGTGGTTTTTAAATTCTCATTTCAATTCATATAACTCCACATCGTAAGTGTATTTTAACAATCTTGCATCTTTGTAGTTTTCATGTTTTGGTATGTACAGAAAAGCTTGTTTTTTGTCCTTTAATTTTGTGTTGGAACCAGAGTCCGATTGAATCCTAACTAAGGCTGTAGACAGAGGTCCAAACTGATTAGGTGTGCGTGTGTGTGTGTGTTGGCAGGGTGGGGGCTCCGTTGTAGGGTTTGATTAGAAAAGAGGTAAATGTGCAGAGCTCAGGAGAGGTTATTAAAATCTCAACATAGACGCAAATAAGACAGTGTATGGAAAGTGTAAGCAATCAGACTTCAAGCACACCGGACAAACAAATAACAATGAGAAGAGGAACCGTTAATACAAGATTGAAGGGGTTATATCTGAATGCACGCAGTATAAGGAATAGAATAAATGAGCTTGTGGCACAGACTGAAATTGGTAGGTATGACGTGATGGGCATCACAGGGAAGTGGTTGCAAGGGGATCAGAATATTCAAGGACATATATCATATCGAAAAGATAGGTAGCAGAGGTAGTGGGATTACATTATTAATAAGAAATTAAATTAAATCAATAGTAAGAAAGGAAGTAAAGTCGGATGGTGTAGAATCTGCGTGGGTAGAATTGAGGAATCACAAAGATAAGACAACCACAGTTGGAGACTTGCACAGGCCTCCAAAGAGTAGTCAGGAGCTGTGGTACAAGATAAACCAGAAGATAGAAAAGATCTTTAGGAAAGACAAAGTTACAGTGATCATAGGGGGATTTCTATATGCAAGTGGAATAGGAAACCAGGTTGGGAGTGGATCCCAAGAAAAGGAATTTGAGGAATGTCTATGGAATGGCTTTTTGGAGCATCATGTGGCAGAGCCCACTGGGGAACAGATGACACTGGATTTAATAACGCAGGCTAGATAAGGGAGCTTAAGGTGGAGGAAAACTTCAGAAGTGGTGATTAGAACATGGTTGAATTTTTTCTGCAATTTCAGAGAGAGAAAGTAGAATCAGAGTTAACAGTATTTCACCTGAATAAAGGCAACTGGAGAGGCACAAGGGAGTAACTGGGTAGAATTGACTGGGACAGGGGTCTAGCAGGAAAGACAGCGGAACAGTAATGGCAGAAAACTCCAAGATTAATTCAGGAGACACTGCAGAGATACATGCTGAGCAATAAAGGCATGGTACAGGGAGGATGAGGCAACCATGGCTGACGAGGGAAGTCAGGGATTTCGTATAAGTAAAAGCGCAAGCAATGTGAAGGGCAAAGGGAAAATGGAGAATGGGGCCAACAGAAGGCAAGGAAAAATAAATAAGAAGGGAGAAGATTAAATATGGGGGTAATCTAACCATTAATATAAAGGAAACTTTAAGAGATTCTTTAAATATCTTAAGTGCAAAAGAGAGGTATATGGACCACTGGAAAATGATGCTGGAGAGACAGTAGTGGGAAACAAAGAAATGGCTGAGGAACTTTGCATCAGTCTTCATGGTGGAATACACGAGTAATTTCTCAAGAATTGGCGAGAGTGACAGGGCAGTCCTGAATATGCTGGTCATCACCAAGAAGAGCATGTTAAAAAACGGATGGCCTGAATGTGGATAGCTCACCTGGACCAGATGGACTACGCTCCAGCCTTTTAAGGGAGATAGCTGAAGATTTAGTGCAAGCGTAAGTGGTAATCTTTCAGGAATGACTAAAATCAGGAAACGGCAAAGTGGCTGTATAATTGCTAACATGACACCCCGTTTAATAAGGGAGTTAGGTAGGTAGGGAGAAGATGGAAAACTGCAGACTGATTTGCCTAACCTTGGTTGTGGGTAACATCCTGGAATACATCGTGAAGGATGGGATTTCTGATACTTGGAGGGGTTTGGTAAAATAGGACAGAGTCAGCATCGTTTCATCAAAGGGAGATCTGGCCTGACAAACCGGCTAGAAAATAGTGAGGGAGTAATGAGCAGATTAGATCAAGGAGAACCAATAGATGTTATCCATCTGCACTCAAGAATCCTTTGACAAAGTGCCATGCATGAGGCTATTGAGAAAGGTATGGGCTGATGGTATTAGAGGCAAGGTGTTTGCAAGGACAGAAGTTTGGCTGCCTGAGAAAAAACATAGAGTGGGGATAAAAGTGTTCTTCTCAGGATGGCAACCAGTGACAAGTGGTGTTCCACAAAACTCATTGTTGGGACCACAATTTTTCACTTTGTGCATTCATTATCTATATGAAGGAACTGAGGGCATTCTGGCTAAGCTTTCAAACAGTGCAAAGATAGACAGAGGGACAGGTAGCATTGAAGAGGTGGTTCGGCTGCAGGAGGGTGCTCTTGTGCATCTCCTCAACTTCCCACACCTCCGCTCTTGCACACCACCCTTCCAACGTCAACAAGTTAGAACCTCTCTGATGCTCGCCTTCCATCCCAGCAACCTCAGGATACAACGCATCATCCTCCGCCATTTCTGCCACCAACAGTCAGACCCCCAATACCAGAGATATACTTCGGTCCCAAACCCTATCATCATACTGCTGAGACCATTCCCTCACAACTCCCTCGTTAGGTCCACACGCCCCCACCAAGGCACCTTCCACTCCCAACACCATCCCTTGACTCTGCAAGAGATATGAAACCTGTGCCAACACCTCCCTCCTCAACTCCAGCCAAGGCCCCAAAGGATCCTACCACATCAGGCAGAGAACATCCTGTGCATCCAAACACCTCGTCTAGTCAGTCCATTGCTCCTGTCTCCGATACATTGGCGAGACAGAATGTCAACTTAAAGAAGGGTTCAGGGAACACTCTTGGACACAGAAACCCAACAACCCCACTTCCCTGTGGCCGAATACTTCAACTCCCCCTACCACTCCGCCAAAGCCCTGCAAGCATTTGGCCTCCTCCATTGCCAAATTCTAGCCACCTGACTTCTGGAGGAAGAACGCATCACTTTCTGCCTTGGGACCCTCCAAACACACGGTATCAAGGACAATTCCACCAGTTTCCTTATCGCCCCTCCCTCCACCTTATCCCAGATCTAACCCTCCAACTCAGCACCGCCCTCTTGAACTGTCCTACCTGTCCATCTACCTTCCCAAGTATCAAATCCACCTTCCACTCTGACCTATCACTATCATCACCCACCTTCATCTAGCTGTCACCTTCCATCTACCTTCCTCCCAGCGCCATCTCTCCGCCCCACCTCCATTTACCTCTCTGCCCCCTTCCACCCACGCCACATTCCTGATGAAGGCTTTATGTCTGAAACTTCGAATCTAATGCTCCTCGGATGCTGCCTGACAGACTGTGCTTTTCTATGACCACACTTTTTGACTCTGATCTCCAGCATCTGCGGTACTCACTTTCACCTGTTGAAGGACTTTCACAGGTTTGAAGAGTGAGCAAAGATGTGGTAGATGGAGTACAATTTGGGAAAGTGTGGGAAAGCATTTTGCCAGGATGAATAGAGGCAAGGACTATTTTCGAAATAGCGAGCAAATTCAGAAGTCTGAAGGGCAAAAAGGCTAGGGAGTTTAGTCCAGGAATCTAGAAAGGTAAACTTGCAGTTTGTCAATAGTTAGGCAGGCAAATACAATGGTGGTATTTATTTCAAGAAGGCTTAAATATTAAAGCAGGAATGTACTTCTAAGGCTCTACAAGGCTTTGGTCATGCCACATTTGGATTATTGTGTGCAGTTTTGCGTCTCATATCTCAGGAAGGATGCACTGGTCCTGGAGCGTTTTCCAAAGATATTCACGAGAATGGTGCCAGGAAATAAAAGCTTAACATATAAAAAACATTTCAGGGCTCTGGGTAGAATTCATAAGGATGTTAGGAGGTCTAATTGAAACTTACAGAATACCAAATGACCTGGGGGAGAGGGGATTTTGGGAAGATGCATCCAATGTAGGAGAGACTCGTACCCGAGGGGACAGTGGAAAGAGAAGATCTTTTCGAACAAAGATAAGGTGAAACCTCTCTAGCCAAACAGCGGTGAATCTATGGAATTCACTGCGACAGAGGGCTGTCGAGTCCAGGTCAGTGAGTATATTTAGGAGTGAGACAGATGGGTTCTTGACTGTAAAGGGGATCAAGGGTTACAGGTAGAAAGTATGAGAGTGGGGTTGAGAAGCTTAACAGCCATCATGGAATGGTGGATCAGGCTCAATGGGCCTAATGGCCAAATTTCTGTTCCAATGTCTTCTGGTTGTGTGGTTAATATTGGCTCTCCTCATTCCTCATTGTAGATGTACCCTTGGATTTGATCTATACATGATTTATGAAGAATAAAATTCCAATACTGATGGCTGGGAAATATCATGATCCCTCCATCCAGTCTCAGCAGCCATGCCCCGATATCATAATCACACAGCAATTGAAATCCAGTGAAATTTACTTCAATACAGTTGATTGACATCGATAACATTAACAGCAGGACACTTACCTGCCCTCTCTGATCCTTGAATAACCATCCGAATTGTGTGTCACATCATATTCTCTGTTAACATATCCATGCCATTTGTCTGTTATCACTCATGTTGTCATAAGCAATTTTCTGTCAGATTATGGACTAGAAAAGTTCTCTACATATTTTACTGACATTATAATCACTGGTCAGGAGTTACAGACTGTATATTTCGATTTATAAGCCGAGAAACGTGTTTACATTCTGACAATCCTTTGACATTACTGTCATATCTAAGGCAGATTGAATGATTACATTCAATCAACCTACCATCTCAAATATTTCTTCTTGTTCACCCCCCACACATATCCCATGCTAAATGTGTAAACGTTAAAAGTTCTTTTGAATTTTAATAAAATTATTAATGAATTCAAAGGGTTTAACTGGTGCTATTTGTTCAGTGACTGTGATTAATATCAATCTCAGTGGATCCTAATTATGGCAGTGGAGAGTTTCCATGATTGAAATATAAAAGGGCTCTGTTCAATGTGCTATTACATAGTGTGAGTAGGAGCATCACTGAAAGCACTAACGGATCAGCAGCATGAGAGAGAGAGCGGGAGGAGAGATCAAAATCTGAGAACATTAGACAGGAACGTTACAATAATGATTCATAATCTGAGGACCATGGATTGGAATGTTCCAATAGTGGATCAGAATCTGAGAACATTAGACTGGAATGGTACAACAATGTGTCAGAATCTGAGAACATTAGACTGGAATATTCCAACAATGGATCAGAATCTGAGAACATTACACTGGAATGTTCCAACAATGGAGAGAAGTTTATCCTCGCGTCTTCACTGGCTTTCTTGGCCTTGGATATCATTAACATCACGGATCCAGTTTATCCTTTGGATTATTCAAGGTGGTTACTATCCCATCATTGCGATAGTTGGTGTTCCTGGTAAGTCATTATATTTGTCTACTAAACTGGGTTGATCTCAATTTCTGCTCATGATATACAAATTTTGGAAAGTGCAAGTCAATGTCTTCAGTTCCAAACAAAAAATCCTTTCCTTATAAATTATAACTATCAAACTGCTATTTATAATTTACTCACTGATACGCGAGAAGGACACAGAATGTTCTCAAACTCCATAATCCATTTTGTCCTTCACGGATTTACATCTCCATGTCCTCCCCACTCACCAATCCTGTCCAAAACCACCATTATGATATCTCAGTCTCATCTGCAGGCTCAGTGCAACGTCTGAATGAACCATGATTTTTGCCTCTGTTCAATCTGGATGCAACAGTTTCAAGTGCCTTCTAATCACATGTCCATCACTAAATAATTGCTCTTGAGGATGTTTGACGTGTTCACTGCACGTACAGGAAGACAGTTTATGGTAGTCAAGTCATTGACTCATAATTTAGAGCCACAGAATAATAGTCTGTTGATATCTCATGAAGGAAAGTGGTGGAATTTAAAAGCAACTATTATCATTTGTTATGAAAGCCCATCTGCTTGCCTGAAGTCCTTTAGGTAAGTCAAAGTGTCAACCTTCCCTTATCAGGTTTCCGTGTGACTTCAGTGATGAATATGTGGGTGTACTGCACCGTTAAACTACCTGACAGCACCAGGTCTTCTGAAAAATAGATATAATTTAACATTTGGTCGAACAACTCGATTAGCTCATTGTCTTGAGACAGACACAAATTCAGCCAAACAGTTTATTTTATGCCCCAAATGAACCACTTCCAATCAAGTTTGAATGTAATAGATTGATAATCTTAAAAGCCAATGACACAATCCAATAGTTTGGAGGTACAAGACCGTGGAAAATTGAACAGTTTAGAGCAGAGCTGCCAAGCTACCAGCATGCAAAGACTGCCTGAAAAATAGCTCCCTTAAAAGTATATTCATTGATTAGTAACTCGTGAAGCAGAATCCATCAGAAGAACAGAAGACAGGACTGTGGAGAAGAACTGAAAGCTTCCTGGTTTTGAGATAAGATTAGATCACATTACTTACAGTGTGGAATCGGGCCAACAAGCCCACACCGACCCGTATACCACCCAGACCCATACTTCGACATTTACCCCTTCACCTAACACTCCGGGCAATTTAGCATGGCCAATTCACCTAACCTGCACATTTTTGGATTGTGGGAGGAAACCCACGCTGACACAGCCGCCTGAGGCAGGAATTGAACCTGGGTCGCTGGCGCTGTGAGGCAGCAGTGCTAATCACTGTGCCACCATAGCGTTGCATTTTATGAGTCTTAATTAGGAGTCTTATCTGACTCGTATTGTGGAGGAGGAAGGTCAAAGATAGGTTAGAGGAAGAAGTTGTAAACATTCGTTCGATTATTATTCTCTGTAAAACTTTAAGAAATAAAGTTGTTAAATTTTACTTTAAATAGTTCTATGACTCTAGAATTATCGCACGTTATTGCATTGGATAAATCTTTTCTGTGTTGCTGGTTTTAATTAAGCAGGAGAATTTATCCTGAATTGCAACATTGCAAACCCGAAGCAATGTGTTTTACTCTTTACTGTCCTGTTGAACAACTGAACCAGCCACTCAGTTTAAGATTGGTGTAACATACTGCCCTGACCAGGCCTGCATACATCCTGTGAGATAAGAACAAAAGTAAAGATAGCTCCCTTCCTCTACCTGTTTCCCGTATTTGTACAGCTCATTTCTATTCAGGTAGGTGATCATTACATCTTTTAGGTGCATTCGATCTCATTGAAATGCTCCCGAGTGTGATGCACATCTCCATAGGCAACTCTGGTGCTGGCTTTATTGATGCTGACGTACAGATATAAGAAACTTATAAATTCCATGTCAGTCGTAGTGCATAGAGAAATAATGGCGTTTCATAACACTGGAAGGAAACGGCGATGTCTAAGTGAGAGAAAAGGATTATTGTGATCATCCCTGAGTGTGTTGAGGCAGTATTTGGGGTGCTGTGGATAGACTTTCTTTCAAGTCTCATCAGACTAATCCCTGGGATGATGGCAACATGAACAGTGAGTGAAGTTCAGTGAGAGAATAAGGTGATTGTATTGAACATTAAGGGGGATGCACGATCACTTATGATGTTCTAAACAGGCACTGTTACGGTGATAAATTCCATGGATTTTTTTTCACTCGGGTTACATGATTCTCGATAGTTTAAGAGCCTCTGAGAACGTTCCACCCAACCACCCCCACTCCCTATTTCGATTCAGAAACAGAGAGAGAGAGAGGTTCAGGCTTTTGAAAAAAAAACTCTCCCAACGTTAATACAGTTCAATTGGTGCGTGATCCTGCAATGAACGTCATGCCATCCATAATCTCGACAGCAGCAACAGTACCTGCATTATAAAAGAGTTAACTTCCCAGCAGCTTCTGACCTACATAGAGCACATGGGAGTGTCTTTTCGGAGATAGAAGATGCCTCCTTGAGACTTTACACAAAACATTTAGTTTCCCTTATCACTGCCAGCAAACCATGATAAGGTAGCAAACGTTCTACAAACAATGGAATCATGATTAACACCATGGAGCCCCCGATCAATGCAGTCTCGGTTTCATTGGTTTGTCATGTTAGAGTATCAATAACGCCCTCCTGTTTCTGTATAACTATCTCGTGGGGCTGAATAGCCTCCTCCTGGTCTCATGGAACAGGTTTAAGGGTATGATTGGGCTCTGCCTGTTCCTGTTTAACAGCTCGATGTACTGACCAGACCCCTTCTCTTTATGTGGAATAGGCAGGTGGATTGAATGGGTTGTCCCTCTTCTTGTTCAGTAGTTTCCACGGGCTCAATGGCTTCCACATGTCAGTGTGCAACCAGCCATGGGTTGCTGATTGAGCTCCTCTATTATCAGTGGAAATGTTCAGTGTCTGGCAGCGCTGTTACATGAAGGTTACCGACACTGTAACAGCACAAACGGAATGCTGTCCAGGTCTTGCTGCACATGGACAGAGCTTGGTTCAGGAGCTGAGGGGGCACAAAATCTCTGAATATTGTGTGATCTTCAGTCATCATCCTTACTTCAGATCTTATTATATAGTTGAAGATGTTTGAGCTGAGGAGGCTAACCTGAGGATCTCCTGCAGAGATATCCCCGAACTGTTAGGACTGTTGGCCACCGACCACAAGCATCTTTCTTTGTGCTCTGAAAGACCAAGACAAGTGGGAGGTTATACCTGATTTCCATTCAGCTCAAATAAGTGGGTGGTCCTGATGTCATCTTCAGTCAAATACTCACTTGATATTAAAGCCATTCACTGTTTGCTGAGCCCCTGTGTTCACCTCTCGTTCATATCAATTAGGTGACGATGTATGTGTAGGGAATGTTTTCCTCTCACAGCGAGTAATCAATGTCAGGAATTATCTGGGCTAGCAAGTTATGGGATCTACATCACTGAAAGTATTTAAGGAGGAGGTAGATGGATTTTTGACCTGTCAGACAGCTAAGGGATGTGAAGAATTGGGTATTAAAAAGGAGTTAATGCCAATAGTAGATCAGCAATGATGGTAGACAATGGCTTGATCGTCCGAATTAGCTGATCCGGTTCCTTATGTCCTCATATTCTGTAATTACAAAGTTAATGGTTATAATTTACCGAAACGTTCTGTTATTGAACGTTGCAATCAGACAGAGCAAAGTATTTTGTGAGTCATCTCTGCGTGAGATATGAGGGTTGTATCACAGTGAATCTGGGCCTGTATTATGACCAACAAATAAAGCACGAGTTGCAGTGAGGAGACACTCTGCAAAAAGACCAGAGGCGTCTTTCGAACCGAGCCTGGATTTCCAAATAGCATTTTCCAACCCACAGTAAACCCTGTGTGTGTGACAGTCTTGAGGGACTGAATGAGATGCTGTGTTACTGTGGATCAGGTATTTGGAGCAAGCGGCCTCCAACTGCTCCTTGCAGGCGCTGTGAGTGGTTGGATGGAACATAGGAACATAGGACTGAGCAGCAGGAGTGTGCCATTAGACACTTTGTCACCGCTCCACCATGCATAAAGATTATGGGTCATGTGATTGTGATCTCCCCAGCACTTTTCTGTCTGTATACCATTTTCTACATTCACTTTTCTGTCAAATGTCAAAAAATACAACTTTGAATAAATGTAATCATCCAGACACCACAAACTTCTTGGAGGGAATTTCCACTTGGACAGCCCTTTGAAAATTTATCATTTGTGTTCTAGCCAATGTTAGAGGGTCACTGTTTCCTTTTCCGTCTCACTCCTGCACTGGTTACACGAATCTTAAATGTAACCAGTTTAATGATGTGGCCAATGATATCAGAGTAGGTCATTTTCTAGAAAAAAAATTTTAGACACAGAACGTTGAACTCATATCAAATAGCAAAATGACAGAGTGCTCCAAATGTTATTCTGCCTTTGAAGTTATTCAGTTCAAATAAGCTACTGGTTGTGGGATTTCTTTCTGGAACAGTTGGATTTGGCTGAATTCCCTTTGTTTCGGGCATATGAGAGTTTCCAATGAATCCTCACCAGGAATCCACTACAAGTGGCAAAGATAACTTAGGGATTTTATAGACTGACACTTTGCTATCTGGTAGAACAAAGTAAGAGAAAGGGATCAATTGGCTGTTGCTTCTCAGTCAGGGAACAATTTTCTCCCTCTCTGTGTTGAAACATACAATAATATCAACTGAACACCAAACTGGACCATGTGTGCTCTCCTGGAACATTCTCTGGAAAACCTGAATATGGATTATATGCAGCGGCATCATTGCTCTTGTACACAATTCCATTCAATCTCAAAAAATGTCCCCATTTTATAATTTGATGACATGCTTACACGTGCCTGTGTAATTTGAAATATTGGTAGGTGTCTTCATAATATGTGTGTTAATATCAATGCATCTTTTTCTTCAATTATTTTGTCTTGCTTTAGTCTCCCTGACAAGAAATAATATGCATCCAGCTGATGCACTTTTCTGAAAGTCATGGTGGTTCAATACTATTTCTAGGCTAAGATCGGAACTGATTATCCCCCATAACCAAAGGCCGGCATCCCAGGAATGAGAAAAGGAAAACCTCTTTGAAAGTTTCAAAAATAATTATATCCTTCTATTTTAGTGTTAGGGGATCAAACCTGCACACAGTGCATCAGATGTGGTCTCAGCAATGCCCTGTAGAGATGCAGTAAAACATTCCTTAAATTAAATCTTAACCTTTTGTCAAAAACAGCATCATTCCACTTATCTTCCAAATCACTTGCAGCATCTGCAGACTGACTTCACATGATTCATGTCCCAGGAACATGGAAACTGCCTGTATCACAGAGTTCTGCAATCTCTTTCCATTTAAATTGATTACCATTATTTTATCCTTCATGCCAAATCAGACAATTTACCTTATGTTATTTCTACTGAAGGTGTGCACACTAACCATCCCTGTCAATAATCATATTGCAGACTCAGTATCTCAATTTGACGACACAATGAATGACCATCTTGGTGCACGTGCTAATTGAGCTCCAAGCCATTCCCTCCCCTTCCTCCAGATCATTGATACAGATTATTGGTCATTGATGACCCCACAGTGTTCTCTGAGGCACTCCATCAGTTAGAGCTTTGCAGCCTGAAAATAAACATTTCTCTCTACTCTCTATTTCCTGTGAGCGACATATTCTCTGTTCCTGTGTAGCCGCTCAGGCGGGTTGAATGGCCTCGTCCTGGTCTGTGTAATGTACTCAACGATCTGACTTACTTAATTCTATATTCCTGTGTAATTTCTTAGAGGGGCAGAATGGTCTCCTCCTGTCTCATTGTAACGATCCTGTCTGACGGATTGGGGTGGTCCCCTACCCTGTAACAGCATCGAGGAGTGGATTGAAGGAACAACACATGGGTTCGGGGCAGCAGTATATCTCTGTAACAGCCTCGATGGTGGATTGAAGGAACAACACATGGGTTCAGGGCAGCAGTATATCTCTGTCACAGCCTCGATGGTGGATTGAGGGAACAACACATTCGGTAGGGGCAGCAGTATATCTCTGCAACAGCACCGTGAGACGGATTGAGGGAACAACTCATTGGGTAGGGACAGCAGTATATCTCTGTAATAGCTTCGAGTGGTGGATTGAGGGAACAACACATGGAGTAGGGGCAGCAGTATATCTCTATAACAGCATCGAGGGTGGATTGAGCTAACAACACATTCAGAATGCTCATGGCTTGTCCAATTGTCTCTGATCATCCCTCTCCTGTCTGTTCCCGATAAACATTGACTCTCCTGGCCAGCAAAGATCAGTCGAGCTCAGTCTAGAATATCCTCAATATTCCCTTTCCCTGAGGATGAGGATACCACAGACCACACAGCACTAAATGGAAAGGGTCATCTTTATTTCAATGTCGGACCCATTACATTAAATCTGTGCTAACCTGACATCAAATCACCACCTCTTTTCATACTTAAGGATATAATAATTATTAGATTAGATTAGATTAGATTAGATTACTTACAGTGTGGAAACAGGCCCTTCGGCCCAACAAGTTCCACACTGCCCCGCCGAAGCGCAACCCACCCATACCCCTAGGTTTACCCCTTACCTAACACTACGGGCAATTTAGCATGGCCAATTCACCTGACTTGCACATCTTTGGACTAATTATGAATAACCATAAACCATTCTGCCCTCCAAACCTGTCCCACATTCCCACTGATTCTTTCCAGTCAAATATGTATCAAATCCAGCCTCTGCTGAAATCTCAGAAAGTGAATACTTGACAGCATAACACCACATGAGCAAGAGAAAAGGAGCAGAATGAGGCCACTCGGCCCATCAAGTCCGATATGCCATTCAATAATTTCTTGTATGTACCCCAAACTCAATCTCCTGCCTTCTCCCTAGAATCCTTGACCCCTTTATAAACCAAAAACGTGTCGATTTGTGTCTCAATGACACTAGTGCTTGTGTCTCTGTGTGTATGTGTGTGTGTGTATATATATATATGTGTGTGTATGTGTGTGTCCGTATGTGTGTGTCCATGTGCTTGTTTCTGTGTATTTGTGTGTCTACATCTGTGTACCGATGTATCAGCCTCTGTGTTTCTATCTGTGTTTTTGTCTATTTGTGTGCAATTGTATATGTCTCTGTGTGTTGCAATGTGTGTGTATGCCCATCTCCTTATATGTGTTGTGCATGTTAGTATGTTGGGCTGTTTACCAATACGTCTGTGCATTTCAGTGTCTGCATCTCTGTGCAGTGAGGTATCTGTTTTTGTTTGGGAGTGAATGGACTGACGTTGAGACTGACAGTGGGTTTAAAGTGAGAACTGAATGTTGTTCTTTACTCCATTGATGGGAAGTGGATGTTTCAGAAGCTCCACATGAGCCATCTTGTTTCTGTCCGGCTCATGTCAGTTTCCTCCCCACATGGCGGGAGAAAGGGGGTGTGAGGGAACAGATATCAGGCACAGCACCACCCGGATGGCCGTTTTCTGTCCCATTGCAGTCAGTTTCTGCTGGAACAGGAGAAAGGGAGAGAGGGAGGGAGAGTGGAAATGGGTGACCCTGCTGTTAGTGCTGGTGGATGTGGTGCTGGGGGGAATGGTGAGGTGTCCGGAATGAGTCAGTCGACAGTTGTAAATCAATTTATTATTATTAGTGTGGGGGGTATTGTGTAGGTGACAGAGAAAGTGAGGAAGAAAGTTGCTGAATTAAATAGTGAGCTTGGAAATGCCTGAGCCTTATTTGGAAATAGAGTGTGAGCCTTGTTCGGGGATCAGTGCTATAACAGGTATACTGGGAGTGTGAAGGAGCCGATAGAATATGGTGACCCTGATCCTGACAGAGCGGAGAAGGTTATTGACGCTTGGCCTGTATCACAGCGTCAAGGTGACCCTTCTGGAATGTCTTAACCAATCTGTCACCAATAACGCCACAGACCATCTGCTTCAGATTCAGTTTTAGAGGAGCTTACAAATAACAAAGAGAAGCAAACATTGGTGCATTATATATCGAAATTAAAACTGTTGCAGAAATTCTGAGCGTTATATGCTCTGAAACTTAGACATGCAAATATCATCAATACTGCATTCTTATTGGATGGTCTCAAGTTGCATCTCAACTGCGTTAACTTAGTGACTGTGAAAAATAAATTCCCTAAATGTATATCAGGTGTGTTGAAGAGTATGTATTGAACCAAACTAGAGATCATGTTTTTTCGGATTTGGTGTTTTGTGGTCAGGAGGACTAATCAATGTCCTTGCTCTGAAGCAGCTTTGGAGGAATAGTGACATTAATATGTTGCATTTTACACGGCGTCTGCATACAATATAGAATGTTTGCACATTTTGTACATGGAGCCGAGAGGGTCAAGTTTGGTCCAGTGAATTGAGAAAATACAAAATAACATTCAGTGGGAGATAAGCAATGGTTGTTAGAGTTATAGAGTCCTATAGGTCCTTCGGCTAAAACTGATCCATTCAGATCAAAATGTCAATTCACACTTACCCCATGTCCCAGCCATTGCCCCGTATCCTTCTAATCCTTTCCTATCCTGTATTTGTCAAAATGCATTTTAAATGTTGTGAATGTACTCACCTTAACTACTTCTGCTGGTAGCTCATTCCATATGCGTGTGTGAAAAAGTTGCTTCTCAGGTTCCCTTTTATTCTTACTCCTCTGACCTTAACCTGATGCCCTCTAGTCCGTGATTGTCCATTCCAGGGAAGTAAAGGCTGAGTGCATTCACTCTATACATGGCTGTTATGATCTTATACCCTTCAATAAGATCCTCTCCCCAGTCACATACACATAAAAGAAGAAAATCCTAGCTTTTCCAACCTCTCCCTATAACTCAGAGCTTTGAGTCCTTGGCAACATCCTTGTAAATTTCTTCTGCACTCATTCCAGTTTAATAACATCATTCCTCTTGCAAAGTTACCAAAACTGAACATAACGCTGCAAGTGTGGCCTCATCAGTGCCCCGTATTCTGCAGCATAGCTCCCCAAATTCGCTACCTTGTGCCCTGACTGATGAATGCCAGTGTGCCAAAGGTTTTCTTCATTGCCCTGTCTACATCTGAATCAACTTTCAGAGAAGTATGTACCTGAATATCAAGGATCCTCTGTTCCACTACATTCCTTAAGACCCAACCATTCACCATAAAACTCCGATATTGATTTGAGTTTCTAAAATGCAACAACTTTCGCTGAGCTGCATTAAAATCCATTTACCATTTCTCGGCCCACTTCCCCAGCTGATCAAGGGACTGCTGTAAGTTCTGAAATTTCTGATAACCTTTGTCATTCTCTATGTAACCGCCTATTTTATTGTCACCTTCAAACTGACAAATCATGCACGTACATTCTCATCTAAATTATAGATATATGTAATATATAGTGGTGCCAGCATCGCCCCGATGCATTCTATTAGTCCCAGGCCTCCAGTCTGACAAGCATCCTTCCACTATTACTCTTTGCTTCCTACCATCAAGCCAATTTTCTATCCAATTTGGCAGGTCCTCCTCAATTTTCATGCGATCTAACCTTCCAGAGCAGCGCACCATGTGGAAGCTTATTGAAGGCCTTACTTGAATCCATATAGACTACGCATACAACCCTGACCTCCTCAACGTTGCTGGTCACTTCGTCATAGAATTCGAACAGATTTGTGAGCTATGGTGTCCGATGCACAAAGCCGTGCTGACTTTAATGATAGACGTTTGCCCGAAACGTTGATTTTCCTGTTCCTCGGATGCTGCTTGCTCTGCTGTGCTTTTCTATCAACACTCTAATCTTGCTCAGAATCACACCCTGTCTTTTCTAATGCACGTATATCTTATCACTCAGGACCTTTTCAAGTAAGTTACCTTCTACAGATATTAGGTTGAGTGGTCCATAGTTCACAAGTTTTTCTTTTTAGCCCTTCTTGAGTAAGGGTACAGCATTCGCAACCCTCCAGTCCCCCGGGACCTCACCTGTTGGCCAGCGATGATGCAAAAATATCAGCCCGGGCTCCCGCAATTCCTTCTCTGTCCTCCTGCAGTGTTCCTGAATATATCTGATCAGGACCAGGAGATTTATAGAAATAATGCAAAGTCTGAATAATACGTCTATTTATTTCAGGTATAAACACCAAAGAAAGGGAAAATGACACAATGATGTTTAATATAACAAATTAGAAAACGTATTAGTCATAGGAATTGGCTTTGGAAGAATTTCAGTCATTGTGGAAACTTGAGAATTCTCACACATTCACGATCGAGAAACAAGGGCCATGAAATTGATAAAGAAATCAAAAACAGAACATGAATGCTAACAAACAAGAACAAAAACACTGCATAAATCTACAATCTGTATTTCAAAGGAAACAAAGTAAAAGCAAGGTCAAATATGGAAATTGGTAATCGGGAGAGGACAGTTTATTGTGAAAAACAGGGAAATGGCCAAGAAAATAACCAGTTACTTTGTATCTGTTTTCATGGAGGAAGATCCACAAAATCACCCAGTAATACCCAGTGATCATGTTGGGCGTATGCAACTGAAGACAAAGTCAACTTATATCAGTAACAAGGTGGTATTTGAGAATGTAACTGGATTGAGCATTGCCATGTCTGACACACCTAATGTACTTCATATTAAAATGTCAGACATAAATCGGCAATAGAAATATCAATTGCACAGTCGATGTCTGTGTTTCATTTTCCTGAGCATTCTGCAGAGGCGAGAAGCCATTGTGGATAAATGGAAGTTAGCAAATGTGGTCCAAGCACTATAGATGGATGGAAGGGATCCAAGCATCTATAAAGGGAAGAAGACATAGTTTGGAGAACTGCCGAACAATTAACTTAACATCTGCAAGTTGGAAACTGTTGGAATCTAATATACAGCGTGTGATACTGGATATTTAGGAATTAACAGCAACAATGGAGAAAATCCGTCTGTATTTCTGACATATGTCTAACTCGATGTGCTATTAGTTTTTAGACCCCATCAACCACCCTCTGTGAAAAGGAACAGGAAATGACTTCGCCACAGGAAATACCATCACCAACACAAAGAAATCCAAACATATAAATGGAAAGCAGGAATTTTAAGTATTGTTTCGCATGAGGTCCACTGAAGATGTTACCTCGTAAGATAACCAAACGTCTGGAAATGTAGCGAGAAAACCTACATCCATTGTGTAAAGTGTTGGTGACCCAATCTGAGAAAGAATACACTGACCACAAAAAAGTGCAGTGGACATTGTCCAGATTAATCCCTCAGATGGCGAGATTGCCTGATGAGGAATCTCGGCCTGTGTTCTTTAGAGTTTGAAAGAATGAGAGGAGGGTCACAATGAAACTTGGAAACTTCAAGAAACATACGCCAAGTTGGAAATAAACAGGACGTTTCCCTGGCTGTCAGTTCCACATTAAAGGCAAATAGTTGCAGTTTAAGGGACAGACCATTTAAGATCGCAATAATGAGGAAATTCTTCACTTGGTGAGAACTGCCTAAAACAGGGGCATAGAAACCTGCTGGTAGGGCAAGATTAGGGAGAATTCCCAGATATTCAGCAAGTGTATCAAGCGGAAAAGAATAACAAAGGAACAGGTCGGAAGCATTCGTGACTTGCCAAGTTGTTTCCAATGCAGCTTTCTGTTAGGAGACAGAAGGTAGTGGTTGAAGGCTGTTAGTGTGACTGAGACCGGTGTCCAATGGTGTATCACAGGGATCAGTGCTGTGTCCCTTATTATTTGTGAAACGGAGGTGTTGGTGTTAGATTGGGGTGGACAAACCTAAAAATCACATAACACCAGGTGATAGTCCAGCAGGTTTATTCAGAGGCACGAGATTTCAAAGCGCACAACCACTTGATGAAGAAGCAGCTCTTCGAAGCTAGTGCCTCCGAATAATCCTGTTGGACTATAACCTGGTGGTGTGTCATCTTTAATCTGATTATTTGTGGTATTCATAAATGATGCAGCTGTGAATATAGACAAAGGTGGCGGGAGTGTGACAACTATGTTTGTGTTTGATACAAAGATTGGCCGTGTGGTTGGCATTATGTTACAGGGAGATACAGATGGAATGGCCAAATGGGTGGATCAATGGCAGATGGAATGTAACCCTGATGAATATGAAATGATGCACTTTGGAAGAAGGAACTGGACAGGGGAGAACTCAATGAATGGCAGCACACGAGGAAGCTCAGAGGGTCCTTCTCCACAAATCCCTGAAGGTGACTAAACTGGTTAATGCACAATTTGAGAAAGCATAGGGGACCGTAGACATAACCTTTATTCATCAAGACATAGATTATAAGAGCTACGCGGAAGTTTGCTTTAGCCAAGATGGAATACTGCCACATTACAGGAAGAATGTCATTGTAGTGGAGAGGGCTCAGAGGAGATTCAAAAGGATGTTCACTGGGATGGAGCATATTAGCTATGGAGATAGGCTGGATAAGCTCGGGCTGTTTAGTTTGGAGGAGAGAAGGCTGAGTCGGCCGAGATTCAGAAGGATAGGATTACGAGGGACCTGGACAGGATGGATAGATAGCAGCTGTTCCTTTTAGTCAAATGGCTAAGAACAATGGAGGACATTTTAAAGTGAAGGATTTGAGATGTGGACAGGAATTGAGGATTATTTTTCACTCAGAGGGTGCTGGGGTCAGGAATGCACTTCCTGAGAGAAGAATTGTCATGGTAACTTCACAACCATTAGAAAATACACGGTTGTGAACTTGAAATGCCATAAGATTCACGGCTACGGTTTTGTGTCAGAAAGTGGGGCTAATGTCGACCGTGCTGTATTGTTGATGGGACAAAGTCTGTGCTTCTGTGTTTGTATGGCTGTGGAAAATCAATCATTGAGTAGCTTAAGGTAGGAATTGATGGGTTCCTGAAGAGTATATTAACAAGGGTTTTAAGATAGAGCTTGTAATATCTTCTGAACATATGTCAATGGCAAAATTACAGGAAAAAAGGTGCAACTTTCTTACAGTCTGATACCAGAGAATTGAGGACGGGGAAAAGGCAGAACTGTGGACCAAATACTTCAGTTATGTCTTCACATAAGAAAACGAAACAAAAAAGAAAACTTCCCAACAAAACTCGTGAACATTAGTCTGTTTAGAAAAAGGGAATAGAATGAAATTAGCACCTGAACAGTTTTAGAGGAAGTATTGGAACTGAAAGTAATGAGCACAGACAAAGTCAACAGAGATTGATCAAATAGGAATCATATTTGAGAAAGTGCCTTTAGCATAATTATAGAGAAGCAATCAATGAAATATGTGCATTTTCAGAAAGATTTTTGATAAAGCCTATTATGCAAATTCAAATCCTATGGGACTGGGACTAATATGGTTTTAGAATGGGAGAGCTGTCAGAAAGCAGTGAGTAGAAATAAAACAATGTATTTTTGAATGGAAGGCTTGGAGGATATAGCAAGGGTTGGGGTTTGGGCCCCAGCTATTCCCAATACACATCATATGTATGATTGAGTGGATCAAGTACAATATTTTCAAGTTTGCAGATGGCACTAAACAATATCAGATTGTGAGTGGGTGAGCAGGATGTTAAAAAGCTCCAAGGTGATTGAGACAAGTGGAGTGTCTGGGCAAATACGTGGCACATGAGGAGCAATGGGGAGTGGAGGCGGGGGATATGTGATATTGTGACCTTTGATGGGAAAAACAGAACTGGAGCCTATCATTTGAAAAGGAATTGGTTGAAAAATGTCGATCTATAAAGGAACTTAAGCTGCATTTTTGTTTCTTCTGTGCAGCCGCGCCCACCCCCCGAGGTCAGTGTAAGGCAATGAGATCTGAATCATGAAGTCAATACTGGTAATGGCATTGGCACGCTGGCCAGTGTACACAGACCCAACAAGTGGGGAGCTGTAACATTGAAAAGGATCGGATATCCCTGTACACCAGTCACTGAAAGCAATATTGCAGGAGCAGAAAGCAGATTGGCAGATAAATCGTGTATTCACCTTCATTTCAGGGGGATTTAAATACAAGAGTAAGGGTGTTTTACTGCAGCTGTACAGGGCCTTGGTGAGACCTCATCTCGAACACTGTGCAGTATTATGTACAGTTTTCGTCTCCTTACCTAATAAAGGACAAACCTGACATTGAGGGAGAGTAGCGAAGATAACCAGACTGATCGCTGTTGTGGGAGCAGAATCTGGGGTGGCTGGGCCTGACTTCCATGGGCTTTAGGAAAATGAGTGGAGATATCAGTGAAATATATAAAACTCTGTCAGGACAAGACAGATTGGAAGCAGGGGTGACAATTTCCCTTGCTGGGACATCAAAACAAGGGGCCACAGTATTAGGTACAGACAGACCACTCTGCATTGAGATGAGAATAAATGTCTACACTCAGAGACTGGCGAACCTGGGGAGTTATCTCCCAGATCAGACTGTGGAAACCAAGGCTCTGAATATAAAAATGGATTTCTGGAAACTAAAGGGATAGGGAGAGAGCAGGGTATGGTATGAAGATAGAGGATCAGATATAATTACAGGTTGCTCTTCAATAACGTGGTAGTTGTGTTCCTGTGCAGCACTGTGTTGCAGAAGATCATGCAATATTAATAATTTGGTCTGTGGGGAAAAGAGAATAATGGGCGAACTGCAAAATATCAGTAAAAAACCAAAATTAAAGTTAGTCTAACACACACACTAGCACAGTCTAATTAAACCTATGAATCATATATTGTAATGAAATAGTGCTGTAAACGCAACACTTTCACAATAGAGTCACTGGCTACATCCCTGCAACTTTCACCAAATTCTTCACCTGAAAGCGCGCAGGGCTGACTGACCACGTGATGCCAACATGGAATTCTATTTCTCCTCAAGATTCTCCCCCAGTTTGAAATAAAGTTCCTTCTAATTGGAGAGAACACTTCCCCATTTCAGGCTCAGGTTCAAGGCTTTGCAGAGCGGATTGCATTCCTGTTTTAGCTGAACACTCAGAGGGTGCATTTTGATTACGGAGGATCCTGAAGCTGGGTTTTGTTGTTCAGCTGGTGCCTGGCAAGGATTCGCGCCACAGTGAGCGGGAGCTCACTTTATAGAGAAAGCGTGCACAATTCACGAATCACACTGCAGTCAAATCACGTTTAATAAACCCGCGTTATCAGAAAACTGCTTGTATCTTGAATCAAGGAGCAAGATTGATGGACTGAAGGGACTACAACAGTTCTTATTTTATATTTCATAATGTTTAAACATATTAATGGATATGAACACTGTGTCGGGATAATTGCATTGAGGAGATTTTCTCAATGAACTAGAATGGGGAAGGCGCAATGTGTTGAATGGCCTACACCTTTCCCGATGGCCAGAGCATTATCCTGTATTGGATTAGCAATCCAGTGACATTTCCACAACAGCACCATGTCCACATAGGAACCTATCGGAAGTCACACTGAGGGGGATATTTCTGTACTGCTTGACAGCTCTGTCAAAATGAACTCCCACCAATGTGATTATCGTGAAGGCACTGAGGGAGTGTTATATGGTTAGAATGTAATTATTAATCTATTAGGGGACGGGACATAGTGTGAATAATTTTCCACATTGCCAGGGAGTTGTCAGAGTTGGAGCTGGAATGGAAAACCTTCCCCAGGGACACAGCTTGTTGTGCAGCACAAGTCTTCAGTACCATTGCGGGAATGGTTTCAGGGCCCATTGAATTTGTCGTATCTACGTGTCCAACTGTTTCTTCATGTCAAGTGCAGCGAATCGAATTTGTTGACGACTGGCATCTGTGATTCTGTGGCATCATGACAAGGGTGACGTGGATCATCGATTCAACACCTCTGGCTGAGGATGGTGCAGATACTACATCCTTGTCATTTTCACTGATGTACAGGGCTGTTCCATTATTTAGGATGGGGATATTTCTGGTGTCCTCTCTTCCAGTAAGTTGTTTAATTAAAAACCGGTATTTATGTCTGGATGTGGCAGGACTGCAGAGCTTCGATCTGATCTGTTGGTCTTGGGATCATTTCGTCCTCTCTATCAGATGTTAGTTCTGCTGTTTGGAATGAAACCATTCAAGTACGGTGTCTTTAATGGTTTGTCATCAGCTTAAGGTACACATGGTCCTGACCTTGACATGTTCACCCACAAACATCAGTGAACCATCACTTGGCTTGGTGGTAATTGTAGACTGATGGAATATCCTGGGGAAAATGATACAGATTATGTTTGAATATAATCCTACTTTTATTGCTGCTGTTGTCAACAGCATCACGTGATAGCCCAGTTTGAGCTGCAATATCTGCAATTCAATTCTACTGACTGTCCCCCAGTTCACATCGAGACCCATTCACCGATCAGCCGTGAACTCAGTGACATCACCTGGTTTCTGATGCGGTAATACTTCCATTTTCCTACTCTCATTCTGCTGAGGGTCTCTCCTTGGTGTCATGCTTCCAATTTGTTACATGACTCAAACCCTTTAACATATTCATCTGAATCTTCTCCTTTATCTTATTATCATCTCCTGCGGTTGAATTGAATGTGTTTCTCTCTGGTTGTTTCTCCCTGACCATGATGAAGAGATATGTGGTGTCAGTGATGCCAGCTATATGCAGTTTCAGTGCCAATGAATGTGTACACTTTGCATTATCGTTCAGTTCCCAGGGTACGACGCTCCGTGTTGGACAGGGCGTTTGAGAAGCTTTCACAAATTGGAGCTTGTTTAAAAATTGCTGAAGAAACAAAGCAGGTCTGCGGGCGTCTTTTGTAGTGAATGTAGAGTTATACTTTTGGGTCCAGTGACCCTTTTACGAAGCTCTCAGTTTCTCCAGCAATTTTCTGTGTTTTTAGTTCCAGTATCCTTCTCTATTTCTTTAATTGAAAATTTGTGCTGTGCCGATTCGTTTCTGGAGAAACCCAACAGGTCTGGCAGCATCTGCAGAGACAGAGAAATCGAGATAGCCTTACAAGTCCGTGTGACTTGTTCAGAACTGAAAAAGGTTGGAAACTGGGCTTTTTAATTCCTTGCCGGAGTTGGGGGATGCATGACTTGGAAAAGAGGGCGTGGCATAAGATAAACGGGCTATTAGCAGTTGTGAACGAGAAGATGATGCAAAATGGGTTTCAATTAAGATGTGAATGGGGGAAAGGGATTCTCTCTAACTGAATGTAAGATAAAGAAAAGACAACCACGTAAGGTCACAGAGAGAACAGGAGAAAGAATGTTGACCATGTGTTATTATATAGATCTACCAAGAGATAGGTCTTCACTCTATAGATCATCACCTCCTTCACACTAAGGAATTCAGGTGCTTGACCTCTTATTGGCACTAGTAACAGTTTCATGCTGCCTCAGTTTTGTAACATAGAGCAAAACTGACAGTATGAGGTTTGGGCTGTTTTCTTTACCTGTCATCTTTATAATTCTTTCAAATTTGAAGTGCTTATTGTTAAACATTTTATCTCGAAGTTAATATCAGATGGATTGTAGGAGGTTGAGGGGTGACATTGTCGAAGTTTATAATGTCATGAGAGGCATGGGTAGAGTGAATAGCCAAGGTCTAATCACGTAAAGCAGCTTCCAGGCGGAAAGGCGCCTAGTCCTGACGGATATCCAAGTGAATTTTATGAGGAATTTATAAACCTATTGTCAGGGCCGATGCTTACCATTTTAGTCACTCTCACAGTCACGACTGCCTCCCACCATCCTTAAGAGAGGCTCGTATCTCTCTTATTCTTAAGAAAAGGAAGAAACCAAAAGATTGTGCTTCTCGTAGGCCCATCTCACTTCGAAATATTGATTTCAAAATTCTGTCTGAGTCCCTTGCATTAAGCATGGGAACTATTTATCCTTCCATTGTCAAAGTGCACCACACCGGCTTATAAAAGGCTGCAGATATTCCAACAATGTTAGGAGATTGCTCAATACGATCCAAGCGTGTCAACAGCAAATTATACAGGTATTAATGATCTCTTTAAATGCAGAGAAGTAATTTGCTTGGGTTGAGTGGCCGTATCTCTTCTAAATGTTAGAATGTTTTGGTACAGGCAAAGATTTTATAAAGTGGGTGAGGGTCCTTGAAAGTGATCCTCTGTGTGCGATCCTGTAAAATTAATATTTCTAAAGGCCGTCGACAAGGTTAACCCCTTTCGCCAGTATTCTTTAAGTTGGGGATTGAGCCACTGGCGAAGGCCATCTGCAGGGACCCAAACATATATGCCCCAGAAGTGGGATAGAAGTCAAGTAAGATTACATTGTCTGCAGATGATGGTCTTAATTTTTTGTTAAATCCCACAGTTTTGGTACCTTACCACATGCAATGCATCAGCTTGTTTGGTGCCTTTTCCGGCTACACCATTGATTTTATAAAGTCGGAGGCCATGTTTATGGGCGAACTCAGGGAAATAACTGATGCTGTGGGAGAATCCTGATTTCCTTTTCAATGGTCCCGGGGGTAATGGGCATGGTTCCTAATTAGGTATATTAGAACATAGAACATAGAACATGAAACAATACAGCACAGAACAGGCCCTTCAGCGCACGATGTTGTGCCAACCACTGATCCTCATGTATGCATCCTCAAATTTCTGTGACCATATGCATGTCCAGTAGTATCTTAAACGTCCCCAATGACCTTGCTTACACAACTGCTGTTGGCAACGCATTCCATGCTCTCACAACTCTCTGTGTAAAGAATTCGCCCCTGACATAACCTCTATACCTTCCTCCAATCAGCTTAAAACTATGACCCCTCGTATTAGTCATTTCTGCCCTGAGAAATAGTCTCTGGCTAACGACACTATCGATGCTTCTCATCATCTTGTATACCTCAGTTAGGTCCCCTCTGCTCGTCCTTTTCTCCAATGAAAAAAGTCCGAGCTCAGTCAACCTCTCCTCATAAGATAAACCCTCCAGTCCAGGCAGCATCCTGGTAAACCTCCTCTGAACCCTCTCCAAAGCATCCACATCTTTCCTATAATTGAGCTACCAGAACTGGACGCAGTATTCAAGTGCAGTCTAACCAAAGTTTTATAGAGCTGCAGCAAGATCTCACGACTCTTAAACTCAATACCCCTGTTAATGAAAGCCAAAAAACCATATGCTTTTTTAACAACGCTGTCCACTTGGGTGGCCATTTTAAGGGATCTATGTACCTGCACACCAAGATCCCTCTGTTCATCCACACTGCCAAGAATCATATCCTGAATCCTGTACTCAGCTTTCAAATTCGACCTTCCAAAATGCATCACCTCGCATTTATCCAGGTTGAACTCCATAGTCCACCTCTCAGCCCATCTCTGCATCCTGTCAATGTCCCGCTGCAGCCTGCAACAGCCCTCTATACTGCCAACGACACCTCCAACCTTTGTGTCGTCTGGAAACTTGCTGACCCATCCTTCAATCTCCTCATCCAAGTCATTCATAAAAATTGCAAACAGTAGAGGCCCAAGGACAGAGCCCTGTGGAACACCACTCTCTGCAAACTTCCAGGCAGAATATTTTCCTTCTACTACCACTCGCTGTCTTCTGTTGGCCAGCAAATTCTGTATCCAGGCAGCTAAGTTCCCTTGTATCCCATTCCTCCTGACCTTCTGAATGAGCCTACCATGGGGAACCTTATCAAACCCCTTGCTGAAACCCATAAACACCACATCCGCAGCTCGACCCTGATCAACCTTTCTAGTCAAATCCTCAAAGAATTCGATAAGGTTTGTGAGGCATGACCTGCCCATCACAAAGTCGTGTTGACTGCATTTAATCAAGCCATGCTCTTCCAGATGGTCATAAATCCTATCCCTCAGAATCCTTTCTAACACCTTGCAGACTACATATGTGAGACTTACTGGTCTGTAATTGCCGGGGATTGCCCTATTTCCTTTCTTGAAGAGAGAAATTACATTTCCCTCTCTCCCGTCCTCAGGTACGACTCCAGTGTAGAGCGAGGATGCAAAGATCTTCGCAAGTGGTGAGGCAATTGCATTTCTCGTTTCCCAAAGCAGCCGAGGACAAATCTGGTCCGGTCTTGGAGACTTGTCAATCTTAATGTTTGACAAAATTTTCAGTAAATCAGCTTCCTCTATCTCTATCCTTTTCAGGATGCACACCTGCTCTTCAAAGGTTTCATTCACTACAAAGTTCGTTTCTTTCGTAAAGACAGAAGCAAAAATCTCATTTCCGGCTTTCCCTACCTCCTCAGATTGCACACACAAATTCCCAATCTACCCCTGATCGGCCTTACTCTTTCTTTGACCATTCTCTTAATCCTCACATAAGTGTAAAATACATTTGTTTTCAAACTAATCCGTTCTGCCAAGCCTTTCTCTTGCCCCCTCCTGGCTCTACTCAGTCTATTTTTGATCTCCTTCCTCGCCTGCCTGTAATCCTCTACAGCTGAGCTTGACCCGAGCTTCCTCCACCTTATGTAAGCTACCTTTTTCCTTTTGACGAGAAGTCCACCGTTCTCGTCATCCAAGCTTCCTTTATCTTATCATTTCTTCACTGTCTCAGTGGGACATATTTATTCATCACTTGCAACAACTGCTCCTTAAACAGTCTCCACATCTCTATAGTGCCTGTACCATGGTACAATTACTCCCAATCCATGCTTCCTAACTCATGTCTAATTGCATCATAGTTTCCTCTTCCCCAATTAAATATCCTCCCATTTTGCCTAATCCTCTCCTTCTCCATAACTATGTAGAATGTGAGGCAGTTGTGGTCACTATCACCAAAATGCTCTCCCACCACAAGATCTGATACCTGCCGCGGCTTGTTTCCGAGCACCAAGTCTAGAATGGCCTCTCCCCTCATCGGCCTGTCAACGTACTGAATTAGGAAACCCTCCTGAACACACCTTACAAAAACAGCTCCATTCAAAACTTCTGCTCGAAGGAGGTTCCAATCAATAGTGTGAAAGTTAAAGTCACCCATTACAACAACCCTACTACGTCCACACTTTTCCAAAATCTGCCGACCTATGCTTTCTTCCATTTCCCTGCTGCTATTGGGAGGCTTGTAGTAAACCGCTAACGAGCTGACTGCTTCCATGCTGTTCCTAATTTCCACCCATACTGACTGGGTAGGCAGATATTCCTCGCCAATGGAAGCTTCTGTTGCTGTGATACCCTCTCTGATTAGTAGTGCTACACCCCTCCTCTTTTTCCCCCCTCCCTATTCTTTTTAAATGCTCTAAACCATGGAACATCCAGCAACCATTCCTGCCCCTGAGAAACCCATGTCTCTGTTATGACTACAACATCATAGAACCAGGTACTGATCCATTTTCTAAGTTCATCACGTTTATTCCTGATACTCATTGCGTTAAAGCAAACATGCTTTAACTGATCCCTTGGTCCCTTCCCAGGAAAATCCTTCCCACCAGCTGGTCTATCTCTTGCTATTGCCTCATGTGCATCAACTCTCACCTCCGGTATACAGCTCAGGTTCCCACCCCCCTGCCATACTCGTTTAAACCCTCTCGAATTACTCGAGCAAACTTTCCACTCAGGACATTGGTCCCCTTCTAGTTCAGATGCAACCCGTCCTTCTTGTACATGTCCCACCTTACCCTGAAGGCATCCCAATTATCTACATATCTGAAGCCCTCCCTCCTACACCAGCTGTGCAGCCACGTGTTAAGCTGCGCCCACTCCCTGTTCCTCGCCTCACTATATCGTGGCACCGGGAGTAAACTAGAGAACACTACATTGTTCGTCCTGCTTTGCAGCTTCCAACCTAACTCCCTGAAATCAATTTTTACATCTTCGATCCTTTTCCTGGCTATATCATTAGTGCCAATATGTAACACGATTTCTGGCTGTACGCCCTCCCCTTTTAGAACCTTCTACACCCAATCGGAGATGTCCCAGATACTGGCACCAGGGAGGCAACATACCTTCCGAGAATCCCGATCCTGACCACAAAATCTCCTCTCGATTCCCTAACTATCAAGTCCCCTATCACGAGTACTTTTCTCTTTTGCCCCCTTCCCTTCTTTGCCACAGTGTCAGGCTCAGTGCCAGAGAACTGACTGCGAAGGCTTTCCTCTGGTAGGTCATCCCCCCCAGCAGTATCCAAAACGGTATACTTATTGCTGAGGGGAATGTCCACAGGGGATCTCTGAACTGTCTGTCTGTTCCCTTTTCTTCCCCCTAACTGTACCCCATCTATCCTTGTCCTGAGCCTTAGGAGTGACCAACTCCCGGTAACTCCTCTTAATTACCCCCTCAGCCTCCCGAATGATCCGTAGTCCATCCAGCTTCAGCTCCAATTCCCTAACACGGTTTTCAAGGAGCTGGAGTTGGCTGCACTTCTCGCAGCTGTTGCCAGTGGAGACGTGTGCCATGTCTCCCACCTGACACATTCTGCAGGAGGAGCAAACAACTGCCCTAGCATCTATACCCGACTTATCTGAACACCCACTCAGTACTAAAGTAGTATATCAGCCGCCTTGCTGATATATATGGTCACTGCTTTCCTTCCCGGCTGCCCCACTGGTCCTCGTCACTCCCTCCGCTGCTCCCGCTCTATCTGTGAAATTGAAAATACCGCTCTCCGCTACCAGTAAGTAATTTTTAAAAACTGCCTTACCTTAGCGGCAGTCTTTCGGGTTCTTCTTACTCCGGAGATACTCGTACTTAAAAAAAATCATTAATCCTATCTTTGAACTTATATTAATGTGGGATTTGTCCATTTATTTGATAAAATTAAACAAGACCTTCGAAGATAGGAGACACTTCCTATATCCTGGCTGGGTCAGATAGCTCTTATTAACATGAATTCCCTCCCTTGTTTGCTGTACCCCGTGTGAATGCTTTTTTTGATGTTTCCCAGACAAACATTTAGGCTACTAAATGGATGATGTAGCTCTTTGATTTGTCACCATAAGCGACCCCTTATCAAGTTAACCAAATTACAAAGACTCCGCAATTTGTGGGAAGTAGATCTACCGGATATTAAAAGCTATCAATTACGCTCTTCTTCACCCGATGTTACTGAGGTCACAGTGTCAATATGGTTAGATATTGAAGCTTCTCTGGCAAAGTGCTCTCTTATTAGATTGCTATTCATAGACAAAATGAGGACAATTACGAAGTATTGCCATTTCCCAATAAGTATCAATAATTTTAAAGTAGGAAGGGCAATGTGTCCGAGAGAGTGCAATATAGCCAAACCTCATTTCTTACCCTAAAACGTGGTGTACCGTGTTTTTGACGGGGGATGCTGGATTCCATATTTAAACTGTGGGCAACTCGTAGGTGTATCTTGCTTTTATGATTTATCTGAGGGAGAAACAAGGATGTCCTTTGATCAAATAAGTCGTAACTATAGACTACCAAGTAGAGATCTATTCTGTTTTCTTTTTATAAGCTCAGAGATGTTTTTCAGAAAAGAACCACGCTTTTAATAGACCCGTACAGATCCGATACAGAGAAGAGGGTGCTTAGTTCTAAGAACACACTCTCTGTCTGTACCCTTTATCATTTGTTGGAGTGTGGCCCTCAGACGAGACGTTGTGCCTTTCTGAGGTCTGCAAAGAGAGTTGTGGTTTGAGATCTCTTCACACAAAGGGGAGGATATTTGTGAAAATGCAAGAAGTATTTCGATCTGTAAGAAGACTCTTGCCATGTAGTTGAATATTCTTCATAGAGTCTATCTGGCCCTAGATCCTCTCTCAAAATTCAAGATGGGAGTATGTCTTAAATACAGAATGACTATGGGCACTCTTACTCATTGCTTGTTGACCTTCCACCGGCCCTATAGGAACGGTGTGTTCGCTGGGATGGTGAGGATCTTGCGGACCTAATTGGAGATGGATCAGGTTTCAATTTTCCTGGGCCTTCCCAGTCTACCTTACTCAGACATGCATAGGAAAAAAACACTTTAATACCCTCACTCTCTGAGTTCAGAAAAAAAAGTTGTGTTGTGTTGGGTGTCTGAAAACCCCCTGGGTCTGTTGGGTTGTCGGAACTCGTCATGGAGCCTAGCCCTTTGGACTTTTTTTAAAGGTATGTTGCACCATAAAATAGAGGATTTTTATAAGACATGGCAGCCCTTTTTGAATTACCAAGGTACAGGCTGTCTGCCTCTCTAATAAGGACTTGTATTTAGCTATGACGAACTTGACTAATGAATCTAATGTCCAGAGAGGAAGATTTACGAACAAATGAACGTGTATTAGTTAATGCTCTTAAAGTTTGAGAGCTATAGTTTTGTTACACTATTCGTTTTTGAATATTTTTTATTTTTCTTCAGTCCGTTGATTTACCTTGTTTTTCTTTATGTACATGCACATGGGTGTAATTGTGTTCAATTTGCATTGTTTTTTGAGTTGGGTACTTATTGGTTCAGTGAAGCATTAAAAAGATTTTCTCTGAATAAAAAATATTTTTGAAAAAAATAAAATGTTAATATGGATAGAATAGAGTCCCAAAGGACCACTTTCTTATTCGTGAGAACGCAAATTATGGTTTATCTTAAGGGTCATCACACCTCAGGTGACAGGACGATGTTGAGAGAGCATCCCCTTCATGGCAACCTCTGTCTGTGTGGGAAATTGAACATGCGCTGTTGGCTTTCCTCTGCATCACAAGCCAGCCATCCAGCCAACAGATTGCGAGACTGTGTAACTGCTATAGATAGAAATAGCAAAAGTCAAAGTGAAATATAGACTTTGATAAGAAGGAAAAAAAAGTACAATTCAGATAACGGTCAAGATAATGGCTGAGGGGAAAACATTCTCCGCTGCAAATTGTACTTTATAACGAGACAGTTGATTGGATGATATCTTTGTATGAATAAGTTGACCAAGCGAAATAACAAGAATAACTAATTGTGATTAGATGTCGATAACTGTAAAGTATGAGTACATTTCTGATTGGTCTGTGTGTAGCATGCTAACCATTGTATGAAAGTAAAAAGCTGATGGGACAAATCTTTTGGAGGGTTGGTCCCCTTGGGAAATGGCTCCCAAACACATGCTTGAAGAAACCCAGGGTAGAAAGTGCGTGAGTGTCGTCTGGTTTCTGACAGGAAACCAGGGGGCTGAATGATTGAAAGTTCCTGCAATGTGAAGCTCAGGAGACAGTCAGATCAACCCCGCTCTTGTTAAATGGTACAGCATATTTGAAGGACTAAATTGCCTTATTATGGATTCTAATTGCATATGATTTTTAAAAATATACTCTGTTCCTTCCCCTAATGTTTTACACACTTGGGCACTCCCATTTTCCTGAAACTGGGAATTATTTGGAATATCATCTGGAACATTCCATAATCAACATACTCCGGAACATTCAACAATCTGTGGGGATATTACAAAGGAAACAGACACAGAGACGGGGGTGCGGGTGGGGGCGTGCTGCATGCAAGAGTGAGAGTGGTGGAGCATGAGCATTGTTTGGGTGTCGGTGCTGGAATAGACATACATGGAGTGTCAGGGACCAGACAGCATACGATGACCCTTATCCTCACAGAGTTGGGAAAGTTATCGATGTTTGTTCTGTATTGCTGGACATTGCTACAGATCGCAGATACTGCACTGAGCTGGGTGGTGAGCTCAGATCATGCTCGGTGGGTCTGTTGGTGTGGCCTACTCTGGAAGAGATGTACTAACCCATCCGCAAAGATATCTGTGACCCTGTTGACAAACCGTGGTGTAATTGACCCTTACCTGCTATGTTCTGGGTAAACTGTACACGGCAGCTCCAAACTGAGGAAAGCTCAATCGAGTGCCCATTGTCCTTTTAAAGAAGGCACCAGTGTCAGGGATAATGAAATATCCAGCGGTATCTGGGCGATGGTGGGTACCTCCAGCCAAAGTGTGTGGGAGAATCGGGTTAACATTGAATGGGAGTGAAACCATGGGTTAGGGTGGGTAGTTAACGAGGTGTGTTCAATAAGATAGCACCAGGAAACTAGCTCGGCCTCATACAGAGAATCCCCCTGTTACACTCAATGGAAATCACTCAAAGATAAATTATTGTTAGATTCAGATGGATGAGTTGAAGACTCTGCTAATCCCATTCACAGTTACAGAGCTGCTGAACAAAGCCTCATCCACAACTCTCCATCATCTGAACTCACACCTATATTCTGTTCACCATCATTCCTGGTAATACTGGCTTATTTTACATTATGCTATCGAAATGTCTATATCTCAGCATTCTGAAACCTGTGAGCGCATCCTTCCATGATATTGTTGCTCAATCTCACCCTCTCTGTCTATACCCAGGGCCACTTTCATTTATGCTCATGCACGGAGACACGCCCTTCAGCCAAAACTGGTCCATACCAAACAAAATGTCCGTCCACATTAACCGCAATTCCTTGCACTTGGCCCATATCCGTCTCCACCTTTCCGATTCATATATTGTTCGAACAAAGTACACCGAGGTTTGGTGACATCAAGGAAGGCCTCAGGAAAGATGTCGCTGAATCTACCATTCATCTCACCCCAACAATCTGATTACACAGAAACAATTTGACTGGAGGTTTAAACTAGAAGTTCCAGCAATCACTGGTGGGAGATATGTATGGAAGTCAATAATGCAGGAAAAAAAAATGTGTACGTTCTAAACAGGAAATTAGATATACCAGCGATTGCAGGCAAAACCCGACGGGTCTGGTACTATTTGAAGGAAGAAAGTCGAAAGTTTGGCCCTCAAATAGCACAGCAGGTTAGGGCACATCCAAGGAGCAGGAAAGTCTATGTTTTAGTCATAAGCCCTTCATCGAGAATTCATTTCAGAATTCACTTTTTCCTAATCCGCTGCAGGAAGAGAGTGAATCAACGTTTTTAATTTGGGGATTCTTCATCCGAACAGCTTTTGTTTCAGATCTCCAGTATGTGCAGCTCTTTGTTTTATTTTGGATCAGCAATTATCTTGCATGCTGCGGGATTAATGGACAACTTGATCTGGCAAGAGGGGAAGGAATGAGGGCAAAGAGCAGGCAATGTGTCAGTAACAGTTTAAGGCCCTGTCATTCAGAATGTAAATCCTGGGGTGGTGGTAAAGGAAGGCTTGTTGGAAGCATCACACTGTAATTCGGCATCATTTGAACAGATGTGACAGATCCAGAGAAAGTGGGAGGATGCAGTTTCTCGCGCAGCCGGTCATTGAGTGTCACAGTGGCGAGTGATACTGCCGTACAGCATCAATTACCTGGGTTCGATTTCACCCTTTGGTGACATTCTGTGCGGTGTTTGCACACTCTCCTTGTGTGTGCGTGAGTTTCCTCTGGGTGTTTGGTTTTGCTCTCACAGCTAAAAATGTCCAGGTTAGGTTCAGTGACCTCACTAAATTGCTCCACAGTATCCAGATATGTGCAGGTTCGGTGGATTGTCTATGGGAAATGTAGAGTTACCGGGGTAACGTTTGTGTTTGTTGGTCAGGATGTTATCTGGAGGGTCAGTGTGGACTCGGTGGGCCAAATGGCCTGGTCCCACACTGCAGGACTTCTATAATTTCGATGTAGCTGTCTGTGTTTGAAAACACTTCCCAGGATCCTACCTATAAGTGCTAACACAATTTGCCTCAACAAAATGTTACACCTTCCGTTTGTCTAACATGAACTCCATCAGCCACTCACTGGCCCTTTAGCCGATCTGATCAGCGTCCCGTTTTACTCTGAGTTAACTATCTTCACTGTCCACTACCTCACCAATGTTGGTGTCATCTGCAAACTCACTAACCATTCCTATTGTATTCACATCCAAATCATTTATATAAATTGACAAAATCCATTCGATCCTTGTGGTACACTGCTGGTTACAGGCTTCCAGTCCAGAAAAATAAAAGTTCACAAATATTTACTTCGTCTATTACCTTCGAGCGAATTACGTCCAACTCTCCCTGTATTCCATGTGATCTCACCATGGTAACCAGTTTACCATGTGGAACCTTTATGAATGCCTTACTAAAGTCTATCTTCTATTCCACAGTTCTATTTCTGTGCCTTCGTCAATCTTATTCGTCACTTCTTCAAAATGCTAAATCAAATTAGTGGGACACGATTTCCCACACACAAAGTCATGTTGACTATTACTAATCGGAATTTGCATTTCTAAACAAAAGTAAATGCTGTCCCTCAGAATCCCCTCCAACAACTGACTCACCAATAACATCAGTCCCACTTGTCTACAGTTTCCTGCCTTTCCTTAACCAACTGTTCTTAAACAATGGCGCAACCTTACCTGTGACTGTCCATGATAAAAATATCTCAGCCAGAGACCGAATAATTACTTCCTTAGGTTCCCAACCTGGGGTACATCTGATTAGTTCAATGATCATAGAATAGTGCAGCACAGTACCGGCCCTTGAGATGCTGATGTGGTGCCGGCAGTTTATCCTCCTCTAAGGTCAGACTAACTTTCATGCCCTTCATTGTACTAAAATCCATGTGCCTAACCAAGAGTCACTTCAAAGTTCAGAGGGGGTTATCCACCTTGATGTGTTTTAAAATATCCAGCTCCTCATCTTCTGGAATATGTACGAATTTCAAGATATCACTATTCATTTCCCCAAGTTCTCTACCTTCCATATCCTACTCCACAGTAAATACTGATGCAAAATATTTATTATCTCACCGATCTCGTGTAGTTCCACACATAGTTCACTTTGCTGATCTTTAAGGGGTCCTGTTCTCTCTCTAGTTGCACTTTTGACCTTAATGTATTTGTAGAATCACTTTGGAATGTCCCTTACCCTATTTTCGAAAGATAACTTATGTCCCCATTTTGCCCTCCTGATTTCCCTCTTGGGTATTAGCCTACATCACTGGTACTCCACAATGGATTCACTCGATCCCTACTGTCTCTATCTATCATATACTTCCGCCTTTTATTGAACAGAGCCTCAATTCTGCTCGCCATTCATCGTTCCCTACAGCTACCATCCTTACCCTGCTCATTGACATGAACATGCTGTCGCTAGACTCTGTAAATCATTTGTGACAGCCTCCCACTTTCCCGCCAATAGCTTCTCCAAAGCAGCTTTTCAAAGTGCCAACATAAAACGTTCAAAGTTGGCCTGAGTCAACTTAAAATTTTAAAATTTATATTCGGACTATTCTTCTCCGTCAGTATTTTACAACTGATAGTTACTGCATAACAGACTCAAGAAACAGAATGGCCTCCCGAGTCCCTTTGAAACAGGGGCGTGTGGACAGAATTGCTTCCTCCTGTCCTTGCGCAGCAGTCTCGATGCTCTGAATGATGCCCCAAGGTTATGGAAGAATTTGAACAACACTGCACATAAAACGAGAAACAGCATTACACAACATAAATGGACAATAAATATATACACTGGTTTATTGGCTCTGAAAATTATCCCACCAGTCACCTTAATCAGCGGGTCTGTTACTTTCTGACTGTCGCCCTTTATAAACAGTATGTAATATACACCGCCCTGCCGTGTTCTGGCACTACTCCCACATAAAAAAGAAGCAATAAGAATATTGAAAGATTTATGGTCCATCCCTAAGCAATGCCCATCCATTCCATCCACACTGAGTAAATGTTCCCTTTTATTGGGATATGAAAAGTGATGTCAGGAAGGGATTAACTGGACCTGTTTGTTCAGTGACTGTGATTAATGTTAGTCTCCATGGATTGCAATTACCCCAGTGGACGGTTTCCATCTTTTAATGATAAGTGGGCTACATTCAGTGTGTTATTCCACAGTATGGTGGGAGCATCACCAACAGTATTAACAGAAATCAGCAGGTCCAGAGAGACAGGGGAGAGAGATCAAAGTCTGAGCATAAGAGTCTGAAATGTTTCAACAATGAATCAGAATCTGAGAAAATTAGACTGGAAGGTCACAAGAATGGGCATGGGTTTATACAGGGATGGTTGGTTTCTTTCGACATATCATGCCTTTGTGGGCGGCACGGTGGCACAGTGGTTAGCACTGCTGCCTCACAGCGCCAGAGACCCGGATTAAATTCCCACCTCAGGTGAATGACTGTGTGAAGTTTGCACATTCTCCCTGTGTCTGCGTGGGTTTCCTCCGGGTGCTGCGGTTTCCTCCCACAGTCCTAAAATGTGCAGGTTAGGTGAATTGGCCTGTGTTAGGCAGTTAGGCAGTTACGCAGTGCAAATGTAGAAGCAATTTCCCGGCAAAGCTTTGCAATACTGACATGTTGGGGAGCTGTTCCAGCCTGCTGAACAATACACTACCATCGTCTGCACAGCTCCCCATACTGGGCAGATATTCCACCTTACCGAGCAATACACTAGCACAGTCTGTACAGGTCCCCATGCTGGGCAGATAGACCAGTTTACTGAGCAATACACTGGCTCAGTCTGCATAGCTCTCCACGCTGGGTTGTCTACTTGTCCCAGTGTATAGTTTCTGCGTTTGCTCTGTGAGGCAAATTCAGAATTTAGTGGAACAAATTTGGTCAGCTGATCTGGCAATGCCTTTATTCAATGTTCTCATTCTTGTGCCCTGACCCGCCAAGGCTTCACTGCACCAGATAGAACCACTCGCTTGTTTTTTATCTCATATTTGAACAACATGCTCTGTGTTTGTCTTAATTGTCCGTTTCTATCTTTAATGTGAATGTCTCTGTCCATTTGTATCTTTCTCTGGCCTTGGTTTTTGGTTGTGTATTGTATCGAATGCTGGTATCATGAAGTTCAGAAATAATGTAATGGTGTGTGTCAGGCTATTGTTCACTTCCTGGTGTGTCCCTTTAGGTGCTTCATGAAGAGGTGCGTGTGTGTGCAGGGCAGCCGTTCACTTCCCGGTGTGTCCCACGTCGTCCTCCATGTTGCACAGCGTTGTGTGTGCTGGGCTGTTGTTCACTTGCTGGTGTGTCCCATGTGGTGCTCCATGGACAGGGCGTTCTGTTTCGGGTTATTGCTCACTTCCCGGTGTGTCCCAAGTTGTGCTCCATGTTGGACAGGGAGCTTCAGCATCTTTGACTCATGTCTTTAAAATTTGGTCTGTGCCTGTCTACTGAACGCCTGTGTTTGCCCCTCTCAGCTGATCACGTGGACAGAAACACGAGGAGGACCCTAAAGTATAATTATAAAGGAGTAGATAGCTCACGTTTAGTGGAGGGAAGTCTGATTGTCTCCTGTTATTGAAAAGTTAGTGGAGGGGATGGGGATGGGGATGGTTTGCTGGAGGTTGTGCTGTGAGTTACCTCAGACATTCAGGGAGACCAGAGGATTTGTTGACCCAACTCTGGATGGAGCATGGAGACTGTAGTTACATCATCAGTGTCTGTAACATGAACAACAAATGGAGCATAGGCTGCAGAGCATAGACACTCTGAAAACACGGGCTGGGTGTATGTGGGGAAAGGGATCTGCCAAATCTGCCTGGTCTTAAAGTGAGCACAGGCTCTCACTCTCATCCGTAAACATACACACACACACCCTCTTTCGCTCACACACATGGAAACAAACATACACATCATCTCTCTCTCACTTGCACGCCATCCAACCGCCCTACCCCACACACACACACACACACGCACACACACACACACACACACACTGCATCTCTCGCACAGACACACAGCTGGGGGGGTACTAATTTGCGTTTTCAGATTTATATTTGGGGATAGATTGTATTTTATTCAAAATAACATTCAATTTGTACGCAGCCAATCATTGTGGCATTTTACAAAGTCCAGCTTTGGAAATAAAACCAGTATGACTCCAGGGTAAAACAAGTCGGACTCCACACAAGACCTTCCATGGTTTGTGCAGGGAAGGTCACATCTTAGCAAACATAATAGAATTTTTGAGGAATGACAAAGTCGATAGTGGAGAAAGGGCTGTAGATATCAAATACATGATCTTCAGTAAGGCGTTTGATGAGATAGACTCATGGAGAAGATGAAGTCGCAGGGGTCCATGGTGTACTCGCTAGATGGATTAGAAAACTGGCTGGGCAACAGGAGACAGAGAGTAGCATTGGAAGGGAGTTTCTCAAAATAGAAAACTCTTCTGTGTGGTGTTTGACAGGGCTCCGTGCTGGAACCACTGTTTGTTGTGATATATTTACATGATCTGATGGAAGGTATTGGTGGTCTGATTAGCAAGTTTGCAGATAACACTAAGATTGGTAGAGGAGCAGAAAGTTGAGGGGACTGTCAGAGAACACAGCTGAATGTAGATAGATTGGAGAGCTGGGTGGCGAAAAGGCAGATGTGAGGTGATGCATTTTTAAAGATCCAATTCGAGAACGAATTATGCAGTAACTGGAAAAAGCCCTGGGGAAAATTGATGTACAGAGAGATCTGGGTGTTCAGGTCCATTGTTCGCTGAAAGTGGCAGGTCGATAGAATGATCAAGAAGGCATACAGCATACTTCCTTCCTGCATTCTAACAATTTAAGAAGTGGAGAACCACAATGGTTAACTCGTCACCAACAGGAGGGAATCTGTTGGAATCTATTGCATACAAGTGTAGGCAGGCCGTATTACAGTTGCATAGGACTTTGGTTCGGTCACATTCGGAATACCACGGACAGTTCTGGTTGCCACATTCCTGAAAGGATCTGGATGCTTTGGAAAGAGGGCAGAGGATTTTCACCAGAATGTTGCCTAGTATGGACCGAAAGATATATAACGAGAGGTTTGGTAGATTAGGATTATTTTCATTAGGAAGATGGAGGTTGAGGGAGGTCTTGATTGAGGTCTACAAAATCTTGAGATATGTAAACAGGGTGGATAGCAAGAAGCTAATTCCCAGCGTCGGGGACTCAGTTACTGGGGGTCAAGAATTCAAGATTAAACGCGAAAACTTTATAGGAGATATGCTCGAAAAGTTCTTTGCGCAAAGGGTGGTGGGTGGCTGGAATGCGTTGCCAGCTGAGGTAGTATAGGCGGGGGCGATAGCGTATTTGATATGAGGAAGCAGAGGTATACAGATCCTTAGTAAATACAGATCCTTAGGAACAGATTTAGATAGAGGATCTGGATCGACACAGGCTTGGAGGCCTGAAGGGCCTGTTCCTGCGCTGTGATTTTCTTTGTTATTTTTAAATACTGGCGAAAAGCGTCTGTTGGTACTTGAAAGGAAAATGAAATCAAGATCAAATGTGGCACAGCGAATGTTTGGATAGGATAATTTATTGTAGAGAACAGAAAAATGACAAGGAGACGAAACAGTTACGTTGCATCTGTGTTCAAAGAGGAAGATCCGGTAAATCTCCCAGAAATACCAAGTCACCACGGGACCTTTGTAACTAAAGACTAAAATCATTCATATACAGTTACGAGGTTGTATTTGGAAACAGAACTGGGATGATTATTGATAAGTCTGACAGACCGGATATAATTCAAACTGAAATTTCAGAGAAAACAGCAATACACATGTTGATTGCAAAAGGGACCACTGTATTTCTCTGTATTCACTTCGGAAGGTTATAAATGCATTCAAATGATTTACGAAGGGAAGAAGTGGGAGAGTGGAGGACTACAGGCCAGTTAGTTGTTATCCACAGTAGGGAAACTATTGCAACCGATTGTAACGAAGATCTTACTGGACACTGAGAAAGTAATAGCAAATTTCAAGTGAATTGTTCTGCATTTATGAAAGGGAAGTTACAATTTACAAAATTCTTTTGAAGATATCTCTTGTATTTGTAAATAACAGCGAATCAATGAATATGGTACAGTCCGATATTCAGGAGGAGCTTTAATCAGCACACACAGTAAGTTAGGGAAAACATTACAGCAAAGTGTATTGGGAGGAACATATGGACACAGGGGAAGGTAAGCATTCGAGAAACTATTGGAGAACATAGATGGTGGTCGAAGGCTGTTTGTGTGACTTCAGACCGGTGTAAACTGGTGTGCTACAGGTGTCAGTGCTGTCTCCTTTTAAACGCCTTCATTTAAAGGGAATCCGAATACAGACGATGGAAAATCAACCAGACTCAAAGTGTTAGCTTGCTCTCTCTTTACAGATGCTGTCTGACTCACTGTGATCTCTAGCATGTGTTGGTTTCAGTACAGATCCAGCTTCTGCAGTGATTTGCTCCAACTAGAAGTAAAGACATTCTGCACGAGTAACACAGAGAGTTGGGGAGACTGTGCCTCTACAATTTTGATGTCGTGATCTAAGTAAAATATACTGATCACATATATGAATGGGCTTTATCCAGATTAATTCCTCAGATGGCACAATGGTCTGCTGAGGAGACTTGGTCTGGGATCAACGCGGAAATTTATGTGAAACTGGAGACGCTGATTGATTGTTATATGAGAACTTCACGTCTGTTTTACTTTGGAAAAGGAGGAAACAGGTACAAAATTCAAGAAGAGAGACTGGGAATCTCTTTTACAGATTGATATAAGATGTGAGCAGGGATTGTCGTATTGGCTGGTATAAAATTGGATCAATCTCCAGGTCCAGATCAGTTACATCTCAAGCTGCAGTTGGAAACAATGGATGAAAGGCGCTGATGCAAATGTTTAAATAGAATCTGGTCACAGGTAAAGTGCCCGAGGACTGGAGAACACCCTATATAGGAAGAGTGATAGAGATAGAGTAGGGAACTATACACCAGTGTGTATCAGATCAGTGTTAAAGAAACTTTTGCAAAAAAATGTGGTGGTAGAAGGCTGTTTGTGTGACTGGAGACCGGCGTCCCCTGGTGTACCACAGTGATCAGTGCTGTGTCCCTTATTACTTGTGGTATTAATAAATGGTGCAGATATGAACGTAGAGGGGGAGTGAGAGTGTGATAAGTAAGTCAGTGTTTGACACAAAGATTGACCGTGTGGTTGCCAGTGAGGAGGAAGGTCTTATCTTACAGTAAGATACAGATGGAATGGTCAGATGGGTAGATCAATGGCAGATGGAGTGTAAATCTCATAACTCTGAGGTGATGCACTTTGGAAGAAGGAACCAAATACGAAATATGCAATGAATTGTAGCGCACAAGGAAGCTCATAGGCAGCTTTTCCACACAATCTTCAATGTGATGCAGGAGGATAAAAGGTTACGTAAGAAGTCAATGGAAGCTGGAGGCAGAACCGTTACTCATCCAGGCATAGATTACAAGATCTATGTGGCACTTTGGTGAGGCCAATATGGAATGCTGTGTGGAGTTCTGGGAGACACACTACAGAAAGTATGTGATTTTTCTCGAGGGGGTGCAGAGATTCACCTGGATGTTTCCAATGATAGAGCATATCAGCTATGGAGAGAGGCTGGATAAGCTCGTGTTGTTTAGTTTGAATGAGAGAAGGTTTAGGGGGATGTAATTCAGAAGGATAAGATTACGAGGGACATGGACAGGGTAGATAGAAAGCAGCTGTTCCTTTTAGTCAAAGGGCCAAGAACAGGGGAGCACACTTTTAAAGGGAAGGATTTGAGGTTTAGAGATGATTCAGGGATTGTTTTTCACCCAGAGTGCCATGGGGTCTGGAATGCACTTCCTAAGGGGGGCAGTTATCACGGGTCACCTGACAACAATCAAAAATTATTTGTATGAGCACTTGAAGTGTCATACTATTCATGCCTACGGGACTGATGTAGGAAAGTTTCAATAATATAGATCGTGCTGTATTTTTGATGGTACAGAGTCAATGCTTCTGTCATTGTATGGCTGTGGAAGGTCAATCATTGAACAGCTTAAGACAGGAACTAATGGGCTTTGGAAGAGTGCATTAACAAGCGTGAAATGTGAAAGCTTCTCAATGTACAATATACCAAGGTGAAATGTTGGAAAAGATAATTGTAGCTTCCTTACAATCCAAAATCAGCGAATGGAGAACAGGGAAATGGCAGACTATGAAGCAACAGTTCTGCCTTCATGAAAGAACTTTTTAAAAAATGCTTCCGAACAATTCTAGGTCTACTGAGAAAGAAAAGAAATACAATCAAATCAGTAAATAAACAGTTTTGGAGAAAATATTTGGACTGAAATCTGATAAATCCCCATTGCCTGATAATTTTTATCTCTGATTCCTAAAGGAGGTGGCCATGGGAATAATGGATACTTTGCTTGGCGTCTTCCAAATTCCTGATGATTGAATTGACAGATTTGAGAGCAGCAAATGTAACCCCAAAATTTCTAAAGGAGGCAGGGAGACAGCAGGGAATTACCGTCTGCTTAGCACCAGAGAAGCAGTCAGGACAATACAAGGGTCTATTAGAAAGAATGTTTTGCCAGGGAACTTTGAGAATTAAGTTAATTTGAATGTAATGACCATGGATCAAGTTAATGCCAAATTATTAATTGCGAATCATATTTAAGATTCCGACTGCGAAATAAATTATGGCGAAGCAATATGTGCACTGAATTTGGATTTTCAGAAACTGTTTGATGAAGTCACAAGTCTAGTGTTGTGAAAATACTACTCCTTCAACAAGGTTATGCTGTCCTTGTTTCTTTTTCATAGCGGTTGTAAAAGCAGTGAATCCGACAAGTCTGGATTTCACTACTTGGGATTGCTTTCAAGTCTAAAATTAAAACATATACAATGAGAAGCAAGCTATCCTAGATCGGTCCTGTGCAATAAGGCTGGAATAATTAATGACCTCATAGTTAGGAATCAACTTGGAAGGATTGATCACAATATGGATGAATTTAAAATATCGATGGAGATGTGAATACAAAATTCAATACCAGGGTCATGTGCTTAAACGAGGCAGTCTACAACAGAATGAGGGAGGACTTGGCTAAAGTCGACTAGAAACAAATACTTTATGGTGAGAGTTGACGAGCAGTGTAGGATTTTCAAAGGAAGTTTTCAAAGTCCTAAGCAAAACTTTATTCAGTGAAAAGAAAAGACGCTAAGAAAAGGGGAAATCTGCCGTGGGCACATAAGCAAATACGCAAGGCTATCAAATTGAAAGAGAAGGAATGCAAAATGGCCAAGAACAGCAGGAACCTTGGAGACTAGGAAAACATTAAAAGTCAACAGAAAGCCTCGAAAAGAGCTATACAGAAAAGTAGAATAGCACACGCGAAAAAAAATCTAGCACTGCATATCAATACAGATAGCAAAGATTCCTTAAATATATAAAATGAAGACGAGTGCGTAACACAAATGTTGGTCCTTGAGAGGAAGAGAAGGAGCATTTGTTATAGGATATGATGAAATGGCTGAGGCATTGAACAAGTATTTTGTATCAGTTTTCATCGTGGACGACATTAATAACCTGCCAGTGACCGACAAAGAGAGAGATTCTAGAGTAGAGTGGTGCTGGTAAAGCACAGCAGTTCAGGCAGCATTTGAGGAGCAGGAAAATCGACGTTTCAGGCGGAAGCCCTTCATCAGGAATACACTATTCCTGATGAAGGGCTTTTGCCTGAAACGTCGATTTTCCTGTTCCTCAGATGCTGTCTGAACTGCTGTGCTTTACCAGAAACACTCTAAGCTAGAATCTGGTTTCCAGCATCTACAATCCTTGTTTTTTACCAAAGAGATTAGGCTAGATGAGGACTTGTGAACAAGCATTATTACAGAGGAGGTAGTGTTGGGCAAGCTAATGGAGCTAAGGGTATAAATCTCCTGGTTCTGATGGAATGTATCCCAGGATACTGATAAGGTAACGGGAGAAATAGCAAGTGCACTTGTGGTAAATTTCTAAAATTTGCTGATCTCTGGGGCAGTCCCAGCAGATTGAAAAACTGCAAATGGGACGCCACTGTTTAAAAAAGCAGGTAGATAAAAGATGGGGAATTATAAATCATTTAGCTTAATCTGTGTAGTGGGGGAGATGCCTTAACTGTATTATCAAGGAAGAAACAGCAAGGCATTTTGATAGAAATCGGCCCATTGTGCAGACGCAGCATGCGTTCCTGAAGGGCAGATCATGCTTAACAAGTCTTTTGTAAATCGATGAAGACATTACGAGCAAGGTAGACAACGAGGCCGTAGTGGATGTGGTGTATCTAGGTTTCCAAAAGGCTTTGACAGGATGCCACACAGTAGGCGGCTGCATAAGAAAAAGATGGATGGCGTTACGGGAAGCAAAGAGTGGGTATAAATGAGTGCTGTTCTGGCTGGAAATCAGTGCTTAGTGCCTCAGGGATCAGTGTTGGGGTTGCAATTATTCACAATTTATATAGATGATGTGGAGTTGGGAGCATGCGTAGTTTGCCAAAGTTTGCAGACGGCACGAAGATGAGCAGCAGAGCAAAGTGTGCAGAGTACTGTCAAACTTTGCAGAGGAACATAGTTGCATTGCATGAGTGGGTAAAGGTCTGGCAGATGGAATGCAATGTTAATAAATATGAAGTAACCTATTTGTTAGGAGTACCAGTAAAAAGGATTATTACTTGAATGGTAAGAAGATGCAGCATGCTGCTGTGCGGAGGGACCTGGGTGTCCTTGTGCATTATTCACAGAAGTTTAGTCTGCAGGTACATAACGTAAATAGGAAGGCAAATTGTATTTCGTTCTTTGTTGTGAAAGGGGTTGAGCTTAAAAGCAGGGAGATTATGTTGCAGCTGTACAGGGTGCTGGTGAAGTCATACCTGGAGCAATGTGAGCAGTTTTGGCCTCCTTACTTTCAAAACAATGTACTGGCAGTGGAGGTGGTGCAGAGAAGGTTCACTCTGGTGATTCCGGAGTTGAGTGGGTTGACTCATGAGGAGAGACTAAGTAGATCAGCATTATATTCATTGGGATTCAGAAGAATGAGCGGAGTATCTTATAGAAACATTAAAAAAATTAAGAAGAGAAGTGGTAAGAACGAAGTAGTGAGGATGGTTCCACTGGCTGGTGAAGCTAGGGCAACACGGAATAACCTCAATATTAGAGGCAGCAGATTTAGGTTTGAATTGAGAAAGAACCTTTTCAGCCAAAGGCTTGTAATTCCATGGAATTCCCTGCCCAGTTAAGTAGTTGGCGCTACTTCAGTAAATGTTTTTCACGCTGAGATAAATATGTGTTGAACAATGAAGTAAATAATAGATACGGTGAGAGCGCGGGTAAGTGGATATGAGTCCACAAGTAGATCAGCCTTGATGTTATTGAATGGAAGAGCAGGTTAGAAGGACTAGGTGGTCTACTCCTGCTCCTAGTCCTTCTGAAAGTGGAGCGGCCAGTTCTCCCATTGTAGACACTCTGCTTTGGTTTGCTTGGACTGATGTTTCGCAGACTGGCTGCTTAGTGAAAGCAGGCAGCTAATTGTGAAGCTGTCGGACCCAAAGAAGCAGGTCCATGCTGATCATCCCTCTCTCTGATATCTCTCCTGGAAGAACCTGGGTTTGATTTTGCCTTTCGCTTTTCCCATGGGATGTTTAGTGGGATTGTTTCAGGTACTTCGAACAACATCTTAGATTTAGATTACTTGTGTGAACAGGCCCTTTGACCCAACAAGTCCACACCGACCCTCCAAAGAGCAACCCACCCATTCCCGTACACCTAACACTACGGGCAGTTTAGCATGGCCAATTCACCTAACCTACACATTTTTGGACTGTGGGAGGAAACCGGGGCAACCGCAGGAAACACACGCAGACACGGAGAGAATTTGCAAACTCCACACAGACAGTTGCCTGAGGCGGGAATTGAATCCGGGTCCCTGGCGCTGTGAGGCAGCAGCGCTAACCACTGTGCCACCGTGCCGCCCAATGTCTTTGAACCATTTTCCGATTCTCAGTTGAGAAGTGAAGTGCTATTGAGAACCAGAAAGCTTCACCTGGAAGACGAGTTGAGTCGTCAACTTTTAACCTTTTTTATTATTTATTTATAAACCTTCAAAACGGCAAAAGCTGGGATTAGTCAATTTAGTTCTACTTACTTTGGAACTAGTTGCATGGATATGGCTTCTAATTGGCTGTCTCTGTGTATTTTCATCCCGAATCATGTCACACAGTAATGCCCTACATTTTTGAAGGCTGGAATGAAAGTCAATTCTTGGTCTTCCCATATACCCACTCCTTATGCATTTCATTTGCTAACATCATTAAGTTAGGATTATCTGTTGGGTTGTCGGATAGGTTGTTATTCTGTCTGCTGTTCTTTTCTGTTTGTGTTTCATTCTGTAATTTTGAAAATAAATTCTGTTTTATTTAAAACTAAGTGGTTTGACCAGCTGTATCAGTCCTGGAATATCTGCCTTACACCTACTTAAGGCAACGAGTAAAGGTTGAGTCTGCGCTGCTTCCTTGAAATGATTTGAGATGGTCTGTCCTAGCCCATAACAGTGTGCAGCAGTGAGATCTAATATACCGGCATAGTTTGAGAATGGGAGAGAGCTGACAGGAAAAAAGTGAGTCAGAATAAACGGTTACTTTGTTTTGGTGTGGAAAGCAATCACTAGCAGGATAATCCAGGAATTGATGATTGCCCCCCATCTATTCAGGAAGCAGATCAAACATCTGCTCGAGTGTATTAAATGTAATCTTTCAAAATCTGCTGATGACACCTAACTGAGTATTGAGTGGGTGAGGCGCATGTGAAGAAATTCAAGGTGAATGAGACACGTGGAGGGAATGGGCAAATACTTGACAGATGAACAGCAATGTGGATGTACGTAACATTGAGCACTTTGATTGGAAAAATAGCATATCAGGCTAGCATTTCAAAAGGAATTGATGTGAAAATGTTCGTCTCTGAAGATACTAATGTGCATATCTTTGTTGACTTCTTCACCGGACTCCAAAGCCCATGCAGGGCATTGAAGTCCGAATCCAGACGTCAATACTGGGATTGGTATTGGCACGCTGCCCAGTGCACATAGACCCACCAAGTGGGGAGATGTAACATTTAAAAGCATTTGGATCTCCCTGTACACCAGTCACTGAAAATATTATTGGAGCAACAGAAAGCAATTAGGAAGATAAATAGTGTGTTGACCTTCATTTCCGGGGAATGTGAGTGCAGGAATAAGGGTATCTCATTATAGCTGTACAGGACCTTGGTGAGAGCCCATCTCGAACATTGTGCAGTATTGTGTGCAGTTTTGGTCTCCTTACCTAATAAAGGACATCCCTAACATTGAGGGAGAGCAGCAAAGAATTACCAGACTGATCTCTAGGATGACAAACTTTTTGTGGGAGCAGAGTTTGGGGCAACTGGGCCTTTATTCCATGTGGTTTAGGAAAATGAGTGAAGAACTAAGTGAAATATATAAAATTCTGACAGGGCGAGACATATTGGAAGCAGGGATGGTAATTCCCCTGGCTGGGACGTCTAAAACAAGGAGCCACAGTATTCGGTATTGTCCAGACACTCTGCATTGAGATGAGAATAAATAGCTGCACTCACACACTGGTGAATCCGGGAATGTTATGCTACACAAGCCTGTGGAAGTCAACGCACTGAACTTCGTTAAGTATTTCTAGACACTAAAGGGACAAGTTGCAGCAGACGTTTGGTGTGGAGACAGAGGATCAACTAATGTTATATTGAATGGGAAAGCAAAAATGATGGACTGAAGTGCCTACATCGTATTGTTCCGATAGTTAATCATTTCAAAGGATATACAGTACGCAGTGTTTGGGGAAAAAATAATTCGACCAAAAACTAGAATGGGGGAGGCTCACTGTGTTGAATGACCTATTCGTTTCCCAATGTTCCTGTGCAGTCTGTGGGAAAACTCTGTACATGTGTCACAAGCTCTCAGTGGGTAGAAAGGAGGTATCTGCAGGATCAACAGGACTGTGTTTCCCTTTCCCTCTTCTGATACCGATGCTGGTGCCAGGTGTTCTGTCCAATTTTATCCATTAAGAGCTCGGAACAGTTTGATACAATAGAGGGTCTTGCTTGGCCGTTTCTGAGACCGTTGAAGAGTTTATCACATGTCTGTGTGCCTGGAGTCACTCTTAGGCCAGAACAGGAAAGCAGTGAAAGCACATTGGGAAGGAAACTGGTGTTTACACTCGACATTGGCTTCAATGTCACTGTTACTGGCAGAAGATTTTAGATTTCGATATTTTATTATTTGGTTTTAACTTCCACCAGCTGCCAGAGCGTTAGTCGGGTCTGGATCCAGTGACATTTCCACAACAGCACCATCTCCACATGGGGACCGATTGGAAACCACACTGAACAGATTATTTCTATGCTGCTTGACAGCTCTGTCAAAAATAAATCCCACAAATTTGACTGTCGTGATGGGACGGAGGGGGTGGTTAATGGTCAGATTGTAATTATTGTCCTCTTAAGGGACTGGACAAAGTTGAGTAATTTTCCACATTGCCAGGGAGATGTCAGATTTGGAGCTGGAATGAAACAGCTTCCCCAGGGACACGGTTTGTTGTGCAGCACAAGTCTTCAGTCCGATTGCAGGAATGGGGTCAGGGCTCATTGCCTTTGTCGTATCTACTGTGTTCAGCTGTTTCTTCATGTCAGGTGCAGCGAATCGAATTGATTGGAGACTGTGATTCTGTGGACATCATCCAAGGAACACTTCTGGCTGAGGACGGTGCAGACATTGCAGACTGTATTTTACACTGATGTGCAGCAAGGTTCCATTCTTTCGGGGAATGGCAAAGCAATAACCTCGTGGTATTGAGTTGTTATTCTCGCGGCCCAGGCAATGCTCATGTGACCTGAGCTCGAATCCTGCCACAGCAGATGGTGGAATTCCAAATCCAATAAATATTTGGAATTAAGAGTCGAATGATGATCAAGAATCAATTGCTGATTGTGAGGGAAACCCATCTGGTTCACTGATGCCCTTTAGGGAAGGAAGCTGCCATTCATTCCTGCTCTGGCCTACATGTGACTCCAGACCCACTGCAATGTGTTTGACTCCTAACTGCCTTCTAGGCAATAAATGATGACCTATCCAGCAACACCCTAATTCCATTGAACGTACTAAAAAAATAATATTTATGGAGTCCTCTTCTTTCGTCAGTTGTTTCATAGTTCAACTCCATTTCTTACTGGCTGTGGCATGAGTGCAGAGCTTCGATCTGATCTGTTTGCTTTGTTATCTATCAGATGTTCGTCCTGCTGTTTGCAATGTAAGTGAATCGTCAAGTGTGATAGCTTTAAATGGTTGTCATCAGTTTTAGGTACACACGGTTCTGACCCTGGTATTTTCACGAACACTCGTGACTGATACATCATTCAGCTTAAAACGAATAATAGACTGAGAGAATATACTAGACGAAAAGTTACAGATTGTGACTCAATACCATTCTCCTTCTGAACAACTGTGATCTACACTATTACATAAATTCCGGGGGTTTTGAGGTGCAATTTCTGCAATGCAATTCTGCTGTCTGTCTCTCAATTCATACCGAGACTCATTGACCCACACCCGGTGACCTACTCTGGTTTCTGATGTGGCAACACTTCCATTTTCATATTCTCATACCTGTGAGTATCTGTCCGTAATGTCACACCTCTTACCTGTCACGTTTCTCAAAACCTCTAAACATATTCCATGGGGTGGCACCGTGGCTCAGTCGTTAGCGCGAGGGACTCGGGTCCGATTCCATCCTCCCGCAACTATCTGTGTGGAGTATGCACATTCTCCTGATGTCTGTTTGGGTTTCTTCCAGGTGCTCTGGTTCTCTCCCACAATCCAAAAATGTGCAGGTTAGGTGAATTGGCCTTGCTAAATTGCCTATAGTGTTCAGGGATGTAGGTTATGTGCATTAGTAAGGGGTAAATATAGGACAGGGGAATGGATCTGCTTGGTTTACTCTTCAGAGGTTCGGTGTGGATTGTTGGGCAGAAGGGCCTGCTTCCACACTGTTGCGATTCAAATTCTAATATTCATCTGACTCTTTTTTCTTCCAGTCGTGCCACTTTCAGTGTTTAAATTGAATGTGTTTCCATCTGTTTTTCTCCATGGTCTTCATTCAGAACTCTGTAGTGCCAATGAAGTCAATTTTATGTAGTTTCAGAACCAATGAATTTGTGCATCTTTCATTATTGCTCACTTCCCGGTGTATGGCGGTCCATGTTTGAGCAACTTTGACACAAGTCTTTGAAACTTGATCAAAAACAGAAACTGCTGGAGAAACTCAGCAATTCTGGCAGCATCTGTGGAGACAGAAAAACAGAGATAGCTTTGTTCAGAACTAAAAAGGACCTTCTAATTCGTTGGCAAACGTGGACGAGTAATGATTGGAAACAGAGCATGTGGAGGTGCAATGCCACAGAGGAATGGGCTTTTAATTGTGGTTTAAGAGAAACAGATGAAAAATGGATGTAAAATAAGTGTGAATTGGAGAAACTGGTTGTCTCCATTTGTTCTGAAGTGGGATGTGGAAATAGGCCCAGAGGAAGATAAGTGCGTATACCTGGGCCGACATTCAAGCAGATATCCCAAAACGCTCAGTAATTATTGTTTCTGTTGAAAAAGAATGACTCGATAAGAAAATGGACCACCCATGGTTGACAAAAACTGTCATGGATAATATTCAATCACAATTTAATGAGTGTTAGTGTAGGGCCGGGTATAGGAGGTTTATTTCATGGATCAGAAGCAGATTCTGGGCACGAATGTCAGCTGTGCTTCCTGAGTTACCCCACAGAAAACCCGACTATTGCTGCTCCATCCTCTTCCCAGCTTGTCTCCCCTTCCTGATTCCAGGTTCTCCCTCTCCAATTACAGAACACATTCTCTTATGTAATGTTCCCTACCCACTTCACTTGAAGTTTGTTTATCCAGTCTACATTCACTGCACTAGCATCAAGCTATGTTTTGTGCTGCCACTTTGCCTCTGGTCTCGCTGTCTCAGTGTGGTTCTGCCTCTCCATTCATGCTGTTTTACACCTCCAACTCACATCTCATTCAGGAAAGTTTCCTTCTTTGAGTAAACCTTATTGAAAACACCTCTCCCTATTTGTACTGAATTCGCACTTTGATCCAAATTTCAAAATGTTTACTCAGCCTTCATCTCACTCTGCTCAAGTCAAGTGCATGCTGACTGTGTGGTATAAGTATTCCTTTTCTTACATAGATCTGGCCAGAGATACGTTTTTACCGCAGAGATCATCATCTACTTTAGGCATAGGAATTCAGGTGTTTCACATCTTATTGGCACTAGTAAGCGTTTCATGCTGCCTTAGTATTGTAACATGGAGAAAAACAATTCATGGTATGAAGTTTGCGCTGAGTATTATTTACCTGTCATTTTGAATATTGTTTCAAGTTTGCAGTGCTTATCTTTAAATGATTGTTCTTGAAGTTTGTACCGGATGGAGTATAAGACGTTGAGGGGTGACATTATAGAAGTTAATAAAATCATGGGAGGCATGGATAGGGTGAGTAGCCAAGATCTTTTTCACAAGATAGTGGAGTTCAAACACAGATGCATAGCTTTATGGTGAAAGGGGGAAGATATAAAAGGGACAGAGGAGCATATTTTTCATGCAGAGGGTGGTATGTGTCTGGAATGAGATGACAGGGAAGTGTGGTAGATGCAAGTACAGTTCCAACATCTGAAAGACATTTGGACAAGCGTATGAATGGAAAATGTTTAGAGGCATATGGGCCAAATGTAAGCAGATGGGGCTAGTTTAGTTTGGAGAACCTGGTCAGCATGGACACGTTGGACCAAAGGGTCTGTTTGTGCACGATATGACTGTATGAATCTAGAAAGCGTGCAAAAAGGAAGAAAAGATACAATATAAGTAAAATGGCAACAAATACAAAAACAAGCAGCACGAGCTTTTCCGTGCATATGAAAAGAGTTCAAGATGAGTGTGTGACCTTTGCGAGAAAGAAAGTCAGGAAAGTATATTTAGGACATTTTAAGGGTGTGACTCGGGCTCTGGCGACTGGGAAAAACAGATAGATAATTGACATCAGCATTTTACGTTATTCCCTACAGGCACTGTAAGCATTTCAATGATAAAAACAAAATGGTAATAGGAGGGAAATTCTTGAATTTCCTCTAATTAAAGGGACAAGGGATTAAAAAAAAACACAGATAAGACTAATGATAGACAGGTCAGCTGTAATTCATAGCTGGTTTTGAAGGAAGTTGTTACAGAGTGAATGGTGGCACTGTGTGAAATATTTCATAAATCTCTGGATTACAGGAGAGTTCCAGCGAAACTGGAGACCCTCCAATGTGGCGCCTGTCTTCTAGAAACGAGCGAGAGTGAAAGCAGGAACCATTTAGCCTAAGTGTTGTTGCTAGGAATCTGCAAGAGTCTGTTATTAAGGAAGGGACTGCAGGGCTATTAGAAAAACATCACGCAGAGTCAGCATGCTTTTGTGAAAGGGTAACTATATTTTGTCTGTAAAATCATGCAAAGTTTTTTTTCTCTGGAGATCACTGAGAATGTGACAATCGGACTTGATAAAGAGATCTGGTAGACACGAAGCTTTCTGAATATTTTCCACCAGGTACCTCAAAATAAAGGTTCTTTCACAATACAGAAGCTCACAGTATGATGGATAGTGAATTAGTATGGGATGAGTTGGTTAGCACCTAGAAATTGGACCGTCAGGATTCATTGAACTTTCTGATAGAGACGAATCTACTGGAATACTAGAAATATCAGTTCTACGGTTTCAGCTTTTTACAATTTACCCTGATAGCGTGACGGCAGGAACTGAGTGCAATATGCATCCGAGCTTGTGCATGACACTGAGAACGAAAAGGCAGGCTGTTTTTTAATGAAGGGAACTCTCAAAAGAAGGAGCAGTACAAATGGATTGGAGAGATCCTGTGTATGAAACATAACATCAGCATGCTGACGCAGCAAGTAAATAGGTTTGTTCATTAGACAGGTTCGAGGGATGAAACAGTTGATTTATTGAGTACATCTAAAATGGTGAGGTGATTATTCATTGACAATAGACAATAGACAATAGGTGCAGGAACAGGCCATTCTGGCCTTCGAGCCTGCACCACCATCAATATGATTATGGTTGTTCCTGATCAGTATCCTGTTCCTGCCTTATCTCCATAACGCTTGATTCCACTATCCTTGAGAGCACTATCCAACTCTTTCTTAAATGAATCCAGAGACTGGGCCTCCACTGCCCTCTGGGGCAGACAATTCGACACAGCCACCACTCTCTGGGTGAAGAAGTTTCTCCTCATCTCTGTCTTAAATGGTCTACCCCGTATTTTTAAGCTGTGTCCTCTGGTTTGGCACTCACCCATCAACATAAGCATGTTTCCTGCCTCCAGAGTGTCCAATCCTTTCAAAATCTTATACGTCTCAATCAGACCCCCTCTCAGTCTTCTAAACTCAAGGGTATACAAGCCCAGTCGCTCCAGTCTTTCAGCGTAAGGTAGTCCCGCCATTCCAGGAATTGATCTAGTGAACCTACGCTGCACTCCCTCAATAGCCAGAATGACTTTCCTCAAATTTGGAGACCAGACCTGCACACAGTACTCCAGGTGTGGTGTCACCAGGGCCCTGAACAGCTGCAGAACCTCTTCGCTTCTGTATTCAATCCCTCTTGTTATGAAGGCCAGCATACTATTAGACTTCTCCACTACCTGCTGTACCTGCATGCTTACATTCATTGACTGGTGTACAAGAATATACAGATTTCTTTATACTGCCCTTTTACCTAAATTGATTCCAGTTAGGTAGTAATCTTACTTCCTGTTCTTGCCACCAAAGAGGATTACCATACATTTATCAACATTAAACAGCATCTGCCAGGCATTTTACCACTCACCTAACTTGTCCAGGTCAACCTGTAATCTCGGAACATCGTTCTCACATTTCACCCTGCCACCCAGTTTAGTATCATCAGCAAATGTGCTAATATTATTACTAGTACCATCTTGTATATCATTAACATATATTGTAAAATGCTGCGGTCCCAGCACTGATCCCTGCGGTTCCCCACTGGTCACTGCCTGCCATTCTGAAATGAAGCCGTTTATCACTACTCTTTGTTTCCTATCAGACAAACAACTTTCTATCGAAATTAGTACTTTACCCCCAATACCATGCGCCCTAATTTTGCTCACTAACCTGCTATTTGGGACTTTATCAAAAACTTTCTGAAAGTCCAGGTACACTACATCTACTGGACCTCCCTCTTCAGAGTTACATCCTCAAAAAATTCCAGAAGATTAGTCAAGCATGATTTCCCCTTCATAAATCCATGCTGCCTCTGACCTATCGTGTTACTACTATCCAGATGTGTCGTAATTTCATCCTTGATAATAGACTCCAGCATCTTTCCCACCACTGAGTTCAGACTAACTAGTCTATAATTTCCTGCTTTCTCTCTTCCACCTTTCTTAAAGTGGTACAACATTAGCCACCCTCCAATCCGCAGGAACTGATCCAGAATCAATCAAAATTGGAAAATAATCACCAACGCATCCACGATTTCTCGAGCCACCTCCTTCAGTACCCTGGGATGTAGACCATCAGGCCGCAGGGACTTATCAACCTTCAGACCTAAAAGTTTCTCCAACATCAATTCCTTGCAAATAAAAAGTCCCTTAAATTCAGGTCCTTTAGCCACTGTTACCTCGGGAGATTGCTTGTATCGTCCCCAGAGAACACAGATCTGAAGTACCAATTTAATTCTTCTGCCATTTCTTTGTTCCCGCCATAATATATTCCTGTCTTCAAGGGCCCAATTTTAGTCTTAACCATTTTGTTACCTTTCACATACCTAAAAAAGCTTTTCCTATCCTCCTTTATATTTTTGGCCAGTTTACCTTCTGACCTCATTTTTCCTCTGCATATTTCGTTCTTAGTAATCCTCTGTTGTTCTTTAAACGCTTCCCAGACCTCCGTTTTCCCACTTATCTTTGCTATGTTATGTATTTTCTCTTTTAAATTTCTATGTTTCTTAACTTCCTTATGCAGCCACGGCCACCCATGACCCCTCCTAGGATCTTTCTTCCTTTTTGGAATGAACTGATCCTGCATCTTCTGCATTATACACAGAAATATCCGCCATTGTACCTCCACTGTCATCCCTTTGGCCAGCTCCTCCCTCATAGCTCCATAGTTCCCTTCATTCAACAGCAATATTGTCATTTCCGATTGTACCCTTTCCCTCTCAAATTGCAGTTTGAAGCTTATTATAACTGTGGTTGAAATGAATGAGGGTGATATTACTGACACGGACAAGATACAGAGGAGGCTTGACGTAGACTTGGAAGGCTGAAGGTCCTGTTCCTGTGCTGTGATTTTCATTGTTATTTGTAAATACTGGCGAAAAGCGTCTGTTGATACTTGAAATGAAAATGATACCAAGATCAAAAGTGGCACAACGAATGTGTAGTATGATGATTTATTGTTGAGAACAGAAAAATGACAATGAGTGAACCAGTAACATTGCATCTGTCTTCAAAGAGGAAGATTCAGAAAATCTCCCAGAAATGCCAAGTCATCACGGGACCTTTGCAAATAAAGACTAAAATCAATCATATACAGTTATGAGGTAGTGTTTGGAAACAGAACTGGGATGAGGATTGATAAGTCTGACAGACCAGATATAATCCAATCTGAAATTTCAGAGAAAACAGCAATACACATATTGATTACGAAAGGAACCACTGTATTTCTCTGCATTCACTTCGGAAAGCTCGAAATGCATTCACATGATTAACGAAGGAAAGAAATGGGAGAGTGGAGGACGACAGGACAGTTATTTGTCATCCACAGAAGGGAATCTGTTGCAACCTATTGTAACAAATATCGTATTGGACACTGAGAAAGTAATAGCTAATTTCAAGATAGTGGTTCGGTATTTATGAAAGGGAAGTTATAATTTACAATTGTTTTCTTGAAGATATCTCTTGTAGATATAAACAATGGCGAATCAGTGAATGTGGTACAGTCAGATATTCAGGAGGAGGTTTAATTAGCACACACAGCAAGTTAGCAGAAAACATTAAAGCAAAGTGTATTGGGAGGAACATATGCAAACGTGGAAGTTAAGCATTAGAGAAACTATTGGAGAACGTAGGTGGTGGTAGAAGGCTGTTTGTGTGACTGCAGACCGGTGTACGCTGGTGTGCCACAGGTTTCAGTGTTGTGCCCTTTAAATGCCTTCATTTAAAGGGAATCCGAATAAAGACGATGAAGAATCAACTTGACTCCAAGTGTCAGATTGCTATCTCTTTACGATGCTGTCTGACTCACAGTGATCTCTAGCATGTGTTTGCTTCAGTACAGATTCGGCTTCTCCAGTAATTTTCTCCTAATAGAAGTAAATACATTCTGCACTGGTAACACAGCGATTTGGGGAGACTGTACCTGTACCTGTATCTGTACAATTTTGCTGTCTTGATCTAAGTAAAATATACTGATCACATTTAGTGAATGGGCATTCTCCTGATTAATCTCTCAGATGGCACAATGGTCTGATGAGGAGAATTGGTCTGGGATCAAGGCGGGAATCTGTGTGTGAAACTGGAGACGCTGATTGATTGTTAAATGAGAACTTCACGGCTGTTTTACTTGGGAAAATGAGGAGGTAGGTACAGAATTCAAGAAGGTTCACTGGTGAGTTCTTGAAAATATTGATGCCGGATTTGAGCAGGGATTGATGGTTTTGGCTGGTATAAAACGGTCAATACTCAACTCCAGCTCAATTACATCTCAGGCTGATATTGGAGACAAGGATGAGAGCGCTGATGTAAACGTTTAAATCGAATCTGGTCACAGGTGAGGTGCCCGAGGACTGGAGAATACCCTTTATAGGAAGGATTGTAGAGATGGAGCAGGGAACGATAGAACAGTGTATTTCAGATCAGTGTTAGAGAAAATTTTGCGAAATGTATATGGTGGGAGAAGGCTGTTTGTGTGACTGGAGACTGGTGTCCCCTGATATACCACAAAGATCAGCGCTGTGTCCCTTATTATTTGTGGTATTTATAAATGATGTAGGTGTGAATGTGGAGGGGAAGTGGCAGCGTGATACGCAAGTTTGTAGTTGACACAAATATTGGCTGGGTGTTTGGCAGTGAGGAGGATTTTTTTATGATACCGGAAGGTACAGATGGAAAGAGGTTTCATAAACTCCATTTCTTTACTTCGGAGCAGAGAAGGCTGAGGGGGACGTAATTCAGAAGCATAAGATTACGAGGGGCATGGATAGGGTGGATAGACAGCAGCTCTTCCTTTTAGTCAAAGGGCCAAGAAAAGGATAGCACACTTTTAAAGGAAAGGATTTGACGTTTAGAGAGGATTCGGGGATTGTTTTTCATCCGGGGGTGATGGGCTCCGAAATGCACCTCCTGAGGAGGGGGGGGTGGGTAGTTATCACGGGTCACCTCACAACCATTAAACAGTATTAGGACGAGCACTTGAAGTGTCAAACCGCTCATGGTTATGGGACTGATGAGGTAAAGTTGGAATAATATAAATCGTGCTGTAATTTCGATGCTTTGCTTCTGTGATTGTATGGCTGTGGAAGGTCACTCATTAAACAAGCGTGAAACGTAAAAGCTTCTCAAAGTACAATATACCAAGGTGAAGTGTTGGCAAAGATAATTGTAGCTTCCTTACAGTCCAAAACCAGCGAATGGAGAACAGGAAATTGGCAGGTTATGAAGCAAGTACTTCAGTTCTGCCTTCATGAAAGAAAAAAAAATTCAAAACTTCCAAGCAATTCTAGGTCTACAGAGAAAAAACAGGAAATACAATCAAATCAGTAAATAAACAGTTTTGGAGTAAATATTTGGACTGAAATCTGATAAATCCCCATGGCCTGAGAATCCATATCTCTGATTCCTAAAGGAGGTGGCAATGGGGATAATGGATATTTTGCTTGCTGTCTTCAAAATTCCTGATGATTGAATTGACAGATTTGAGAGCAGCAAATATAACCCCAGTACTTCTAAAGGAGGCAGGGAGAAAGCAGAGAATTACAGTCTGCTTAGCACCAAAGAAGCAGTCAGGATAATGCAAGAGTCTATTAGAAAGAATGCTTTGTCAGGGAATTTTGAGAATTAAATTAGTTTGAAAGTAATGAACATGGATCAAGTCAATGCCAAATTATTAAAGGTGGATCATATTTGAGAAACCGAATGGGAAATAAATTATGGTGAAGCAATAGATGGAGTGAATTTGGATTTTCAGAAACTATTTGATGAAGTCCCAAGACTAGTGTTGTGAAAATGCTATTCCTTCAACAAGGTCATGCTGTCCTTGTTTTATTTTTGAAAGATGAAAAAACAGTGAATCCGAAATGTCTGGGTTTGACTGCTCTAAAATAAAAGCACGTACAATAAGGAGCAAGCTATGCTAGATCTGGTCCTGTGTAATGAGACAGGAATAATTAATAACCTCATAGTTTGAAATCAACTTGGAAGGAATGATTACAGTATGGTTGAATTTAAAATACAGATGGAGAGTGTGAAGATAAAATCCAATAACAGGGTCCTGTGCTTAAACAAGGGAGACAACAATAGAATGAGGGCGGACATGGCTAAAGTCGAATGAAAACAACGACTTCATAGTGACAGTTGACGAGCAATGCAGGATTATCAAAGGAATCTTTCAAAGTTCTTAGGAAAAGTATATTCAATGAAAAGGAAAGACTCTAAGATGTGCATCTGATGTCTAAGTAATAAGCGAGTCTACCAAGTTTAAAGAGAAGGCATGCAAAGTGGCCAAGAACAGCGGGAACCTCGAAGATTGGAAAAACATTAACGGTCAACAGAAAGCCATGAAAAGAGCTATAAAGAAAAGTAGGATAGAACACAAGAAAAACACTAGCACAGAACATGAAAAGAGATTTCAGATGATTCCCTAAATATATAAAATGAAAATGAATGGCTAACGTAAAAGTTGGTCCTTTAGAGGATGAAAAGGAGCACTTAGTTATAGGATATGATGAAATGACTGAGGCATTGAGCAGGTATTTTGTCTCGATCTTCTTGGTGGAAGACACTAATAACATGCCAGCGAATGACAAAGAGATGAGGGTAGGTCAGGACATGTGCATAATCATTATTACGGAGGAGGTAGTGTTGGGTAAGCTAATGGATCTGAAGGCAGACAAGTCCCCCAGTGAAACGCATCCCAGGGTACTAAAAAAAGGCGGGAGAAATAACAAGTGCGTTTGTGGTAATTTTCTAAAATTTGATGAACTGTGAGGAAGTCCCTGCAGATTGGAAAACAGCAAATGAGACGCCACTGTTAAATAAGGCTGGTATCTAAAAGATGGGGAATTATAAGCCAGTGAGCTTAATCTGTGTAATGGAAATGATGCATGAGTGTATTATCAAGGGAGAAATAGCAAGGCATTTTGAAAGAAATCGGCCCTTTGCGCAGACACAGCATTGGTTCCTGAAGGGCAGGTCATGCTTAACAAGTAGTTTGGAAATGTATGGAGACATTATGAGCAAGGTAGACAACGCGGTCCCTGTGGATGTGATGTATCTAGGTTTCCAAAAGGTCTTCGACAAGGTGCCACACAATAGACTGCTGCAGAAGATTAAGATGGAAGGCGTTATGGGTAAAGTATTAGTATGGATAGAAGATTGGTTGAATAACAGGGAGCAAAGGGTTGGTCTAAATGAGTGCTATTCATATCTGGCAATCAGTGACCAGTGGCGTGCTTCAGAGATCAGTGTTGGGGTTGCAATTATTCACAATTTAAATAAATGTTGTGGAGTTGGCAGCATCCGTAGTTTGTCAAAGTTTGCAGATGACACGAAGATGAGTGGCAGAGCAACGTGTACAGAGATCTATGAAACTTTTTAAGAGGAACACAGATACTTTGAGTGAGTCGGCAAATGTCTGGCAGATGAAATACGATGTCAGGAAATGTGAATTCATCCATTTTGTTAGGACGACCAGTAAAAAGGATTATTACTTGAATGGTAACACGTTGCAGCATGCTGCTCTGCAGAGGGACCGAGGTGTCCATGTGCATGAATCACACAAATTCGTCTGCAGGTTCAGCAAGTACTGAGGAAGGCAAATGGTATGTTGCCTTTCGGTGCTGAAGAGATTTAAAATCAGGTAGTTGTTTTCCCGCTGTACAGGGTGCTGGGGAGGCCACACCTGGAGTATTGTATGAAGATTAAGCTGCCTTACTTGAGAAAGAATGAACTGGCATTGGATGGGGTGCAAAAGATATTCACTGGGTTGAATCCGGAGTTGAGAGATAATGTCTTGGTTTTTCAGATATTTATGCTATTCTATCTGCTATCCTCTTCTGTTTGTGTTTCTTTCAGCTGCATCACTCCAGGAATATCCACCTTACACCTGCTTAAGTCAATGAGCAAAGGTTGGGTCTGCGCTACTTCCTTGACAACGGAAAGAGGACATGCCGCAACCCAAAGGACTAGCCACACTACCATACACCAGGAACATTTCCGAACTGACAGCCAGACTACTGCGACCAGTCGGACTCATAACAGCATACAAACCAACAGCCACTCTCAGACAACTCACCAGGACGAAGGACCCAATACCCAACATGAGCAAAACCAATGTAGTGTACAAAATCCCATGCAAGGACTGCACAAAACACTACATAGGACAAACAGGAAGACTGCTAACGATCCGTATCCATGAACACCAACTAGCCACGAAACGACACGACCATCTATCATTAGTAGCCACACACACAGATGACAAGCAACATGAATTCGACTGGGACAACACTACCATTATAGGGCAAGCCAAACAGAGAACAGTCAGGGAATTCCTGGAGGCATGGCACTCATCCACAGACTCTATCAACAAACACATCGACCTGGACCCAATATACCGGCCACTACAGCAGACAGCTGGAACTGTCAGCCAGAAGCGGCAGAGACAGGCCACTATAAATGCCGGAGGAAACAGCGCAGAAGCGCTTCACAGGAGGCTCCCAAGCACTGAGGATGTCACCTAGACAGGGGACGAAACGTTTGCAAGACAAATTCCCAGCTTGGCGAACAGAACCACAACAACGAGAACCCCAGCTACAAATTTTCTCCCATTACTTAAAATGAATTGAGGTGGTCTGTCCTGGTCCATAACAGTGTGTAACAGATAGATTTAATATCCTGGCATGGTTTGAGAATGGGAGAGTTTAAAGGAAAAAGTGAATCAGTATAAACAGTTCTATATATTTTGGAGTGGAAAGCAATGACTAGTATGATAATCCAGGAATTGATGTTTGGACCCCAGCTATTCAGAAAGCATGTCAAACATTTGTTCAAGGGCATTGTATGTAATCTTCCTAAAACTACTGTTAGCCCCAAATTGAGATTGTGAGTGGGTGATCAGGATGTGAAGAAGTTCAAAGGTGAAGACAATTGGAGGGAATGGGCAAATACGTGGCAGGTGAAGAACAATGTGGATAGACGTGACATTGAGTACATCGGTTGGAAAAATAGAATAACGGTTAGCATTTCAATAGGAATTGATGTAAACCTGTTGCTCTGTGAAGAGACTTGTGTGTATACTTTTGTTGACTTCTTCGCCAAACTGATGGACCGAAGTTCCTACTTCAATTTTTTATCCAAATAGTTACTCACTTCAAAGGATATAGAGTATGCAGTGTTTGGGAAAAGTCAATTGAAGAGATGTTTGGCCAAAAAACAGAGTGGAGAATGTTCAACGGGTTGGATGTCCTACCTCTTTCCCGATGTTTCTGTGCAGTCTGTGGGAAAGCTCTATAAATGTTGTTACAAACTCTCGGATGTTAGAAAGGAGGTCTCTGAAGGGTCGACAGGACTGTGATTCACGTATCCTTTTCCGAAACAGAGGCTGTTGCCCGGTGTTCTGTCCGGGTTCATCTTTTTTGACCTCGGAACAGTTTGATACAACGGCCTTGCAGTTTCGGAGACCAGATATACATGGCTGTGTATCTGGAGTCACATTTAGGCAAGACAAGGAAAGCGCGGGAGATTCACTTCCTGAAATTACAATGGGGAAGAAAATTTATGTTGACAATTAACATGGGCTTCCATATCAGTATTACTGGCACCAGATTTTACATCTCTGTATTTTATTAATTGTTTCGAACTTCCACCAGCTGCCAAAGCATTAACCTGGTCTAGATTAGTAATCCAGTGACATTTCCACAACAGCACCATCTCCACATGGGGACCTATGGGACACCACACTGAGCTGGTTATTTCTTTGCTGCTTGACATCTCTGGCAGAAAGAGCTTTTACTAATTTGATTGTCGTGATGGGACTGAGGGGATGGTAATTGGACAGCTGGTAATTATTCCCCTCTTAGGGGATGGGACATACTTGAGTAATTTTCTACATTGCCAGGGAGTTGTCAGAATTGGACCTGGAATGACACAGTGTCCCCAGGGACATGGCTTGTTGTGCAGCGCAAGTCTTCAGTCCTATTGCAGGAATGGGGTCAGGACCCATTGCCTTTGTCGTATCTACTGTGTTCTGCTGTTTCTTCATGTCACGTGCAGCGAATCAAATTGGTTGAAGACTGGCATCTGTGATTTTGTGGGCATCATTCAAGCAACACTTCTGCCTGAGGATGGTGCAGATACGGCATCTTTGTCTTTTACACTAATGTACAAGAAGGTTCCGTTCTTTCGACGAATGGTAGAGCAATAGCCTCAGCAATAGTTGCTGCGATGTTAGTCTAACAACCCCAGTAATGTTCTCGTGCTCTGAGTTCGAATCCTGTTACAGTAGATGGTGGAATTCAAATCCAATACATGTTTGGGATTAAGAATCTAATGATGAGATCATGAATCAATTGCTGATTGTAGGACAAACCCATTTGGTTCACGGATGTCCTTAAGGAATGGAAACTACCATCCATATCAGCTCTGGACACATGTAACTCCAGACCTACAGCAATGTGGTTGACTCTTAATTACCCTCTGGGCAATAAATGATGACCTAACCAGTGACGCCTTAATCCCATTGAACAATGTTGTTTGTAAATAATATTTTGTGGAATCCTCTTTTATCGTCAGTTGTTTCACAGTTCAACTCCATTTCTGACTAGATGTGGCAGAACTGTGGAGCTTCTACCTGATCTTTTTGCTTTGTAATCATTTCGCCCTCTCTATCGGATATTAGTCCTGCTGTTTGGAATGTAATACAGTGCTCAAGTGCGGTAGCTTTAAGTGGATTATCATCGGTTTTAGGTACACATGGTTCTAACCGTAGCACATTCGCCAACACGTCTCTGAAACATCAATCAGCTTAATGGGAATGATAGACTGAGGGATTATTCTGGGCATAAAGTTACAGATTTTGATTCAATACAATTCTCCTTCTGTCCAGCTGTGATCAGCAATACCACATGAATTCTCAGTTTTGAGCTGCAATTTCTGCATTGCAATTCAGCCGCCTATCCCCAAGTTCACATCGAGACCCATTCACCCATCACTCCATGACCTACTCTGGTTTCGGATGTGGTAACACTTCCGTTTTTGTACTTTCATTCTTCTGGGCGTTTGGCCATGATGTCACACCTCTTAACTGTCATGATTCTCAAAACCCGTAAAAGTATTCCGCCAGTCAGCACCGTACGTCCGTGGATAGCGCTGCTGCCTCACAGCACTACGGACCCAAGTTCGATTCCATCCTTGGGCGACTGTCTGTGTGAGTTTGCACGTTCTCCCCGTGTCTGCGTGGGTTCCTTCCAGATGTGTCGGTTTCCACCCACAGTCCAAATTTGTGCAGTTTAGGTGCATTGGCCTTGTTAAATTGTCCATAGTGTTTAGCGATGCGTTTGTTGGGCCTATTAGTTTGGGGTAATCTCGGATATGGGAATGGGTCTGGTTGGTTTAGTCTACAGAGAATCGTTGTGGAAGAGCCTGTTTCCATACTGTAGCGATTCTAGTTCTAACATTTATCTGGAACTTTTCCCTTTCAGTCGTGCCACTTTTGCTGTTTAAATTGAAATGTGATTCCCTCTGTTTCTCTCCATGGCCCTCATTAAGAACTCTATAGCGTCAATGATGCCAGTCTTATATCGTTTCAGAACCCAAGAATTTTTACATCTTGTGTTATTGTTCACTCCCCGACATATGGCGCTCCATGATGGACAGGGCGTTCGAGCGGCTTGGACACACGTCTTTCAAGCTGTTCAAAACCAGAAAGTGCTGGAGAAATTCAGCATGAGAACAAAGTAGGTTATTGGAATGGGACGCAATGGGAAGATCAGGAGTATTCCTACAGACAGAGTGGAAGTGTTCCTTAGAACAGTCTCTGTTTGGTCTCCCAAGTATAAGGGAGATTGCATTTTGAGCAGCAATGACAGGAGACTGGATTGAACGAATACAAGTGGAATGCTACTTCAACTGGAAGTTGTGATTGGGGCCTTGGAAAGTGAGGAGTGAAGAGGTGAATGGGCAAGTGTTGTACTTTCTGCGATTGCATGAGAAGGTGCCATGGCGGTAGTGGGGAAGTGTTCAGTGTGATGGAGGGTGTCACAGAGGGAATGGTCCCCGTGAAATGCTGACAGTGGTCGGGAGGCGAAGAGTGTTTGATGGTGTAGTCCTGCTGGAGGTGGTGGAAGTGGCAGACGATGTTTACAAGAATGTGGATTCTCGTGCAGTAGGAAGTGATGACAAGGGGAGATATATCATTGTTCTGGGAATGACGGGACAGAGTGAGGGCGACACTGTGGGAGATGGGACAGTGACAGCTGAAGGGCCTGTCCACCGGAGTTAGGGAATTTCTGTTTTGAAGAAAAAAGAGGTCACGTCAGAGGCAGTTCACTGGAATGTGACATCATCAAACAGAAACAACAGAGATGGAGAAACTGGAAGAATAGAGTCAGCCTCTGCTGATCGTGTATTCAGCCACATGCAGCAGTTCCTCCTGATTGATTGAAAAGAACCAAACATTTAAATTGAGGATTTCTGTCTCACATCTGGTCTGAAGAGGGATGTAGAAATAGACCCAGAGGAAGGTCATTGCAGCAGAAATTCAAGCAGACATCCCATAACGCTCAGCAATTATTGTTTCTGTTCAAAAAGAAGGATTCAGAAGGAGATGAACCGCCCGTGGTTGACAAAATCTGTCAAGGATACTATTCGATGTCAAATTAACGAGCATTAGTGCGTGCCCAGATTTAGGGTGGATATTTCAGGGACCATGAGCAGATGCTGGGCATGAATTTCAACTGTGCTGCCTGAATTACCCCCAGAAAGCCCTGCCATTGCTGTTCCATCCTCTTCCCTCCTTGTCTCCGCTTCCTGATTCCAGGTTATCCATCTCCAATTACAGAGCACATTCTCTCACATTATGGTTCTTACCTGAGGTTTTTTGATCAGGTCTACCTTCCCTGCACTAGCATCAAGCTGTGTTTTCTGCTGCCAATTTGCCTCTGGTCTCAGTGTGACTCGGCCTCTCCATTCATGTTGTTTTACACCTCCAATTCACATCTCATTCCAGAAAGTTTCCTTCTTGGAGTAAACCTTATTGAAAACACCTCCCCCCGCTTTGCACTGAATTCACACTGTGATCCAAATTTCAACAAGTATACTCAGCCTTTATCTCACTCTGCTAAAGGCAACTGCATATTTACTGTCTGGTATAAGAATTCCCTTTCTTACTTGGATTTGGCAAGAGATACGTTTTCACTGTAGGGATCACCACCCTGTCTCGACAAAGGAATTCAAGTATTTGACTTCCTAATGGTACTGGTAATGGTTTCACGCTGTCTTAGTATTGTGACATTGAGAAAATCAAATCACAGAATAAAGATTTGTCTGTGTTGTTTGCCTGTCATTTTGAATATTGTTTCAAATTTGCAGTGCTTACGATTAAATGCCTGTTGTTGAAGTTAGTATTAAATGGAATGGAGGAGGTTGAAAAGTGACGTTATAGAAGTTTATAAAATCATGAGAGGCATGGATTGGGTGGAGAGCTAAGTTATTTTCCCCCAGAAGGGGATGGGGGGAGGTTTCCAAACATAGAGTACATCGCTTTAAGGAGAAAGAGAGAAGATTTAAAAGGGCCAGTAGTGCAGCTTTTTCACATGTAGGGTGATGTGCGTATGGAATGAGCTGCAAGAGGAAGAGTTGTAGATGAAAGTACAGCTGCAACATTTAAAAGACATTTGGACAAACACATAAATGAGAAACGTTTAGAGGCATATGGGACACGTGAAAGCAGATGGGACTAGATCAGTTAAGCATGAACAAGTTGGACCAAAGAGTCTGTTTGTGCGTGATGTGATTGTTTGAATCTAGAAAGGGATGAAAAGGGGGAACAAAAGATATGATTTAATTAAATTGGCAAGAAATATAAAAACAAGCATCACAAAATTTTCTGTGCATATAAAAAAAAGTTCAAAATGGGTGTGTGACCTGAGGTAGAAATGAAGTCTGGAAGGTATATTGAGGTCATTTGGAGGATGTGACTGGGGAACTGGCTCCAGAGAACAGGCAACAAATTACATCAGTACTTTGCGTTGTTCCTCACAGGGAAAGGCACTGTATACATGTCAATGAGATAGACAAAACGTTAATAAGAGGCAAATTTTTGAACTGTCTCTAACAAAAGGAACAATTTTTTTTAACAAACAGATAAGAGTAAGGGTAGACCGGTCAGCAGTAATTCACAGTTGGTTTTTTTTAAAGAAGTGGTTACAGAGTGGCTGGTGGTACTGTGTGAAAGATTACATAACTCTCTGGACTTCAGGAGTGTTCCAGCGAAACTGGAGAACCTCCAATGTGGCGCCTGTCTTCAAGAAAGGAGCGAGACAGAAGGCAGGAAACAGTTAGCCTAACCATTATTAATGGGAATCCGCAAGAGTCTGTAATTAAGGCAAGAATTGAAGGGCATTTAGAAAAACTTCACGTATATTCAGCATGGTTTTGTGAATGGGAAACTATATTTTGTCTGCAAAGTTGTTCTAAGAGCCCTGAAAATGTAACATGCGGACTTGATAAAGGGGACCTGGTAGGCATGTGGCTTACGATGAGATCTTCCACAAAGTATCGCAAACTAAAGGTTCTTACACAAGACAGAAGCTCATAGTCTTACAGATAATGTATTAGCATTGGATGACGGGTAGTTACCACATAGAAATCGGAGAGTCAAGATTAATGGATCGTTATGATAAAGACATATATACTGGTGTGTCACAAATACCAGTCCAATGGCATTAGTTATTTACAGTCTATTCTGACAGCCTGACGGCGGGAGCAGAATGCAAGAGATATCCGAGTTTGAAGATGACACTGCGAACCAAATGGCAGTCTGTTATTTAATGAAGAAGACTCCCAACAAAGGGCACTAAAAAGGGATTGGAGTGTTCCTGTGAATGAAACATAAAGTCAGCGTGGTGTTGCAGCAAGTAACTAAGTTGATACAGTATGCAGGTTCCTGGGATGAAAGGGTCGAATTATTGAATACATCTAAAATGGTGAGGCGATTATTCATTGTGCTTGAAATGAATGAGCGTGATGTTACTGAAACATAAAGGATGCAGAGGGGGCTTGACAAGGTAGATGCTGAGAATGTGTTTCCACACCTGGGCAGTCTCGAACTCAGGGACAGAATAAGGGATATCGATTTCAAACTGAGATACTACAAAATGTCTTCTTTCAGAAGGTTGTGAATTCTGAAGTTCACTAACCCAGAGAGTTGTGGAGGCTGTGTCACTGAATGTTTTTACAGATGGGCTGGATCGTTTTTTGAATATCAGCGAGTTGAGGGATATGAGGGGGTGGCAGGAAAGTAGAGTTGAGCCCTGGAGGTTGAGAGAACGTCACCTTCATGGTGACCTCTGTCCGTGTGGGGAATTGAAACTGCGCTATTGGCCTCCCTCTGCATCACATACCAGCCGTCCAGTCAACTGAGTGGGAGCCTGTGTAACAGTTTCAGACAGAAACAGTCACAGAGAAAGGGCAAGTGAAACTTTTTGATAACAAGGAAAAAGGTACAATTCAGAGGGGGCGAGAGAGAGGGAGCGAAAGAGAGAGGGCACGAGGGAGGGACATGTATGTGGGGGCGAGAGAGAGAGTGGGATGAGCAGGAATGGGCGAGAGACGTGTGAGCAAGAGAGTGGGGCAGAGATTGGGGCAAGGGGCAAGAGAGGAGTGGGAGAGTGAGTTAGTCAAGAGAGAGTGGTGGGCAAGAGACGGGGTGGGCAAGAGAGAGAGGTGGGCAATAGAGATGGGTGGGTGAGAGAGAGAGAGAGGTGGGTGAGAGAGAGGGGGCGTGAGAGGGAGGGGGAATGAGTGGAGTGGGCGAGAGAGACGGGGGCGAGATAGAGGGATGGGCGAGAGAGAGGGGCAAGAAAGAGGGGAGCGAGATAGGGGGCGCGAGAGAGAGGGGCAAGAGAGAAAGGAGCAAGAGAAGGGGCAAGAGAGAGGGGGCAATAGAGATTGGGGCGAGAGAGAGGGGTCGCGAGAGAGGGGGAGGTATGTGGGTGCAAGAGAGAGTGTGTCGAAGGGAGTGGGCGAGAGAGTGGAGGGTGAGAGAGTGTGGTGAGGGAGTTGGGCAAGAGAGGGCCAAAGAGGGTTGGGCGACTGAGACGGGTGGGAGAGAGGAGTGGGCGAGAGAGAGGGGAGGGCGAGAGAGAGGGTTCGAAAGAGAGAGGGTGCGAGAGAGGTGGGGCGAGAGAGACTGGGACGAGAGAGAGGAGGCGAGGGGGGGTGAGAGAGATGGAGCGAGAGAGAGTGAGGGTCGGGAGAGTGGGGTTCGAGAGAGAGGGCCAAGAGAGAGAGGGTGCAAGAGAGAGGGGCGAGAGAGAGAGGAGGGCGAGAGAGAAGGGGCGAGAGTGTGGAGGGGCGAGAGCGTGAGCGGGGCGAGAGAGACGGGGTGAGACAGACCAGGACGAGAGAGAGAGGGTTAAGCGAGTGGGGTGCAAGAGAGAGGGGGGTCGAGATAGGGGGCAAGAGAGAGAGGGGCGAGCGAGGTGTCGAGAGAGAGATGTGGGTGAGAGAGGGGGCGAGTGAGATGGGGACGAGAGAGAAAGGGGGTTGAGAGAAGGGGGCAAGTGAGACAGGTGGGCAAGAGAGAGAGGAGGGCGAGAGAGTGGAGGGGTGAGAGAGTGGGCGGGGCGAGAGAGACGGGGTGAGATAGAAGGGCATGAGAGAGAGAGGATCAAGAGAGAGGGGTGCGAGAGAGAGAGAGATGGGGTTGAGATAGAGGGGGCGAGAGAGAGAGAGGGATGAGAGAGCAGTCGAGAGAGGGGTCGAGAGAGAGATGTGGGGGGGTGAGTGAGATGCGGCGAGAGAGAAAGGGGGTCGAGAGAGGGGTGGGGAAATGAGAGAGGTGGGCAAGAGAGAGAGGGGCGAGAGAGTGGGCCAAGAGACAGAGCGAGCGGGAGAGAGGAGGGCGAGCGATCTGGGGTAAGAGAGTGGAGGGGGAGAGAGAGACAGGGATGAGACAGAGTGGGCGAGAGAGACAGGGATGAGACAGAGGAGGCGAGAGAGAGGGGGCGAGTGAGACAGGGCGAGAGAAGGGGTGGGCGCGAGAGGGGGAGGGAGAGAGAGAGGGGAGGCCAAGAGAGAGAAGACGGCGAGAGAGAGGGGTGGATGAGAAGGCGGGCGAGATAGAGGGGGTGAAAAGGAGAGGTGTGCTAGAGAGAAGGTGGGCGAGAGAAAGGTGGGTGAGAGAGAGAGGGATGGGAGATCAGGGCAAGAGCAGGGTGAGAGTGGAGCGGGAGAGAGAGGGAGGTAAGCGGAGGAGAGAGAATGGGGCGTGCGAGAGTGAGGGGGACAAGAGAAAGATGGGGCGAGAGTGAGAGGGTGCTATAGAGAGCGGGGCTACAGAGAAGGGACGCGACAGTGGGGCGAGAGCGGGGCCAGAGCAGGGCAGGAGTAGGGCGGGAGAGATAGGAAAGTATGTGGGGGTGAAGGAGAGTGGGGCAGGCGGGGTTGGGAGAAAGGGGGTGGGCAAGAGAGTGATTAGCAAGAGAGATGGGGGCGAGAGAGAGAAGGGTGAGAATGGGGTGTGCGAGAGAGAGAGAGATGGGGGCGAGAGAGAGGGGCGAGAGTGGGGTGGGCAAGAGAGAGAGGGAGTGAGAGATTGAGGGGGCCAGAGAGAACGTGTTAAAAGTGTGGGGTGCTGGGGGGGCTACAAAGAGGTGATGCAAGAGCTGTGCGAGAGTGGGGCATGAGAGAGAGGGAGGTATGTGTGGGTGAGAAAGAGTGGGGCATCTGGAGTTTTGAGAGAGGGGGCAAGGGAAGAGATGGGCGAGAGAGTGGGGCGAGTGAGTGTGGGAATTGGGCAAGAGAGGGGTGGGTGACTGAGATGGGCGAGAGAGGGTGGTGGGCAAGAGAGAGGGGTGGGCGATGAGAGGGGAGCGCGAGAGAGAGGGGGCGAGAGAGAGGGGGCGAAAGAGTGAGAGGGGACAAGAGAGGTGGGTGAGATAGAGATGAGGCAAAGAGAGAGTGGGAATCGAGTATTGGGGCAACAGAGAGACGGGCGAGAGAGAGGGGGCAAGAGAGAGAGGGGGCGAGAGAGACGTGGCGAGAGAAAGGGGGTGAGAAAGATGGGGAAGAGAGAGAGGGTCGAGAGAGATGGGGTGAGAGAGAGGGGGTGAGATAGAAGGGGTGAGAGCGAGGGTGTCGAGAGAGATGGGAGCGAGAGAGAGATGTGGTCAAGAGAGAGACAGGGCGCGCGAGAGAGAGGTGGGCAAGAGAGAGAGAGGGCAAGAGAGTGGAGCAAGAGAGAGGGGTAGAGAGAGATAGGACGGTGAGAGAGGTGGGACGGGAGAGTGGAGGGGCGAGAGAGAGGGTGGGGTGAGCGAGGGAGGGGGCGAGAGAGACAGGGATGAGGGAGAGGAGGCGAGAGAGATTGGGGCGAGAGAGGGGTTAAGATAGAGATGGGTGTGAAAGAGGTTGGGTTCGAGAGAGAGAGAGGGGGCGAGAGAGAGAGGGGACGAGAGAGAGGGAATGCGAGAGTGTGCGAGAGCAGGGCAAGAGCGAGGCGAGAGAGGTGCGTGAGAGAGGGGCAGGTATTTGGGTGACAGAGAGAGTGAGATGAGCGGGGATGGGCGAGAAAGGTGTGAGCAAGCGAGTAGGGCATGAGAGTGTATACACGGGTGGGCGACTGAGACGGCCGAGAGAGATGGGTGGGCAAGAGAGAGGGGTGGGCAAGAGAGAGGGGTGGGCAACTGAGAGTGGTGGCCAAGAGAGGGGTGGGCGAGAGAGGGGTGGGCGAGGGAGAGGGGGTTGTGAGATAGAGGGATTGGAGTGAGGGGGACGAGAAAGAGGGGAGCAAGAGAGAGGGGCTCGAGAGAGGGGGAAGGTATGTGGGTGCGAGGGAGTAGGGGTTGAGTGGGGAGTGGGCGAGAGAGTAGAGTGTGAAAGAGTGTGGTCAGTGAATTGGGCAAGAGGGTGACAGAGAGGGTTGGGTGACTGAGATGGGCGGGAGACAGGGGTGGGCGAGAGAGATGGGTGGGCGAGAGGGACGGGAGGGCGAAAGAGCGATGGGTGGGTGAGAGAGAGGGGAAGGCAAGAGACAAGGTTCGAGAGAGGGAGAAGGGTTGCGAGAGAGGTAGGGCGAGAGAGAGGGGGGGCGTGAGAGACTGGGACGAGAGAGAGAGGAGGTAGATTAGAGAGAGGGGAGAGAGAGAGAGAGATGAGGCGACAGAGCGAGGGTGTCTAGAGAGGGGTGGAGTCGAAAGAGAGGGGGCGAGAGACACGCGGACGAGAGTGAGGAGGCGAGAGAGAGAGGGGGTGAGAAGGGGACGAGGTAGAGAGGGAGCAAGAGATAGTGGGGAGCTAGAGAGAGTGGTCAAGAGAGAAAGGGGCAAGAGAGAGAGGAGATGAGAGAGGGGGTGAGATAGAGAGGAGGCGATAGAGAGTGGGGGTCGAGAGACTGTGGGTCGAGAGAGAAGGGCGAGAGAAAGAGGGTTAGAGAGGGGCAAGAGAAAGAGAGCGCGAGAGAGGGGGAGAGAGAGAGAAGGGCGGGAGCGGTGGGGTAAGAGAATGGAGGGGTGAGAGAGTGGGTGGGGCGAGAGAGAGGGTGGCAAGAGAGACGGGGATGAGAGTGTGAGGGGTTCGAGAGAGAGGGGGGCGATATAGAGAGGGGATCAAGATAGAGTTGGGCGCGAGAGAGAGGCGGGCAAGAGAGAGAGAGGGTGAGAGAGAAAAGTGGGCAAGAGAGGGGGCGAGAGAGAGAGGGGATCAAGAGAGTGGGGCAAGAGCGAGAGGGTGAGAGAGGAGTCGAGAGAGGGGACAAGAGAGGGGGGGGCGTGAGGAAAGGGGCGAGAGAGAGGGGGCGACAGAGTGGAGGGGCGAGACAGAGCATGGGGCGAGACAGAGCCTGGGGCGAGAGAGAGAGAGAGGTGAGAGAGAGGGGGCGAGTGAGACGGGGCGTGTGAGACGGGGCGAGAGAGAGAGGGTCGCGGGGGGTGAGAGAGAGAGGTGGGCAAGAGAGAGAGTGTCTGAGATAGAGAGGTTGGCAAGAGAGAGAGGGTGCAAGAGAGTGGGGCAAGAGAGAGAGGGGCGAGAGAGAGGGGCCGAGATAGAAGAGAGGAGGTTGAGCAAGGTGGGGCGAGAGTGGAGGGGAGGGGAGAGAGAGGGCGGTGTGAGAGATAGAGTGGGCGAGAGAGACAAGGATGACTCAGACGATGTAAGAGAGAGAGGGGGAGAGGGAGGCGGGGCGAGAGAGAGAGGGGACGAGAGAGGGGACACGAGAGCCGAGCGCGAGCGGGGTGAGAGTGGGGCGCAAGAGAGGGGGAGGTACGTGGTGGAAGAGAGAGTGGGGCAAGTAGGGGTTGGAGAGAGGGGGTGGGCGGGAGTGTGGGGCGAGAGAGTGGGGAAGGGCAGGTGAGAGAGAGTTTGGCGACGGAGACGGGCGAGAGATGGGGTGGGTGAGGGGGGCAAGAGAAAGCGGGGGCGAGAGAGATCAGGGCGAGGGGGGACGAGAGAGGGGGCGAGAGAGGGGGTCGAGATAGGGTGCGAGAGAGGGAGGCCAAAAGAGGGCGAGGCGAGAGATTGCATGTTGAGAGAGGGCAGGGCTAGAGGGGGCAGGGTGAAAGGGTGTGAGAGAGAGGGGGGCGTGAGAGAGTGGGGCGAGAGAGAGCTTGGTGAGAGAGAGAGCGGGGCGAGAGAAGTGGGCAAAGGAGAGAGGGCGAGAGAGAGCTTGGTGGGGGGGGCGAGAGAAGTGGGCGAAAGAGAGAGGGTGAGAGAGAGAGGGGCGGGTGCGAGAGAGAGGGCGAGAGAGAGAGAGAGAGAGATGGGTGCAAGACAGAAAGAAGGGTGAGAGAGGGTGTGGGGGCTGAGAGAGAGTGGCTGAGAGAAAGGGAGAGAGGGTGTGAGAGAAAGAGAGGGTGGTGAGAGAGAGGGGTGAGACAGAGAGGGGAGAGAGAGAATGGGATGAGGGAGAATGGGTGAAAGAGAGAGCAGATAAGAGATAGAGGGGGTGAGAGGTAGAGTGAAGTGAGAAAGAGAGAGGGGCTGAGTGAGAGTGCGGGTGAGAGAGAGTGAGGGAGTGAGAGAAATTGGGTTGGGAGAGAGAGAGGCTTAGAGAGAGAGAAGGGCTGTGACAGAGAGTGGGATGAGAAAGAAGGAGACGGGTGAGAGAGGGGTAGCGGTGGTGAGAGAGAGTTTGAAGGGGTGAGAGAGGGGAGAGGGGGTGAGAGAGTGAGAAGGGGTGAGAGAGAGAGAGCGGGATGAGAGACGGAGACCGGGGTGAGAATGGGAGGGGGCGAGAGAGAGGGGTGGTAGAGGGAGGGGTGTGGGAGAGAGGAGGAGTGTGACGAGGTGTGAGAGGGAGGCATGGGTGAGAGATAGAGGGGTGAGAGAGAGGGGTGTGAGAAAGAGGGAGGTGTGAGTGAGAGGGTTAGAGAGAGAAAAAATGAGAGTGAGGGGGTGAAAGACAGAGAGAGGGGGTGGGAGAGAGAGGGGTGAGAGAGAGTGTGAGAGAGAGGGTGAGAGAGGGGGTGAGAGAGAAATGGGGATGTGAGAGAAGGTGTGAGAGATAGAGAGGGATGAGAGACAGAGAGAGGGGGTGGGAGAGAGAGGGTGTGTGAGAGAGAGGGGTTAGAGAGAGAGAGGAGTGAAAGAGAGATGTGTATGAGACAGAGAGGGATGTCAGCGAGAGGGTGTGAGAGAGAAAGGGTGAGAGAGAGGGACTGCGAGAAAGAGAGAGTGAGGGTGAGAGATAGAGGGGTGAGAGATAGAGGGGATTGAGAGGTAGAGGGAGGTGAGAAAGAGAGAGGGGCTGAGTGAGAGCGCGGGTGAGAGAAAGTGAAGGGGGGGTTAGAGAGATTGGGGTGGGAGAGAGAGGAGCTCAGAGAGAGAGAAAGGTGAGAGAGGAAGAAGGCCTGAGAGAGAGAGGGGGGGGGTGAGAAAGAGTGAGAGGCGGTGAGAGAAGGGGAGGGGGGTGAGAGAGGGAATGAGGGTGTGAGAGAGGGGAGGGTGGTGGAGAGAGGGAGATACGTTGAGAGAGGGAGAGGGGTTTGGGAGAGGGAGATGGGGTGAGTGATAGGGGTGGTAGAGAGAGGGGTGCGAGAGTGAGGGGCCTGGGAGAGAGAGGAAGTTTGAGGGGGTGTGAGAGATAGGGAGGGGTGGGAGAGAGGGGTGAGAGAGAGAGGGGGGTGAGAGAGAGGGGGATGAGAGAGAGGGTAATGAGAGAGAGGTGAGAGAGAGGGTGGTGTGAGAGAGGGAGGGCTGAGAGACAGAGAGTGTGTGCGAAAGAGAAAATGAGAGAGAGGGGGTTAGAGACAGAGACAGAGTGGGAGAGATAGTGGGAGAGAGAGGGGATGAGAGAGAGAGAAAGGTGAGAGAGAGAGGGGTAAGAGAGAGGGGGGTGAGCAAAAGCGAGAGAGTGAGAAAGAGAGGGTGAAAGAGACAGGAAGAGGTGAAATAGAGGGCTGAGAGAGAGAGGGTGGGGGGGGTGAGACAGAGAGGAGGAGGTGAGCGACAGAGGGTCTGAGAGAGAGTAAAAAATGAGAGCGAGGGGGGTGAGAGACAGAGGGAGAGGGTGGGAGAGAAAGTGTGAGATAGAGCGAGAGGGTGTGTGAGAGAGAGGTGTGAGAGAGAGAGGGTGAAAGAGAGGGGTGTGCGTGTAAGAGATAGGGGGTGAGGGAGAGGGGTCAGAGAGAGAGGGGTAAGAGAGTGAGAGGGGTGAGAGAGAATGAGGGGTGAAAGGGAGAGAGATGTGTGAGGGAGGGGTTAGAGAGAGAAAGTGAGCGAGAGAGGGGTGAGAGAGTGAGAGGGGTGAGAGAGGGGGTTGGCAGATAGGGAGAGGGGGTGAGAGAGTGACAGGGGGGTGAGAGGGAAAGAGCGGTGAGAGAGAGAGGGGGTGACAGAGAGGGGTGATGAGAGAGAGGTGATAGACAGTCGGTTTGAGAGAGAGAGAAAAAAGTGGGAGAGAGTTTGTGAGAGACAGAGAGAGAGGTGGGAGAGAGAGGGGTGAGAGAGAGGGGTGAGAGACACAGAGAAAGAGGTGGGAGAGAGAGGGGTGAGAGATAGCGAGGTGTATGTGAGAGAGAGGGGTGTGATATATAGAAAGTGGGCTGTGAGAGAGGTTGATGAGAGAGAGGGGTCAGAGAGTGAGAGTGTGAGAGAGAATGAGGGGTGAGAGGGAGAGACATTTGGGAGAGAGATGGGTTAGAGAGAGAAAGGGGTGAGACAGAGAGAGGGTGAGAGAGAGAGGGGCTGCGAGAGAGAGACGGATGAGAGACAGAGGGTGTAAGAGAGAGAGAAAATGAGAGAGACGGGGTGAGAGACAGAAAGGGGTGTGAGAGAGTGGTGAGAGATAGAGAGAGGGTGAGAGAGAATGAGAGTGTGAGAAAGAGTAGGTGAGAGAGAGCAGGGATGCCAGAGAGGGGCTGCGAGAGAGAGAGTGGTGAGAGAGAGGGGTGTGGGAGAGAGATGGGTGAGAGAGAGGGAGAGGGTTGAGAGAGAGAGGGGTGGGAGATAGAGGGGGTGAGAGATAGAGGGGGTGAGAGAGAGAGAAGTGAGAGAGAGGGAGGGGGTTTGAGAGACACGGGTGAGAGAGAGGGGGGGGTGTGTGTGAGAGAGAGGGGGTGAGGGAGAGAGGGAGTTTGAGAGAGAGAGGGTGGTGAGAGAGAGCTGCTTAGAGAGAGAGAAGGGTGAGTGAGGGAGAGGGGCTGAGAGAGAGTGGGGGTGAGAGAGAGGGAGTTGCAGTGAGAGAACGGGAGAGGGGGTGTGAGGGTGTTTCAGGGTGTGACAGAGGGAGGGTGGTTGAGAGAGGGAGAGTGTTTGAGAGAGGGAGATAGGCTGAGAGAGGGAGACGGGTTTGAGAGAGGGAGAGGGGGTGAGAGAGGGAGAGCGAGATGACAGTGAGGGGGTGAGAGATAGAGGGGTGGGAGAGTGAGGTCCCTGGGAGAGAGGGAGATTGTGAGGGGATGTGAGAGAGAGACGGGTGTGAGAGAGTGGTGAGAGATAGAGAGAGGGTGAGGGAGGGTGAGAGAGCGATGGGTCAGAGAGTGAGAGGTGAGAGAGATATTGAGGGTGTGAGAAAGAGTAGGTGAGAGAGAGCAGGACTGCCAGAGAGGGGCTGCGAGAGAGTGAGTGGTGAGAGAGAGAGACGGGTGTGGGAGAGATATGGTTGCGAGAGAGAGAGAGGAGTGAGAGATAGAGGGGGTGAGAGATAGAGGGGGATGAGAGAGAGAGGTCAGAGAGAGGAGGGTGTGAGAGGGGCGGTGAGAGACAGACGGTTTGAGAGAGAGAAAAAATGAGAGAGGGGTGACAGACAGAGAGAGATGGGAGGGAGATGGTGAGAGAGAGGGGGTGAGGCCGAGGGTTAAGAGAGAGAGAGTGTGTGCGCGAGAGAGTTGGGTGAGAGAGAGTGAGGGATGATAGAGAGGGGTCAAAGAGAGAGAGGGGTCAGAGGCAGAGAGGGATGAAAGAGGGTTTCAGAGAGAGAACAAATGAGTGGGGGTGAGAGACAGAGAGAGAGAGGTGGGGGAGAGAGAGTGAGATAGAGAGAGGAGGAGGTGAGAGAGAGACGGCTGAGAGAGAGGGTGAGAGATTGAGGGTGTATGAGAGAGACAGAAAAAGAGAGAGAGCGGGTGAGAGACTGAGGGTGTATGAGAGAGGGAGTGACAGAAAGAGAATGAAAGGGTGAGAGAAAGAGAGAAGGGTGAGAGAGGGGATGAGAGAAAGAGGGGTCAGAGAGTGAGAGTGGTGTGAGAGAGTGTGGGTGAGAGAGAGCGGGGCTGCCAGAGACAGAGGTGCTGCGAGAGAGAGAGGGTGAGAGAGTAAGAAAATGAGAGAAGCGGGTGAGAGACAGAGAGAGAGGGTGGAAGATAAAGGGTGAGATAGAGAGAGAGTTTGTGTGAGAGAGGGGTGAGAGTAAGAGAGAGAAAAACAGTGAGAGAAGGGGGGTGGGAGAGTGGTATGTGGGTGAGAGAGACAGGGGGTGAGAGAGAGGGGTCAGAGAGAGGGATCAGAGAAAGTGAGGGGTCAGAGGCAGAGATGGGTGGGAGAGGGGGTGAGATAGTGTGAGGGTGAGAGAGACAGAGGGTGTGAGAGAGAGTGGGTGAGATAAAGAGAGAGAGGGTGAGAGAGAGGGTGAGAAAGAGGGGGATATGTGTGTAAGAGAGAGGGGGTGAGAGAGAGAGGGGTCAGAAAGAGAGGGGTCAGAGAGGGAGAGGTGTGAGAGAGAATGAGTGATGAGAGGGAGAGACAGGTGAGCGAGAGCGGGCTTAGAGAGAGAGAGAGGAGTGGGACAGGGAAAACGTTAAAAAAGGGAACTGCGAGAGACAGAGTGTGAGAGAGAGGGGTGAGAGAGAGAGGTGAGATAAAGAAAGAGAGGGATAGAAAGAGGGGGTGAGAGAGAGGGGGGAGTTGAGAGAGAGAGAGAGGTTTGAAAGAGAGAGGGTGAGAGAGGGGAGTGTGTGACAGAGAGAATGGGGTGAGAGAGTGGTGGTGAGAGACAGAGGGTGTGAGAGAGAGAGAAAATGAGAGAGAGGGGGTGAGAGACAGAGAGAGGGCTGGGAGAGAGATGGTGAGATAGAGAGATAGGGTGCGAGAGAGAGGGGGGTAAGAGAAAGAGAGAGAGGGTGAGAGAGAGAAAGGTGTGTGAGAGAGGGATGAGAGATAAAGAGGGCGTGAGAGAGAGTGGGTGAGAGAGAGCAGGGCTGCCAGAAGAGAGAGGGGCTGCGAGAGAGAGAGTGTGAGAGAGAGAATGGTGAGAGAGAGGGATGAGATGGTGAGAGGTGTGAGAGAGAATGAGGGTGTGAGAGAGGTGGCCGCGAGAAAAAGAGGGTGTGAGAGAGAGCAGGGCTGCCAGAGAGAGTGGGGCAGAGAGAGAGGGGTCAGAGGCAGAGAGGGATGAGAGAGAGGGGTTGAGAGAGAGAAAAAAATGAGAACGGGGTGAGAGACAGAGAGAGAGGGGTGGGAGAGAGAGGGTGAGATAGAGAGAGGGTGAGAGCGAGGGGGGTGAGAGACAGAGGGGGAGAGAGAGGGAGTGAGAGAAAGATAGAGAGGCTGAGAGAGAGAAAGGGGCGTGAGAGAGGGCTGAGATAGAGAGGGGTGCTAGAAAGCAGGTCTGCCAGAGAGAGAGGGGCTGCGAGAGAGAGAGAGGGTGAGAGAGAGTGTGGTGAGAGAGAGAGGGATGAGAGTGTAAGAGGGGTGAAGAGAATGAGGGTGTGAGAGAGGTGGCTGCGAGTGAAACAGGGTGTGAGAAAGAGTGGGTGAGAGAGAGCAGGGGTTCCAGAGAGAGAGGGGCTATGAGAGAGAGCGGCAGAGAGTGAGGGGTCAGAGGCAGAGAGGGTTGAGAGAGAGGGGTTGAGAGAGAGAGAGAAAAATGAGAAAGAGGGTGAGAGACAGAGAGAGAGGGGTGGGAGAGAGGGGTGAGAGAGTAGGTGAGAGAGAGAGGGTGTGAGAGACAGACAGTTTGAGAAAGAGAGAAAAATTGAGAGAGGGGGGTTGAGAGACAGAGAGAGAGGTTGGAGAGAGAGGGGTGAGTGAGGGGGGAGAGACAGAGAAAGAGGTGGGAGAGAGGGGTGAGAGAGAGAAAAAAATGAGAAAGGGGTAAGAGACAGAGAGAGGGGTGGGAGAGAGAGGGTGAGATAGAGAGAGGGTGAGAGCGAGGGGGGTGAGGGACAGAGGGTGAGAGAGAGGGAGTTAGAGAAAGAGAGAGAGGGTGAGAGAGGGAAAGGGGTGTGAGAGAGGGGTGAGAGAGAGTGGGTGAGAGAGAGCAGGGCTGCCAGAAAGAGAGAGAGAGAGGCTGCGAGAGAGAGAGGGTGAGAGAGAGAGAGTGGTGAGAGAGAGAGGGATGAGAGGGTGACAGGGGTGAGAGAGAATGAGGGTGTGATAGATGTGGCTGCGAGACGAAAACGGTGTGAGAAAGATTGGTTGAGAGAGAGCAGGGCTGCCAGAGAGAGAGGGGCTATGAGAGAGAGCGGCAGAGAGTGAGGGGTCAGAGGCAGAGAGGGATGAGAGAGAGGGGTTGAGAGAGAGAAAAAAAAATGAGAAAGGGTTGAGAGACAGAGAGAGAGGGGTGGGAGAGAGAGGGTAAGATAGAGAGAGGATGAAAGCGAGTGTGTGAGAGACAGAGGGTTAGAGAGCGGGGATGAGAGAAAGAGAGGGAGGTTGACAGGCGGGTCAGAGAGTGAGAGAGGTGAGACAGAATCAGAGGTGAGAGGGAGAGAGAGGTGTGTGAGAGAGGGTTTAGAGAGAAAGAGTGTGTGAGAGCGAGAGTGGGTGAGAGAAATCTGGGCTGCCAGAGAGAGAGGGGCTGCGAGAGAGAGGGTGTGAGAGAGAGAGAGAAAATGAGAGAGAGGGGGTGAGAGACAGAGAGAGAGGCGTGGGAGAGAAAGAGTGAGATAGAGAGAGAGAATGTGTGAGAGAGGGGTGAGAGAGAGGGTGAGAGAGAGGGATGAGAGAAAGAGAGAGAGGGTGAAAGACAGAGGGGTGAGAGAGAGAGGGGGGTGTGTGTGAGAGAGAGAGGGATGAGAGACTGAGAGGAGTGTGTGAGAGAGAGATTTACCAGATAGGGAGAGGGGGGAGAGAGAGATGAGGGGTGAGAGAGAAAGGCCGGCGAGAGAGAGGGGGAGTGAGAGAGGGAGGGGTGATGAGAGAGAGGGGGAGAGACAGTCGGTTTGAGAGAGAGAAAAAAAAATACAGAGGGGGTGAGAGACAGAGAGAGAGACAGGTGGCAGAGAGAGGGGTGAGAGAGAGGTGTGAGAGAGAGAGGGTGTGACAGACAGAGAGAGAGGTTGGAGAGAGAGGGGTGAGTGAGATGGGTGAGGGACAGAGAGAAAGAGGTGGGAGAGAGAAGGGTAAGAGAGAGAGGGTGAGAGAGAGAGGGATGAGAGAGAGAGGGGTGTGTGTGTGAGAGAGAGGGGGTGAGAGAGAGAGAGGGATGAGAGAGAGGGTACAGAGATGGGAGTGAGGGGTCAGAGGGAGAAATGGGTGGGAGAGCCAGGTTGAGATAGTGAGAGGGTGAGAGAGACAGAGGGTGAGAGAGAGAGAGCGGGTGAGAGAAAGAGCGAGAGTGAGAGAGGGGGTGAGAGAGAGAGGGCTTTGTGCGTGAGAGAGAGGGTCAGAAAGAGAGTGGTCAGAGAGTGAGAGGTGTGAAAAAGAATGAGGGATGAGAGGGAGAGACAGATGTGCGAGAGAGGGCTCAGAGAGAGAGGGGTGGGACAGGGAAACGTTAAAAGAGGGAGCTTCGAGAGAGAGAGTGTGAGAGAGGAGGGTGATAGAGAGGGGTGAGATAAAGAAAGAGAGGGTTAGAAAGAGGGGGTGAGAGTGAGAGGGGGAGTTGAGAGAGAGAGAGATGTTTGAGCGAGAGAGGGTGAGAGAGAGGAGTGTGTGAAAGAGAGAATATGGTGAGAGAGTGGGGGAGAGAGACAGAGGGTGTGAGAGAGAGAGAACATGAGAGAGAGGGGATGAGAAACAGAGAGAGGGCTGGGGAGAGATGGTGAGATAGAGAGACAGTGGTGACAGAGAGGGGCTCAGAGAAAGAGAGAGAGGGTGAGAGAGAGAAAGGGGTGTGAGAGAGGGGTGAGAGATAGAGAGAGAGTGCGAGAGGGGTGAGAAAGAGAGGGCTTTGTGTGTGAGAGAGAGGGGGTGATAGAGAACGGTGTCAGAAAGAGAGGGATCAGAGAGTGAGAGGTGTGAGAGAGAATGAGGGATGAGAGGGAGAGACAGATGTGCGAGAGAGGGCTTCGAGAGAGAGGGGTGGGACAGGGAAACGTTAAAAAAGGGAGCTGCGAGAGAAAGAGTGTGAGAGAGGGGTGAGAGAGGGTTGGGATAAAGAAAGAGAGGGTTAGAAAGAGGGGGTGAGAGTGAGAGTGAGAGATGAGAGAGAGGTTTGAGAGAGAGGGTGAGAGAGGGGAGTGTGTGAGAGAGAGAATGTGGTGGGAGAGTTGGGGTGAGAGACAGAGAGAGGGCTGGGGGAGAGATGGTGAGATAGAGAGACCGGTCAGATAGAGAGGGGTCAGAGAGTGAGAGGGGTGAGAAAGAATGAGGGGAGAGAGGGAGAGAGAGGTGTGTGAGAGAGAGGTTAGAGAGAAAGACGGTGTGTGAGAGAGAGTAGGTGAGAGAGATCTGGGCTACAAGAGAGAGCGGGTTGCGAGAGAGAGTGTGTGAAAGAGAGGGAGAGAGAGGTGAGAGCAAAAGATAGAGATGAGAGTGTGAGAGGGGTGAGAGAGAGAGAAGGTGCGAGAGAGACAAGGGGGTGAGAGAGAGGGGTCAGAAAGAGGGGGGTCAGAGAGTGAGAGGTGTGAGAGAAAATGAGGGATGAGAGGGAGAGACAGGTGTGAATGAGAGGGCTTAGAGAGAGAGGGGTGGTACAGGGAAAACGTTAAAAAAAGGGAGCAGAGAGAGAGAGAGAGTGAGAGAGAGCGGTGAGAGAGAGGGGTGAGATAAAGAAAGAGAGGGTTAGAAAGAGATGGTGAGAGAGAGAGGGGGAGTTGAGAGAGAGAGAGGTTTGAGAGAGGAGAGTGTGTGAGAGAAAGAATGGGGTGAGAGAGTGGGGGTGAGAGACAGAGGGTGTGAGAGAGAGAAAATGAGAGAGAGGGGGTGAGAGACAGAGAGAGGGCTGGGAGAGAGATGGTGAGATAGAGAGAGAGGGTGTGAGTGAGAGAGGGGGTGAGAGAAAGAGAGAGAGGGTGAGAGAGAGAAAGGGGTGTGAGAGAGGGGAGAGAGATAGAGAGGGGGTGAGAGAAAGTGGGTGAGAGAGAGCAGGGCTGCCAGAGAGAGAGGGGCTGTGAGAGAGAGAGGGTGAGAGAGAGAGTAGTGAGAGAGAGAGGGATGAGAGGGTGAGAGGGGTGAGAGAGAATGAGGGTGTGAGAGAGGTGGCTGTGAGAGAAAGTGGTTGTGAGAAAGAGTGGGCGAGAGAGAGCAGGGCTGCCAGACAGCGAGGGTCTATGAGAGAGAGTGGCAGAGAGAGGGGTCAGAGGCAGATAGGGATGAGAGAGAGGGATTGAGAGAGAGAAAAAAATGAGAAAGGGGGTGAGAGACAGAGAGAAATCGGTGGGAGAGAGAGTGTGAGATAGAGAGAGGGTGAGAGCGAAGGGGTGAGAGACAGAGGGTGACAGAGAGAGGGGATGAGCGAAAGAGAGAGAGAGTGAGAGACGGGTGAGAGAGACGGGGTGTGTGTGTGTGAGAGAGAGGGGTCAGAGAGACAGGAGTCAAAGAGTGAGAGGGGTGAGACAGAATGAGGGGTGAGAGGGAGAGAGAGGTGTGTGAGAGACGGGTTAGAGAGAAAGATGGTGCGTAAGAGAGAGTGGGTGAGAGAGATCTGAGCTACCAGAAAGAGAGGGCTGCGAGAGAGAGAGAGTGTGAAAGAGAGAGAGATAGATGTGAGAGCAAAAGATAGAGATGAGAGTGTGAGAGGTGTGTGAGAGAGAGAGGGTGTGAGAGAGGGAGAGGGGGTGTGAGAGAGAGGGATGAGAGACAGTTGGGGTGAGAGACAGAGGGGGGTGAGAGACAGAAGGTTTGAGAGAGAAAAATATATGAGAGAGGGGTGTTGAGAGACAGAGAAAGAGGTGGGAGAGAGAGGGTAAGAGAGATAGGTGGGGTGAGAGAGAGGGGTTAGAGAGAGAGGGTTGTGCGTCAGAGAGAGGGGGTTGAGAGAGAGGGTGATGAGAGAGTGAGTTTGTCAGAGAGAGGTGGGTGAGAGAGAGAGGGGTTCCGTGAGGGGCCTGGGGCGGGGTGGGGGGGGGTGGGGGAGAGCAAGGTGTTTTTAAGAGCGAGAATGTTGTTAGAGACAGAGGGTGGGAGAGACAGAGAGAGAAAATGAGAGAGGGGGGTTGAGAGACAGAGAGCGAGAGGAGTGGGAGAGTGAGGGTGAGAGAGAGGGGGTAAGAGAGAGAGGATGAGAGAAAGAGATAGAAAATGTGAGAGAGAGGGTGAGAGAGGGAGGGGTGTGTGAGAGAGAGGGTTGAGAGAGAAGGAGAGGGGTGAGAGAGAGGTGTGAGAGAGGTGTCAGAGTGAGATGAGTGAGAGAAGAGAAGAATGAGGAGAGGGGCTGAGAGAGAAGGGAGTGAGAGAGGGTGAGAGATGGATGAGAGAGAGTTCGGATGAGAGAGGGGGCCGTGAGAGAGAGGGGTGTGAGAGAGGAGTGAGGGAGAGATGGGGTGAGGGAGAACGAGTGAGAGAGAGGTTTGAAAGAGAGAGAGGGTGAGAGCGGGAGAGGGGGTGAGAAAGGGAGAGCATGGTGAGAATGAGGGGTGGTGAGAGAGGGGGTGTGCAAGAGAGAGAGGGTTATTTGAGAAAGTGGGGTGTGAGAGAAAGGGGGTGTGAGAGACGGGGAGAGAGGGGTTAGTGAGAGAGGCGAGTGAGAGAGAGGGGTGTGAGAGAGAGAAGGGGTTAAAGAGAGAAGGTGAGAGAGAGGGGGTGAGAGCGAGAGTGGGGTGAGGGACAGAGGGACGAGAGAGATGGTTGAGAGAGGGTGTGAGAGAGGGGGTGTGTGGGGGCAGTGAGAGAGAGGTGATTGAGTAGATAAGGGGTTAAAGAGAGAGGGTGAGAGAGAGTGGTGAGAAAGAGATATGAGTGAGAGAGAGAAGGGGTATAAAAAGAGAGAGAGTGGGAGAGAGGGGGAGAGGGAGAGGGGTTGAGAGACAGAGGGATGAGGGAGAGACGGTTGAGAGAGTGAGGGTGCGAGAGAGGGAGAGGGGGTGAGAATGAGGGCTGTGAGAGATAGGGGTGAGAGAGAGGGTGTGTGAGAGAGAGAGAGGGTGGTGAGAGAGAAAGGGCAGTGAGAGGCAGACGGTTTGAGAGAGAAAAAAATGAGAGAGAGAGGGTGAGAGACAGAGAGAGGGGTGAGAGAGAGGGTGATTCGAGATAGAGGGAGAGAGTTAGAGAGAGAGGGGTGTGTGTGAGAGAGAAGGGTGAGAGAGAGGGAGAGTGGTGAGAGAGAGAGGGATGAGAGGGTGAGAGCGGTGAGAGAGAGAATGAGGGTGTGAGAGAGGTGGCTGTGAGAGAAAGTGGTTGTGAGAAAGCGTGGGTGAGAGAGAGCAGTGCTGCCAGAGAGAGAGGGGCTATGAGCGATAGTGGCAGATAGAGGGGTCAGAGGCAGTTAGGGATGAGAGAGAGGGATTGAGAGAGAGAAAAAAATGAGAAAGGGGGTGAGAGACAGAGAGAAATGGGTGGGAGCGAGAGGGTGAGATAGAGAGAGGGTGAGAGCGAGGGGGTGAGAGACAGAGGGTGAGAGAGAGAGGGGATGAGAGAAAGAGAGAGTGAGTGAGAGACGGGTGAGAGAGACATGGGTGTGTGTGAGAGAGAGAGGGGTCAGAGAGAGAGGAGTCAAAGAGTGAGAGGGGTGAGACAGAATGAGGGGTGAGAGGGGGAGAGAGGTGTATGAGAGAGGGATTAGATTGAAAGAACGTGTGTGAGAGAGAGAGTGGGTGAGAGAGATCGGGGCTGCCAGAGAGAGAGGGGCTGCGAGAGTGAGAGGGTGTGAGAGAGTGTGGGTGAGAGAGATCTGGGCTACCAGAGAGAGAGGGCTGCGAGAGAGAGAGTGCAAAAGAGAGGGAGAGAGAGGTGAGAGCAAAAATCGAGATGAGAGTGTGAGAGGTGTGAGAGAGAGAGAGAAGGTGCGAGAGAGGGAGAGGGGGTGTGAGAGAGAGGGGTTGAGAGAGAGTTGGGGTGAGAGACAGGGGGGGTGAGAGACAGACGGTTTGAGAGAGAGAAAATATATGAGAGAGGGTAGTTGAGGGACAGATAAAGAGGTGGGAGAGAGAGGGTAAGAGAGAGAGGTGGGGTGAGAGAGAGAGCGGTTAGAGAGAGAGGGGGTGCGTCAGAGAGAGGGGTGAGTGAGAGGGGGATGAGAGGGTGGGTTTGTAAGAGAAAGGTGGGTGAGCGAGAGAGGGGTTCCGTGAGGGACCTAGAGAGGTGGGGGGGGGGGGTAGAGCGAGGTGTGTGAGAGCGAGAATGTGGTTAGAGACAGAGGGTGTGAGAGACAGAGAGAGAAAATGGGAGAGAGGGGTTGAGAGACAGAGAGCGAGAGGGGTGGGAGAGTGAGGGTGAGAGAAAGAGATAGAGAGTGTGAGAGAGAGGGTGAGAGAGGGAGGGGTGTGTGAGAGAGAGGTTTGAGAGTGAAGGAGAGGGGTGAGAGAGAGGTGAGAGGGAGAGGTGTCAGAGAGTGAGATGAGTGAGAGAAGAGAAGGATGAGGAGAGGGGCTGAGAGAGCGGGGAGTGAGAGAGGGTGAGAGAGATGGATGAGAGAGAGTGCGGATGAGAGAGAGGGTGGTGAGAGAGGGGTGTGAGAGATGGGTGAGGGAGAATGAGTGAGAGAGGGGTAGAAAGAGTTCGAGGGTGAGAGCGGGAGAGGGGTGAGAGAGGGAGAGCATGGTGAGAGTGAGGGGTGGTGAGAGAGGGGGTGTGCAAGAGAGAGTGAGATGTGTGAGAAAGTGGGGTGTGAGAGAAAGGGTGTGAGAGAGAGGGTGTGAGAAGGGTTAGTGAGAGAGGGGTGTGAGAGAGAGGGGTGGGATAGAGAGAAGGGGTTAAAGAGAGAGGGTGAGAGAGAGGGGGTGAGAGCGAGAGTGGGGTGAGAGACAGAGGGATGAGAGAGAGATGGTTGAGAGAGGGGGTGAGAGAGAGGGGGTGTGGGGGCAGTGAGAGCTGTGAGAGAGAGGTGATTGAGTTGAGGAGGGGTTAAAGAGAGAGGGTGAGAGAGAGGGGTGAGAGAGAGGGGGAGAGGGAGAAGGGTTGCGAGACAAAGGGATGAGGGAGAGACAGTTGAGAGAGTTAGGGTGGGAGAGAGGGAGAGGGGGTGAGAGAGAGAGGGGGTGAGAGATAAGGGGTGAGAGAGAGGTTGTGAGAGAGAGATAGGGCGATGAGAGGCAGACGGTTTGAGAGAGAAAAAAAATGAGAGAGAGGGGGTGAGAGACAGAGAGAGGGGTGAGAGAGAGAGAGGGTGAGCGAGAGAGAGGGAGAGAGTTAGAGAGAGAGGGGTGTGTGTGAGAGAGAAGGGTGAGAGAGAGGGAGAGTGGTGAAAGAGAGAGGGTGAGAGAGTGAAGGATGAGAGAGGGGGTCAGAGAGAGAGAGGGTCTGAGGAAGAGAGGGGTGAGAGAGAGAGGCAGTGAGAGAGAGATAGCGAGAAAATGAGAGAGAGGGCGTGAGAGACAGAGAGTGGGGGTTGGAGAATGAGGGTGAGATAGAGCGAGGGTGTGTGTGGGAGAGCGACGGTTGAGAGTCGGAGGGTGAGAGAGAGAGGGGGTGAGAGAAAGAGAGAGAGAGAGGTGAGAGAGAGAGGGGTGTGTGTGAGAGAGAGGTGTGAGAGATAGAGAGTGGGGTGAGAGAGAAGGGTGAGAGGGAGAGGGGTCAGAGAGTGAAAGGGGTGAGAGAGAGAGGGGTTAGAGAGAGAGAGAGAGGTGAGCCAGAACTTGTCATGCCCTAGCTAAACTGTTCCAGTATCGTTACAACAACATTTCCCTGATTACATGGAAAATTACCCAAGTATCCCCTACACATAAAAAGCAGAGCAAATCCAATCCAGCCAATTACCACCCATCAGTCTACTCTCGAACATCAGTAAAGTGATGGAAGGTGTCAGTGCTTTCAAGCAGCACCTGCTCAGCCATACCCTGATCAATTATGGCCAGCTTGGGCTCCACCAGGGCCACTCAGCTCCTGACCTCATCACCTTGGTTCAAACATGGATAAAAGAGCTGAATTCCATAGGTGGGGAGAGAGTGACAGCCCTTTAAATCAAGGCTGCATTCGACCAAGTGTGGCCTCGAGGGGCCTTAGCAACACTGGAATCAATGCGTATCAGGGGCAAACTCCCCGCTGGTTAGAATCATACCTGACACGTAGGAAGATGGTCATGGTTGATAAAGGTCAGTCAACTCAGCTCCAGAACAAGTCTGTAGGAGTTCCTCAGGCAGTAGCCTCAGCCCAAACATCTTCAGGGCTGTTTCATCAATGACCTTCCCTCTATTATAATGTCAGAAGTGGGGATGTTCGCCAATGATTGCACTATGTTCAGCAACATTTGTGGCTCCTCAGATACTGAAGCAGTCCATGTCCAATTGTGACAAGATCTGGACAGTATCCAGGCTGACAAGTGGTAAGTAATATTCACGCCACACAATTGCCAGGCCGTGACCATCATCACTAAAATACAATCTAACAACTGCCCCTTGGCATTCAATGGTGTTACCATCACTAAATCCACAGTGGACTGCAGTGGTTCAACAAGGCAGCTCACCCACCACCTTCTCAAGGGGCAACCAGGGACAGGCAATAAATGCTGGCCCAGCCAGTCCCACCCAGATTCAGGAAATAAATAAAAAGAAAAACAACATTTCTTTTAACAGAGGAAGGTTGCTGAGGTATCACAGGGATCGGTGCTCAGGCCCCAGCTGTTCACAATATCCATTAAACATGGGTGGAGATCTCAGTGAGATATATAAAACTCTGACAGGGTGAGTGAGATTGGAAACAGGGATGAGAATTCCCCAGGCTGTAGTGTCTAAAACAAGGGGCCACAGTATTAGGGACAGACAGGCCACTCTGCATGAGATAAGAATAATTATCTGCACTCAGACACCGGTGACCCTGGGGAATTCGCTCACACCTGGTAGCCAAGACACTGAATATAAATAAGGATTTAGAGAGAGTAAAGGGATGGTGGGAGAGCAGGAGAACGGTGTGGAAATAAAGGGCCAGGTATCATTATATTGAATTGGGTAGCAAACTTGACAGACCAAAGGGACGACTGCATTTTCTATTTTATAGCTTCCCACGGTTAATCACATTAGGGGATGTGGACAGCGTGTGGAAAAAAGTGCCTTGTGGAGATATTTGAGCATGAACTGGAATGGGGAAGGCTCAATGTGTTGTATGGCCTACTCCATTCCCAATGTTTCTGTGCAGTCTGTAAATGTTGTCATTTACAGCTGTTCGGAAGGAGGTCTCAACTGTTCGGAAGGAGGTCTCTGCAGGGTCAACAGGACTGTGTTTCTCATTCACTTTTCCAATACTGAGGCTGGGGCCGAGTGTTCTGTCTGGTTTTATCCTTTAGACCTCGGAACAGTTTGATACAATAGATTGTCTTGGTTGGCGGATTCAAAGATCATTAAAAGTTTATCACATGTCTGTGTGTCTGGAGTCACGTTTAGGCCAGACCAGGAAAGCACGGGAGATTCAATTCCTGAAAGTACATTTGTGAAGCAAATTGGTGTTTACAATCAACATTGGCTTGAAGGTAACTATTACGGACACCAGATTTTGCATCTTAATATTTTGCCAGTTGTTTTAAACTTCCACCAGTTGCCAGATTATTAGCCTGGTCTGGATTAGTAATCCAGTGTCATTTCCACAGAAGCACCATCTCCACATGGGGACCTGTCAGAAATCATACTGAGCAGGTTATTTCTGTGCTGCTTGACAGATCTGTCAAAAATACCTCCCACCAATTTGACTCTCGCGGTGGGACTGAGGGGTGGTAATTGTTCAGATGGTAATTATACTCCTCTTAGGAACTGGACATAGTTGAGTAATTTTCCTCATTGCCAGGGAGATGTCAGAGTTGGAGCTGGAATGAAACAGCTTCCCCAGGGACACAGCTTGTTGTGCAGCACAAGTCTTCAGTCCTATTGCAGGAATGGGGTCAGGGACCATTGCCTTTGTCGTATCTCCTGTGTTCAGCTGTTTCTCCATATCACGTGCAGCAAATCGAATTGGTTGAAGACTGGCATCTGTGATTCTGTGGGTATCATGGCGAGGGTGAGGTGGATCATCAAATCAACACATCTGGCTGAGGATAGTGCAGTTACCACATTCTGGTCTTTTACACTGATTAGATTAGATTAGATTAGATTAGATATGCAGAGCAGTTCGATTAATTAGGATTGGGATATTTGTGGATCCCTTTGCTTCAGTCATTTGTTTAATCGTCCATCACCATTTACGTCAGAATGTGGCAGGACTGCGGAGCTTTGATCAGACCTGCTGGTCAAGTGTGGTAGTTTTAATGTGTTCGCGTCAGGTTTAGGTTGACGTGGTTCTGACCCTAACATATTCACCCACAGTCATTACTGAAACATATTGATGGCAATGGCAGACTGAGGAGATTATCCGAGCGAAAATGTTACAGGTTGTGATTGAAAGCTGTTCTGCTTCTCCTGCTGCTGTGGTCTACAGCACTACATGAATACGCAGTTTCGAGCTGCAATATCTGCAATGCAATTCTGCTGTCTGTTCCCCAATTCTCACTGAGACCCATTCACCCATCAGCCCTGTACTCAGTGTCCTAAACTGGTTTCTGGTGTGGTAATACTTCCATTTTCATACTCTCATTCTGCTGATGGTCTAGCCCTGTGTCATGCTTCCACTCTGACACATTCTGCAAAACAAATTAACTGATTTTAATTCAATTGTTTAATTCATCTGAATCTTTTTTTTCCTTCAGTAATACCATCTTCTGTGTTTAAAGTGAATGCCTTTCCCTCTGTTTCTCTCCCTGACCACGATTAAGAGCTCTGTAGTGTCAGTGATACCAGCCTTATGTAGTTTTAGAACCGATGAATTCTCTGGATTCCCAATCATTTTCACCACATTCGATGTTTCCTCTTTTGGTTTGATGCCTTATCGATCATGGCTGCCTTGTCCTCCCATGAGTATGATTCATCTTCTTTGGGATGATTTTCTGATATTCTCCAAATTATCCACAGAAATTCCTGATTTTTTTGCTCCATTATCTGTTCTGCTCGGCTCCCCTTCCGATTAACTCTGGCCAGCTCCTCACACATTTATTTGTACTTACGTTACTCAATTATAATCACATTGCATCAAGAAGAGAGCAATGGATATAAACTGAAAGAAGGAGTTTAGAGAAGAGATACAAAGAATAATTGGTAAGTTTCTTAACTAGATACAAAGAGTGAAAGAGAGAGACAACATAGATGAGGAAATGTGAAAAATGAGAAAACTAGATAATCGAAAGAAGTAGATATACACCCCTCAATGTTTTAGAAATTCCTGTGTGCTGTGGTGCTTTGTAGAGTGCATGTATAACAGAGTAATGTGTTCAAATGCTGGGTCTGATGCAAGAATTTTTATCTCCCATAATATTGACAGGCACTAGCTTTGAAAAGAACCCAACAGGCCAATATATTTAATTCTGGTAGAAAGGGGATTAACTGAAATAAGTTGGGACACCAGAAGCAAGAATTTATAACACACATCCTGATACGAATGAGAGATTGGAGGAGAGAATTCCAGAAAAGGAGGGAATGTTGAGAGAAGGGGAACATTTCATTTTAGATGAGAATCAAAAGACATTTTAATGTTTTATAAATTTTATACATCATATGAATCAGTTTTCGTTAACTGTCTCCGTTGTTCATTTAGAAAGCGTTGTGTATATATGAAAAATGTTAGATATCTGCACACACACATTCATTAAACAGTGTATATAAAATCATTTTTCCACCATTGAAATGGTCCTGTTGTCGTGTTACCAGGATACATGAACACTAACTGGCCACCAAAAGACATGAAAAAATTATCACTATGTTCTATACATACAGATAAAGAAGGGCACCAATTTGATTGGGACAACGCACACACATACTAAGACACGCAAGGATGTTCTTAAAGGAATGGCATTTTGACCAGACGTCCACCAATAAACACAGCGATTTAAATCCTTAATACCTTCTCTTGTAAAACAAAGGAACCGGAAATGACATCACCCCTCTTAAGAAACCAAGACGTATAAATAGAGAGGCACGACATACCACCAGCACTTCAGCAGAGACTGATAATGTTACCTGGTTATCGTGCCAAAACATCTGAAAACACACCTTCAAGCACAGCGAGATAACTTGCATATATACAAACTGTTATTTTTATTTTCTTCGTGGAATTTGGGAGTTCATTGTTACTCACGTTTTAACAGATTACGAGGGAGGTGAGCTTTTCTGGGTTTGTGGTTTTAATTAACAGAAGGGCTCGACATTGTGGTCTTAAAAGTTTGGGGCCTTGCCATATGGGGCCTTGTACATATGGGATTTGAACAGAGTTCGGGTTCAAAATATCCCAGCAAATTCCAACACGTTGCAATTAGTGATCTAGATCTTCAAATAAAACCGGTGGGAAAAATTGCTAAATTTTGATTACTTGCGGTTGGTCGAATTAAAAGTGAGAGAAATGGTTTTTTACATTAATAAAGAGGTTTTCAAATTTGCCAAGAAAGTTTAGAAAGACAGAATCAGGACATATTTTAGAATTAGGAAATAGTTTGGAATTGGGTTTAAACTCTCTTTACACAGAGAGTAGTGAGAGCATGGAATGCACTGTCAGCAGCAGTTGTGGAAGCAAGGTCACTGGGGACATTTAAGAGACTACTGGACATACATATGGTCACAGAAATTTGAGGGTGCTTACACGAGGATCAATGGTCGGCAGAACATCGTGGGCTGAAGGGCCTGTTCTGTGCTGTACTGTTCCATGTTCTATGTTCAGGGACAAGAGGAAAGATGAAGTTATTATGGAGTTGGTAAATCACTTTGATGTATCAGAGAAACAGACAAGTGCAGTTGAGTTATAAAAAACTTAAACTGCAAATATGGCAACTAAAGTTAGAGGATAAAGAAAGAGATGGAAACAGAAAGAGAAGACAGAGAAAGAGAGGAAAAAAAGAGAGAGAATTTGAAATTCAGAATTTGGAAATTAGACAAGAACGTTAAATTAACAGGATGGAGATGAAGGGAGAACGTAGGGATGTATACAACAATGTTAATACCTTGCCATATTTCGATGAGAAAAATGTCAAAACCTATTTTATTTCATTTGAAAACATGGCTAAGCAGATGACGTGTCCAGTGAACTTGTGGGTAATGCTAGTTCAGACTAAGCTGGTGTGCACAGCTGGTGAGGCATGCGCAGCGCTATCAGATGAGGGATCAAGAGATTATCAAGATGTCAAATTGGCTATTTTGATTGGTTATGAATTGGTACTAGAAGCATATAGACAGAGGTTCACAAAAATAGAGACAGCACCAGGTCAGACTTATGTTGAGATTGAAAGAATTAACCACAGTCATTTTGACAGGTTGGTGCTGGCCTTAAAAATGGATAAGACCTGTGAGGCTTGAAGAGAGATTATTTTGCTGGAGAATTTGAAACACTCACTTCCAGAGAGGGTAAGAATTCGTGTGAATTAACAGAAAGTTCAAGAAGCGAGAAACGAGGCAGAAATGGCAGGTAAATACGCATTGGTGCATTAGCTGAAAAATGGATACCTGAGTTTGGGTGCTGTTTTGAGAGCTATTCAAATGCAACCAAAGAGTTTAAATAACGCTCAGGATACCAGAAGCAAACGGAATTTGAATATTATTGTCTGGACACCTGGAAAGCAATCAAATTATGAGAATTATTATATCGTGGGGAGTATATAAACCCAGCATTTTGGACACTGGAGGGAGAGCTACTGCCATCCTACAGCAGAGCGACTGCTATAGAGCAGGAGTGCGAACTGGCCATCTCAAACACACTCTATCAAAGACACATGTTCATCTAAACCTACGTACAATAAAAAAAAGACCCAGGGAGATCAGCAGATGAAAGAGTGAACACAGCGGGGAAGATAGAGACTGTATGGTCTTGAGATTGTAATGTTTACTATGTGGGTTGTTGGAACAGCATATGTTTTACAGAGTTGGTGTCAGATAGTAAGTAGTTAAGAAAAGAGGGGCTTGTATTTGCGAATAGCTTTTGTTTAGTGTCCACTATTAAAGTTAAGAAATTAACTTGTTAATTATTGTTAAATTGTGGAATTTAGCAGATCTGTGTCCCTCATATTTTAACAGATTACGAGGTGAGGCGAGCTTTTCTGGGTGTTTGGTTTTAATTAACAGAGAGGTTCGACTCCACCTTGTAAACGTCCATACATGCTAACACTATTTCCCTGCAGTTGGCCCATATCCTTCTATTCCTTTCCTATCCACATTGTTATCCAAATGCTTTTGAAATGTTGTTAATGTACCCCCTCTACCACATCTGCTGACAGCTCATCCACGTAACATCCTCTGTGAAAAGAAGTAATCCCTCAGGTTCCCTTTTATTCCTTCCCCTCTAACCTTAAACGGATCTCCACTAATCCTCGATTCTCTACACTTTGGAAAAAGACTGAGAGAATTAACCCTATCCATACCCCTCGTGATTTTATACAGCTCTATAAGAAATCCCTCAGCCTCCTACACTCTAAAGAAAATGTCCTAGCTTTTCCAACCTTTCCCTATAACTCAGACCATTGGGCCCTGGCAACGTCCTTGTAAATTGCTTCTGTACTCTTTTTAATTTAATAACATCCTCCCTATACCAAACTGAAAACACTACTCCAAGTGCGGCCTTACCAAAGTCCTGTGTAACTGCAACATCAGGTGCCAACTTCTATACTCAATATCCTACCTGATCAAGGCCAGTGTGCCAAAAGCCTTCTTCACTGCCCTGTCTATCTGTGACTCCACTCTTAGAGAACCGTGTACCTGAACACCAGGTGCACATCACGAAACTCCTACCTTGACTTGAGTTTCCAAAATGCAAGACCTCACGCTTCTATATTAAATTCCATTTGCCATTTCTCGGCCCACTTCCCCACCTGATTAAGGTCCTGCTGCAAATTCTGATAATCTTCCTCACTGACCATGCTCCCAATTACTTTAGTGTCATCTGCAAACTTACTAATCATACCTTGTACATTCTCAACCAAATCATAGATAACAAACAGCTATGGACCAAGCATCCGGTCTGACAAAAATCCTTCCACTAAACCCTCTGCTTCCTACCATCAATCCAACTGTGTATCCAATTGGCTAGTTCCCCCAGCGTTTCAAGTGATGAAACCTTCCTGAGCAGCCTGCCATGTGGAAACTTATCAAAGGCCTTACTGAAATCCATAGAGACTACGTCTATCACTCTGCCCTAATCAAACTTCCTGGTCACTTCATCAAAGGACTCTAAGAAATTTGGGAAGCATGATCTCCCACTCACAAGTCTATGCTGACTGCTCCGAATCAAACCCTGTGTAATTAATGGGTGCAGTCAATGGTATGCTGTCCTTCATTGTAAGATGATTCGAGTACATAAGTAAAGCCATCTTCCTGCTGTTGTAGAGCCTTGCTGAGAGAAGATTTGGGGCACTCTGTACAGATTTGATCTCCTTTCTAAGGAATGATCTCCTTACCACAGACATGGTAACATGAGGATAGAGTGAAGAAGCTGAGTGTTTAATCTGTAGAGCTGTGAGAGACGAAGAAATGGTGACGCTGAAACACGAGGAGTGGCAGCGATCACTTATTTCCAAAAGAGACATTGATAGGCAGAGAAATTCCATACTTTACCCAGGATTGATTGGTTTGATTTACTACCACGTGTACCTCAGTACAGGGAAACACTTTGTTTATGAGCACTGGAAGAAGATCATAGTAAAGATGGCCGGACAGATTAGAGGGTGTAAATGGACTTGGACATGCACTAGACAAGATCAACATGAATAATATCATCATTAAAGAGTCCATTCATTAGTCTAACGTGACTTTCCTAATAGTTTACTTGCCTAAATTAACTGTCCCCATGTTATTGTGCAGTTGGCGAGTGAACCCGTACTGAATTTCAGGTTATTCACAATCCCCAACAGCAGACACAATACGTTCCGTCTGAAACAGGAAATAATTCCCACCCACTTTCTCCCTTCATAGAAACACCAGGCTGTCTTTTTGGAGATGAAAGGTGCCTTCTTGAGACTTCACATAAGACATATGGCTTCCCTCCTCACCATGTTAAAGTCCCACGTGTGTATCATAAGCAACGGAGTCACCTGGAACAACGTGGAGCAGTCTGTCTGTGCAGCTTCTGCTCCACTTGTTCATCATGTTAGAGCATCAATCTGGAGACCCTTAAGACAGCCGAAGCTGGAGATCAGAGTAGAGCGTCGATTGCTGGAAAAGCACAGCAGGTCAGGCAGCATCCGAGAAGCAGGAGAATAGATGTTTCTGGCATAAGACATTCATCAGGAATCAGCATCAATTACCTCAATCTGCCCCTGTGTAAGTGGATTGAGGTGGGAATGGCCTCCTACTGTTCCTGTATAAGTGCCTCAAGGGACTGACTGGCTTCTTCCTCATCCGATTGGACAGAGCCAAGGGCCTGATTGGGTTACCCGTGGTTCCTGTTTGGCAGCTCGATGTACTGACAAGTGTGATGATGCTGCAGCTTTAAGAGATTATTTTTGTCCGAGTTCCTTTTAAGAGAGAGATTGAACGATTGAAACAAAGCTGGCTAGTTAAGACCACTAGAGTAACAGCTAGGGAGGCCTTTGGTTAATTTAAATGCAGCCTGAATGGGTGTGGCCAGCTCTCACAAATTAGGATCACTGGATTTTGGTTTCTCAGTAACATCAAAAACAATAGTGGTCTCCACAGAGTTGGAAGCTTCAGGAAATGTCTTCTGGCTGCTACTCTCTCGGAATTTTCTCTTGATGCTGTTTTCTATTCCTGAATGTTCCTTTTTGCCAAGGGCTGTATTTATGGGAATTTCCTATGTTGGACTAATTCATTAGTAATAGTTCCTAGATCTATAATTCTGTTTAGTTGCCCAATAGCATTACATTATTCTAATTTCCTCTTTCTTTGGTTTTATTTCATCTTTCGAGTTTAAATAAATGGTATTTTGCTTACCACCGATTAGTTTGACCAGTCACATTGCATCTGGAACAGACACTTTACATTTCCTTTAAAATAAGAAAACATTAGAATTCAAAGTTTGTGAGAAAACATTAGAGTCTAGGCTACTGCATTCAGATACTTTCGAGGGGCTCTGGTGGGGTCCATCACACTAGACTCCTTCTCTTCCTGAGTAATATGCTGGAGGCACTGAATGGGGCTGTCCCTGTTCAATGGTCCAACAGTGTCAATGGTCTGAATGACTTCCTCATATTCCTGAGAAACCAGCGTGAAGTGCTGAATGAACTCTTGTTTAACTTTGGCAATGTGCAGTGTCAGGAATTGCTGTTACATGAATGTTATGGACACTTTAACAGCACATGCCTCAATGGAGTTTGGGGCTTGGTACTCATGGACACAGACCAGTTCAGGAACTGACGGGGGATAAAATGTTCTGAACATTGTGGAATCTTCAGTGACAATCCCCATTTCTGATCTTATGCTGGGGAGGGTGGGGGTGGGGTGGTGGCGGGCGGGGAGACATTGGCGAAGCAGCTGAAGATGTTTGTGAAGAGAAAGCTACCCTGAGGTTCTCCCACAGAGCTGACACAGGACTGAGATAATGGACATTTTCCTTTGTGCCATGTTTGATTCCAAATACTGGAGAGTTTTACTCTGATTCCCAATAAGTCCAGTTCTGTTAAGCTTCTTGATGTCAATAAAAGTCAACCACTGCTTTGCTATCAGGGCCATTCATTTTTACCTGAACCCTTGAGTAAACCTCTTTTGTTCATATCAATAGGCCATGATATAGGAGCAGCAAGTGTTTTCTTCAAACAGGTGGGATTGAATGTCAGGATTTCTCTTCTCAAGAATGTTGGGGAGTTAGATGACTGAAAGTATTTGAAGAGGATGGAGATGGAAATTGACCTGTCAGAGAGGTGAGGGCTATGAGGAATTGGGCATCAAAGAGGATTTCAGACCGAGAACAGATCAGCCATGATCTTAGTGAAGGGCAAGGCAGGCTTGGGAGTGAATGACCTGCCCCTGATTCTGATCTTCTGTGTTCTGTTACTGAATGTTGCAGTCAGGGAGACCAAAGGATTTTGTGAGCCATCCCTGGTTGAGGTATGGTAGCTGTATTCTCATTGAGTTTGGGTCTACAACATGACCAACAAATGAAGCGCAAGTTGCAGAGAGGGGAAGTTCTGTAACAAGAGATGAGGGGCCTCTTTCATTCCCGTGCCTGGATTTTCCAATTACATTTCCCAAATTACCTCAAAGCATGTGGGACAGTCTTGAAGGGCGTAATGGTCTCCTTTGTTTTTGGGCAACAGATTATAGGAGTAAGTAGCCTCCGACTACTCCTGTCTAGCAGGTTTGAGGGGCTGGATGGAACACAGGAACGTGGGACTGAGGAGGAGGAGTGGGTCATTAGACACTTTGAGCCTTCTCCACCACACACTAAGATTGTGGCTGATCAGGTTGGGGTCTCAGCCTCACTTTCCTGTCGGTATCCCATTGTGCATGACTCACTTCCGTGTCAAATATTTACCGAACGCAGCTTTCAATCAATATGAACATAGAGGCACGATAAACTTCCAGTGAAGAGAATTCTGACTTGAAAGGTCCTTTCAGAATTTTTTGTCATCCCTCAATCAGAGAGTCATACAGAACGGAAAAAGACCCGTTAGTCCAATCTGTTCACTCCGATCAGATATCAAATCTGATTTAGTCCCATTTGCCAGCATTTGGCAAATATCCCTCCTCTTTCAGATACTTTTTAAATGTGCGATTGTAACAGCCTTCACCACTTCCTCTGACACATTTTCTGTACACACACCACACTCTGTGTGAAACATTTATCATCGGGTCCTTTCTAAATTAATCGCCCTCTCCCCTTCAACCTATGCCCTCTTGTTCTGGACTCCTCAATCCTCGGGAGCAGAACGTGGCTGTTCAGAACATCCATGCCCCTGATGGTTTAATAAACCTCTATAATGTCACCCCTCAACCTCTTACACTCCAGGAGAAAGCACCTCAAACTAATCAACCTCTCCCTAAAGCTCAAACTTCCAGTCATGGAACATCCGTGTAAGTCATTTCTGCAGAAAACTCAGTTGCACGCAGTATTCTTAAAGTGGCCTCACCAACATCCTGTACAGATACCACATACCACTCCAACTTCTATACTCAATGCTCTGATTGATTAAGGCAAATGTGCCAAATGTGTTCTGCACCACTCTGTCGACCTGTGACTCCACTTTTAAGGAATAATGTACCTGCAGCCCTAGGTCCCTTTGTTCCACAACACTCCCCAGGACCTGACCATCAAGTGTATAATTTCTACCCTGATTTGCCTTCACAAACTGCAATATCTCGCATTTATCTAAATTAGACTTCATCTGTCACTCCTTGCCCCTTTGTCCCATCTATTTGTGGTCTCGTTGTATTCTGAGATAATCTACTACACAACCTTGTTGATGTTATCTGTAAACTTACTAACTATTGCCCCAATATTCACATCTTAATCCTTTACATAAATGATGAAATGCAGTAAACTGATTCTTGCAACACACTGCTGCTCACAAGCCTCCAGTCTGAAAAATATCCCTCTTCCTTCAAGCCAATTGTGACGAGCTTCTTCTGTATCCCATGTGACCGGAATTTACCAATCTGTCTACCAATCGGAATGAAATACTAGCTATGAAGAGAGGCTGAGTAGGTTATGTTTATTTTCACTAGAAAAAAGGAGAATGAGGGGGAGCTGATTGAGGTTTGCAAAATGATGAAGGGTATAGACAGGGTGGATAGAGACAAGCTTTTTCCCAGGATGAAGGATTCAAAAACGAGAGGCCATGCTTCCAAAGTGAGAGGTGGGATGTTTAAGGGGGATACACGTGGTAAGTACTTCACACAGAGGGTGGTGGGCATTTGGAACGCGTTGCCAGCTGAGGTTGTAGAGGCAGGCTCGGTAGATTCATTTAAGATGCGTCTGGACAGATGTATGAGTAGGTGGGGAGCAGAGGGATACAGATACTTAGGAATTGGGCGACAGATTTAGGCAGTACATTTGGATCGGCTCAGGCTTGGAGGGAGAAGGGCTTGTTCTGGGCTGTAAATTTTATTTGTTCTTTAAATGAACACCTTGCTGAAGTCCACATAGACAATGTCTACCAAACTGCTTTCACCAGTCTTCTTTGTCACCTCTTCAAAAAACTCAACCAACTTAATGAGACATGATTTCCCATGCAGAAAGACACGATGTCGACCCCGATCAGCCCTTGCCTTCCCAAATGTATGTAAATGCTATCCCTCAGAATCCCCTCCAACAACTTACCCACCACGGACATCAGGCTCACCGGTTTATAGTTCCCCGGCTTTTTGGTCAATGTTTCCTTTTCTAGTCCCACTCCTCCACTGCTCACAAAAAATGTTAAATGCAACAAAGTTGGTGATATGGCCCACGATATCTGTCTCAGATTGGGTCAGGGTCAGTCTTAGGAACAAGTCAGGCTAGTTTCTTTAATCTGCTAAAACAACATGTTTATGATCCAGAGCAATGTTACTCAAACTATGATGGAAAGATGAATGCCAAACTGTTTGGGTATTGCAAATATATAATTAATATTTCGGTTTTTAAAAGCGATCACACACACACGCACACACACAGATAAACGAAATCTCTGCAATTTTAACTTGAAATAACGTTGTCCAGATATTATTGGAACCCATGACAAAATGAAAAATTGAGTTATTCTGCTTCTGAGGATATTGGACTCACACAGCTGCTAGCAATGGGTTTTCATCCCGGGAGAACTGGATTTGGCTGAATTCCCTTTGTTTTAGGCAGTGAGTAGATTCCAATGAATTCTGGTCAGGGATCACCCAAAGGGTAGCACAGTGCTTAGCACTGCTGCCTCACAGCACCAGGGACTTGGGGTCGATTCCAGCCTTCGGTGACTGTATGTGTGGAGTTTGCACATTCTCCCCTTGTCTGTGTGAGCTTCTAATGGGTGATCCAGTTTCCTACCACAAACTGTGTAGGTTCGGTGGATTGGTCATGCTAAATTGTCTGTCGTGTTCAGGGATTTCTAGGTTAGGAGCATTAGTCAGGTGTATAACTAGGTGAATGGTTTGGGAAGGTTGGTATTGATTTGTTGGGCCGAAGGCCTGTTTCAACACTGTAGGGATTTCTATCAGAATGGTAACGATGACTATAGAGATTTTTTTTTAGCTCGAACACATAGTTGTGATGAGGAACAATAAAGGAGTGAGAGTGCAATAGGCCATTCCTTTTCGGGCAGATTACACTTTCTCCCTCTCTGAGTTGAATCACACAATAATACCATCCTCTCCCAAACTGGATCATGTGAGGTCTCCTTGTACATTGTCCAAACTATGTCTCTATCACATTCCCTGTTCCATGTAGGTGCATCATTGCTGCTGTCGTACACAGAGCTATACCCTGAGCAGAAAATGGTCTCGGTCGATTTTAAATATGTTTACTTGGTCCTGCGTCATTAAAAATAAAATGTTTAATGTATTCAGAATACCTTTGTTAAAATGTATGCATTTTTTAATGAAATACAGAAATTGCTGGAAGAGCTCAGCAGGTCTGTCAGCTTCCAGGTGCATTTTACATGCTGTAGTTCTACGATCTTCCACCACTTCCTCTGGCAGCTCATTCCATACGCACACCACCCTCTGTGTGAAAAGGTGACCTTTAGGTCTCATCAAAATCTTTCCACTCTCACATTCAAACAATGCCGTCTAGTTTTGGACGCCCCTAACCTGGGGAAAAACCCTGACTATTCATCCTATCCATGACCATTTTGATTTTATAAACTTTTATTGCTGCGAAATGTGACTCCAATCAACACTAATGGCTGTAGTATCAGTCATCCTGGGACTATATTCTGAAATTCAATACTGACATCTCTTCTTTCTCCATCAAGTCACAATTCTGAATCCATTTTAATCAGTGTGTTCAGATGTAGCATGAGACACTTCTGTGGGATTTACACCTAGACCTTTGTGCCCGGAGGTAGGGATACCACCAGCACTCGGCAATACCCATACGCTGTAACAGTATTCTCCTATGTGTTTGTTCATCAGCCTGTTCCGACACGCTATGACATACTACCACAACAGGCAGGACTTGAATCCAGGCCTTCTAGTCCAGAGCTAGGAAAACTACCACACAAGTTCAGGAATTGGAGTCAAATCCAGAGCTTTGGCTCAGAGACTGGGACACTACCCACTACACAACCATACCCAGATTTTGTGTCATATTTTAGTGCCCGCTTTCAGCTCAGTGTGGATTTATTATAATCAGGTTCCCATTACTTAATTACACAAAACACTTTGTATTGTTAAACAAATGCAAGATATAACTGTATCAACTGTTGGATGTTGATTGTACATGCTATGCTATCGAAATTAACTATGAACGTATTTAATCGCTATTGTCTGCAGTTTGCAATATTTGGGAAAGAAATCCTCCAGACACACTCTGCCCAATGAAGGGTCTCAAATGGATATTTATTACTGAACACCAGAGACGAAGGAAGAGCTTAATTTCTGGTCCCAAAACACTGATCACTCTGACCCACCTCTAACGTGCGACTGCCCTCTTCCTAAAACCATGAAATGTAACCAAGCCGCTGATTAAGGTCCAATCGCTCCTCCCCACTGACTGTGTCTGCAATCCGTCCCTCTTCCCCCGAACCACACAAGGCAACCCAAGCTCAGGGTCTTTGTGAAAATTAAGGCCGGAGTGTGTAGGAATCCTGGAGAGGGATTGGCATTTCAAAAATGAAGGTGGAGGGTGAGGTGACGGTAATATCACTCACTGGGCTGAGGGGTGGCTGATGGAGTTTAGTTTGGATTAATGCGAGGTATTGGATTTGGTAAATTAAACAACAGCAGGACTATACAATTAAAAGTAGGGTCTCTGGCAGTGTTGTAGTACAGAAACCTAGGCCGTCGGGTATAATTCTTTAAAATTTGCATTTCATATAGATAGTGCGGTTAAGAAGGTGTTTAACACATTTGTCTGCAATGGTCAGAACGTTGAGAATCGGAATTGGGACGTCATTTAGTGGTTGTGCAGGATATTGGTGGGACCTCTTCTCGAATACTGTGTCCTGTCTGGTCACCCTGCTCGCTTATTCCATAGGCACACCACCCTCTAGGTAAAACGGCTGTCCCTTAGGTCAGTTTTAAATGTTTCCCCTCTCACCTTAAGCCTATGTCCTCTAGTTTGGGATTCTCCGTACCCTTAGAAAATACCTTGACGATTCACCCAGATATTACTGACCTTGATATTATAAAGCTGGAGAGGGTTCAGAAGAGATTAACCTGGATGTTGCTGGGAAAGGAGGGAATGAGCTATAAGGAGAGGCTGGGTAGGCTGGGACCTTTTTCACTGGAGAGTATGAGATGGAGGGGTAACTTTACAGAGGCTTATAAAATAATGCGGGTTTACAGATAAGCTGAAGGGCTGATGTCTTTTCCCTAGAATTGTGGATTCAAAACTGAGGAATATTATAACTGCGAGGAAAACTTTTTACAAAAGTCATGAGAGGTAAATATTTTAATCTGGCTTCTGTGTGGAATGAACTTCCAGAGGAAGTGGTGAAAGCAGAGGCAGTTACAACGTTTAAAGGGCATTTCGATCAGACCATGGATAAGACATCAGTTTGGATGGTGCGTTGAGCAGCTGCCCTCTCTCTCCCCTTCTCTGAATGAATGGTTTTCACCCTCTGCCAATGCCTGTGCAGTGGCGTGTGGAGGCCAGCCGAGGGTGGACTTGCATCACTTTAAGCACCACAGAGACTGCCAGATCTGCCCCACAAAGAGACACACAGATACACACACGGGAATGGTTAGGACACGGTGTGAAGCTCATGTGGTAATTTAAACTAAACATAAAGAAATGCTCAATTCGCCTCGTAAACTATTAAAATATGAGGGACAGATCTGCCAAATTCCACTGTTTAAATAAAAACATCAATTTATTTTTTGACTCTGAAAGTGAACATTTTACATCAACTATTCACAACTCTGGGATCCTCTTTCTCTTAACTGCTTATTACCCGACTCCAGCTCTGTAGCAATATACTGTTTCTGGGTCTGCCATCCTCTCGTTTCACAGGTGCTTGTAAGCTCTCAGTTCAGAACAGCATTCCCTCTCTCTTAATGGTACAGTACACACTTTCAACTTCACCACATTATACCCTGATGAATATCGATAAGTGGGACCTATCCGGATTTCTTTTGCTCTGTGGTTTGTCAATATTTCATCTACTCTGTCTGGTATGTGTCAGGACTTTTGTTACTCCATTGACAGCACGTCATTATTTGACTCTGTCCGTGGGAATATATCAGTATTTCACTTGCTCACACTCGTGAGTGTGGCAGGATTTCAATTGTTTCATGGGGACTTTGACACTACAACAATCTCAGTGTTTGTAGATGGCACCGAACCTGGAAGAACTCTGAAGTCTATGGAGAAGAGTGTAGAACTCTAACAGGTCAATCACGCATGGGTACAGTGTTCAGGCTTATGGCAGATGGGGATCACTGCAGAGCAGTGTGAGGTGATGCACTTTGGTAGGAAAGAAAATGAAAGAAGTTTAAAACAGGCTGTACCATTTTAAAGGGGCTGCAGGAGCAGAGGGCTTTGGGTGTATATGAGCACAGATTGTTGAAGATATCAGGACAAGTGGGGAGAGCAGGAACTATCATAGATTAGTTTCAGTGTCTGAGCTGTTTACAGGCGGAAGTATAGGAGGGAGTCTCTGTGCTCCCTTCCTGGGAGGTGGTGGTGATGATGTGTTGTGAGCCCACCCTCCTGCCCACCGAGACTGTGGGGATTCCATTTGTACGAGCTCGACACAAAAAGGAAATGGCATCAGGGCCACGGCTTCTAAGTTGTGCCGGGGGGAAACGGAGGTGCCAGTGGGTTTAAAGTGAGAATTGCCCTTCACTGAACATTACTCCTTATTCGGTCGGTGGGATGTGGATGTAACAGAATCTCCAAACGAGGCGTCCCGGTCCTCTCCGGCTCATACCACATGGCGGGGGAGGGAGGGGTGAGGGAACGGATATCGGGCACTCCACCACCCGAGTTGGCCATTTCTGTCCCATTCCAGGCTGTTTCTCTTGGAATGGGACAAAGGGAGGGAGAGAGTGAGGGTGGGAGTTGGTGGCCCTGCTGTTAGTGTTAGTATAGGTGGGGAGAGGGTCATGGTGAGGGGCCGGAGGGATTCAGTCCACAGTATTGTATCCATGCAGTGTTATTAGTGTGGGGATGAAGTGGAGGGGTGGGGGAGAGGGAGAGACAGAGACAGAGAAAGAGACAGAAAGAGAAGGTTAAGCATGCGGCAGTGAGAGTGGTGGACCATGAGCCTTGTTTGGGGGTTGGTGCTATAACAGAGTGTGAGGGAGCAGAGAGAATACGGTGACCCTTATCCTGACAGAGCAGGGAAAGTTATTGATGCTTGTCCTGTATTGCTGGACATTTCTTCAGACCTCAAATACTGCACTGAGCTCAGACCAAGCTCGGAGGTTTTGCCCCCTCTGGGAAGAGAATGGTCCCCCTCTGTACTAGCCCATTCACCAGGACCACCGTGCCCCTGTCGACAAACCGTGATGCAATTCACCCTTATCTGCCATTCTCAGGGTAAACTGTGCAGGGCAGCTCCTAACAGAGAAAGCTCAAACATGTGCACAATGGCCTTTGAAAGATGGCACCACTGCCAGGGATCAGAGAATATCCAGGGGCACCCGGACGATGGTGAGTTACTCCAGCAATGATGGGTGGAAGAATAGGGCTGGTATTGAATGAGGGGGACACCATGGTGTGGGCTGGGTAGTTAATTAGCTGAGTTCTATAGCACCAGGAAACTATCTCAGCCTCGTGAGGACAATCCCTCTGTCACACTCAAGGAAAATCAAACAAAGATAAATTATTGTTGGAATCTGTCCAATGCGACGTAGATTCTGTTGAAACTAATTCCAGTTACAATGATGCACAACAAATGATCATCTGACTTCACACCAATATCCCTTTTTCCCGTCTTTCCTGGGAAAACAGGTTCATGTTACAGGCTGCTATTGAAGTGTCTACATTTCAGCATTCTGCAACCTTGGGAACACATCCTTCCATGACACTGTCTCTCAGTCCCCCCTCTCTGTCTATTTCCCAAACCCCTCCCATGTGGTGATATTTAAACTGATTCCCCCGCCTGGTCTCTCTGGCAGTGATGTTCACACCCACCGCACCACCTTGTCAGGGCATAATGGAGATTATGGAGCTGTAAATGAATGTGAGCTGCACATCCAGTCACTTCCAGCATGGGCTGCAAGTTTCCCCATGCTGTGCAGGGATGTAACACAGTGTTACTGAGCAATGCACTAGGGTGGAGTACACAGTCCTACATGCTGGGAGGGTGACTGTTCCTGGTTTACAGATCAATGCACTGGGGTGGTGTACACAGTCTTACATACAGGGAGGTAACTGCTCCTGGTTTACACATCAATGCATTGGGTGGGGTACACAGCGGGGAGGGTAACTGCACCTGGTTTACAGATCAAGGCACTGGGGTGGTGTACACAGGTCTACATGCTGGGAGGGTAACTGCTCTTGGTTTACAGAACAATGCACTGGGGTGGTGTACACAGTCCTACATGCTGTGAGGGTATCTGCTCCTTGATTACAAATAAATCCTCTGGGGTGTTGTACACACTCCTACATGCTGGGAGGGTAACTGTTCCTGGGTTACAGATCAATGCACTGGGGTGGTGTGCACAGTCCTACATGCTGGGACGGTAACTGCTCCTGGTTTACAGATTAATTCATGGGTGATCACTGCACGTTTCGCTCTGCTGGTCAGACTATCTGGTTGAGGTTTATAGATAATGCAATATTGTTCGTGTAGCTCCTTATGCTGGATGGATATTTGTTTCAGGTTGACACATTAGTGCCCTGCTGTGGTCTGCACGGCTCCCAGTGCTGGACAGATAGCTAGTCTGGGTTTATAGATCAATGTCCTGCTGTGGTCTGCACATCTCCTGGTGCTGTAAAGATATCTAGTCTGGGTTTATCGGTCAATGCACTGCTGTGGTGAGCACAGCTCCCATGCTGAACAAATATATATGGTCTGGGTTTATAGATCAATGCCCTGATCTGATCTGTGCAATGGATGAATCTGGACAGATTGCTGGGTTGTACTGAGCAGGACACTGGCCTGGGCTACACAGTGTTCCATGGTGAACAGATATCTCCTCTGGGTGTATGGTGTCAATTTTTCACACCACTTAGGGGCCAGTGAGAAAAGGCACCATCCCACTGACTGAATCCATCACTTCCATTTGTAAACAATAAAAATGTTGATTAAAGCGTGCCGAGCAGCAGAATGACCGATGCTGGTTCTGTGAGGTGGATTGAGAATGTGGGAAATCCTACCATTTTAGCTGATCTGGCAATGCCTTTCGTTCACATTCTTGTTATTGGACCCTCCGTCTCTCACCCCATTAATGTTACAGTGTGGCCAGGTACAGTACATCATGTTGGTGGGGAGTGAAGGGGGGAAAGGTGATGGACAGGTCAAGGAGTTCCCTGGAACGTTCTATTCCTTACATCTTATAACTGAGATTCCCCGGAAGGTTCTGTCCCCGACATTCTATAACTGACATTCCCCGGAACTTTCTGTCCCTGACATTCTAAAACTGACATTCCCTGCAACGTTCCGCCCCCAACATTCAATAACTGACATTCCCCGGAAAGTTCTGTCCCTGACATTCTATAACTGACATTCCCTGGAACGTTCTGTCCCTGACATTCTATAACTGACATTCCCCGGAACGTTCTGTCCCTGACATTGCTTGTGAACGGCCGGACGTCAGTGAATTAACAAATGATAAGATCCCGAGGGAAGAGATCCCGTTCCAGGGAGAAGGAGACACTGTTCCGAAGGCCCCTCTGCCAGTTAAAGGGGTGAATAGGTTTTCCCTGCGGTTACATTTCTTCACGACACAGGATCGACCACAATTTAGACCAAAATACAGGAATTCCCAAACTCCCTTTGTCTTCAGGAAACTGGGAGAGAATCCTTCAGGACAGCAACGTTCCCACCCTCCGTATTAGGAACTGGGAAGGAGTGACCTGTGTCTGCTCTCGAGTGATCGAGTGCGTGGCAATGTTCTGGAAACAAACTGTCCTTACGCATGTATCTCTTTGTGTTTGAGGAGGGAGGGTTTCTTGTGGTATATGTCACATTTTTGTCAGTAAATCCGACCTTCCCATTTGTTATTCCAGCTCCAATTATTTTAATAAATCCATGAATGCAGGGACACATTTGAAAATCTCACTGTGTCCCCGATCAAACGGGTCACTTTGCCTCCAGGCTGATGGATAATGGATTTATTTTCCTTCCTCACAGTTAACGTAGTGACCATCTACCTCCTGCTCTATAAAGATTGTGGATTGTCTCCATGTGTCAGACGTTACCTGGGGGCCATGGCAGCGGCGGATCTCCTGGTCATTATCCTCGACCTGATCCTGAGACACATTCCCATTGTTTATATGGAACAGTTTTATTTCCTGATGGACTCCGTCCCCGTGTGTAATATCCACGCCGTCCTGCTTTATGCAGCCACTGACTGCTCTGTCTGGTTCACCGTTACTTTCACCTTCGATCGGTTTGTGGCCATTTGTTGCCAGAAGCTGAAAAGTAAATATTGCAGTGAGATAACGGCGGCTACGGTTCTGGGAGCAGTGACTGTACTGAGCTGTTTAAAGAACATTTCCTGGTATTTTATGCTCACGGCTCGGTATTTTCTGGTGAACCTCCCCTGGTTTTGTGAGGTAACAGCCGCTGTTTATTTGTCCAGTGTCTGGGTCACAATCGAGTTCCTCCACCACATTCTAACCCCGTGTGTCCCATTTCTCCTGATTCTGCTGCTCAATGTTCTCACCGCCAGACACATTTTAGTGACGAGCAGAGTTCGCAGGAGACTCCGCACTCACACCAATGGGGACGCTCAGTCTGACACTGAAATGAGAAACAGAAAAAAATCCATCATTTTACTGTTTGTGATCTCGGCCAATTTCATCCTGTTATGGTCAACGTTAATGCTGTATTCTATATGGTACCGGATGTGGTGGATTGGGTATAGGTCTGTGTATCTCGATGCCTTTCTGACGGAATTGGGCTTCATGCTGCAGCTCCTCAGTTGCTGCACAAACACCGCGATTTATGCCGTGACCCAGACTAAGTTCAGGCAGCAGCTGAAGAATGTGCTGAAATATCCCTTCACCCAAATCCATCCATCCATCAAATTCTCACATTCATCAATCCATCCGGGATTTTCTCATTTCAGTTCAGTGTTTCAGCGATGGAGCAGCCTGTCGCTATGATAACAGACTGAGGGTAGCGCTGGTTTGTCCATGCTTATCCCACAGGGGGGTTACAGGGAAACATTTCAATGTTTCTCACAACTCAGGGGCGAGTGAGAAAAGGCACCATCCCACTGACTGTATCCATCACTTCCATTTGTAAACAATAAAAATGTTGATTAAAGCGTGCCAAGCAGCAGAGTGACCGATGTTGTTGTGTGTCTTTGTGTTGGAGAAGCTGAGCTGGAGAGAGACAGACTCAGCCTCAAGTCCTGGCCCTCAGGGAAGGGGAGGGCACCGCGCCATGAGCTCAGAAGCTGGGTTTAACGCCCTCTGTCCCCCCCCCACTCCAACCTGACCTCCCCATTTCCTCTCTCCTACTCTTTCTCCTCATTTCTCTCCCTCTGTCTCTCTGCACACTCCCTCTTTCTCACCACCTCTCCCTTTCACTCTCCCTCGTTCACCCTCTCTCTCACACACACCCCTAACCCTGATTTCTCCACTTGCCTCCACTCTTTCCTCTCACCCTCCCCTGCACTCACTCTCTCCTGCCATCTGCCTCCCTCCCGCAATTCCGTCCCTACTCCATTTCCCCTCCTCCCACCTCCCGTATCTCTCTATCATCTCACAACTACCACTCCAACCACATGCAGCCAAAGCACCAACCCTCCCCACCCCCCTTCACCCCCGTCTGGATTAGAGGAAGAGTGAGACGTCAGAGAGACAGAGTGCGTCAGAGAGAGAGGGAGGGGCAGGAGGGAGAGGGATTTAGTCAGAGAGAAACAGAGCGAGGTGGGGAGATAGAGAGACCAAGATAGGGGGATCGAGAGTGGGAGAAGGTGGAGAGAGAGTGAAGGAGCAGGGCGAGAGTGAGAGAGAGAGAGAGAGACGGAGATAGAGAGAGAGAGGCAATGCAGAAATAAGGTGAGGGAGGGAGAGAGAGGGCAATAGGGGAGGACATAATGTGAGAGGGGTCTGAAAGAGGGGGACAGATTGGGGGACAGAGAGAGAGGACAGACAGCGTGGGATAGAGAGAGGGGGACAGTGAGTAGGGGACAGTGAGAGGGGGACAGAAAGAGGGGAACAGAAAGAGGGGCAACAGAGTTCGAGGGGGAAAGAGAGAGGGGGACAGAGAGAGTGGGCCAGAGAGTGGAGGACAGAGATAGGGGGCAGACAGCGGGGGACAGAAGGAGGACGACTGAGAGATGGGGGACAAAGAAAGAGGGGAACAGAGCGGGGGACAAAGAAAGAGGGGAACAGAGCGGGGGACAGAGAGAGGAGATAGAGAGGGGGGACAGAGAGAGGAGGACAGAGAGAGGGGGGACAGAGAGCGGGGGACAGAAAGAGGGCGCAGAGAGAGAGGGGGGACAGAGGGAGGGAGACAGGGAGAGCGGGACAGAGAGATGGGGACAGAGAGAGGGGAACAAAGAGAGGATGCATAGACAGAGGGCAACAGAGAGCGAGGGACAGAGAGAGGGGGACAGAGAAAGGGAGAAGAGAGAGGGGGACAGTGAGAGGGAACAGAGAGAGGTGGACGGGGGGGGATAGAGAGAGGGGGACAGAGAGTGGTGGAGAGAGAGGGTGTTAGAGAGGGGGGACAGAGAGAGAGGGGGACAGAGAGGGGGGGCTGAGAGAGGGGGACAGAGCGAGGGGGACAGGGAGTGGTGGAGATAGAAGGTGTCAGAGAGAGGTGGTAAGAGAGAGGGTGACAAAGATGGGGTCAGAGAGTGGGGGGAACAGACAGTGTGAGGATAGATAGTGGGGGGAAGTAGAGAAAGGCCGACAAAGGTGGGGATGGGGGAGAGAGAGAGTGGACAGAGAGAGGAGAGACAGAGTGAGGGGAACAGATAGAGCGTGGGGACAGAGAGAGGGGGCACACAGAGAGAGGGGAGATAGAAAGAGTGGACACAGAGAGGGGTGCAGACAGAGAAGGAACAGTGAGGGGGACAGAGGGGGGTGAGAGAGACGGGGTCAGAGAGCGAGGGTTCAGAGAGAGGCAGGACAGAGAGGGAGGCGGATAGAGAGTGGGGTTGGGGGGACAGAGAAGGAAGGGGCTGAGAGGGGGGTGACAGAGATAGCGGGGGAAAGATAGGGGAACAGAGAGTGGAGGACAGAGATAGGGGACAGAGAGCGGGGGACAGACATAGGAGGACAGAGCGGGGACAGAGAGAGGGATACAGAGTGAGGAGAACAGGGAGAGGGGACAGAGAGACGGGGGGAGAGAGAGGGGGGACAGAGAGCGGGGACAGAGATTGGGGACAGAGAGAGGGGGAGAGAGCGTGGCGGGACAGAGAGGTGTGGACAGAGAGGGGGCACAGAGGGGGGGGTCAGAGAGAGGGGGAGAGAGCGGGGACAGAGAGAGGGAGACAGAGTGAGGAGAACAGGGAGAGGGGACAGAGAGACGGGGGAGAGAGAGGGGGGACAGAGAGTGGGGACAGAGATTGGGGACAGAGAGAGGGGGAAGAGCGAGGCGGGACAGAGAGGTGGTCAGAGAGGTGTGGACAGAGAGGGGGCAAGGGAGGGGCACAGAGAGGGGGAAAGAGATAGTGGAACAGAGAGGGGGGAGGTAGAAGAGGTCAGGGAGTGGGCGGACAGAGAGAGGGTGGTCAGAGAGAGGGACGACATAGATACGGTCGACAAAGAGAGGGAGACACAGTGAGAAGGGCGACAGAGACAGGGGAACAGAGAGAGAGGAGAGCAGCGAGATGGGGAGAGAGAGGGGCGACAGAGAGATGGGGACAGAAATTGGGGACAAAGCGGGCAACAGAGAGGAGGGCGGGGGTCAGAGAGCGAGGGGCGACAGAGAGAGGCAGGGGACAGAGAGAGTGGGACAGAGAAAGGAGGGACAGAGAAAGGGGTGGACAGAGAGAGGGGGGAACAGAGAGAGGGGGACAGAGAGAGGGGACAGAGAGAGTGAACAGAGAGAGGGGTACAGAGAGAGAGAGGGACGGTGGATCTAAGAGCGACGGAGTACAGGGAGGGGGACAGAGAGAGGGGGACAGAAAGGGGGGACAGAGAGAGAAGGGGGCAGGTAGACGGGGAGAGAGAGGGGCAAGAGAGTGGGGGACAGAGAGAGGGGACAGAGAGAAAGTGAACAGAGAGAGGGGTATAGAGAGAGAAAGGGGACGGGGATCAGAGAGAGAGGGAGTACAGGGGGGGAGACAGACAGAGGGGGACAGAGAGAGGCGGACAGAAAGGGGGGACAGAGAGAGGGGGGACAGATAGAGGGGAGAGAGATGGGAAAGAGTTTGGGAGACAGATAGAGGGGAACAGAGAGAGGTGGGAGATAGAAGAGGTCAGGGAGTGAGGGGACAGAGCGAGCGTCAGAGAGAGGGGCTACATAGAAACGGGTGACAGAGAGAGGGGGACACAGCGAGAAGGGCGACAGAGGGAGGGGAACAGTGAGAGAGGGGATCAGAGAAAGGGGAAGAGGGAGGGGGACAGAGAAAGAGAGGGGATGGGGATCAGAGAGAGTGGGAGTACAGGGAGGGGGACAGAGAGAGGGGGACAGGCAGAGGGGGACAGAGAGAGGAGGACAGAAAGGGGATACAGAGAGGGGGTTTCAAGATAGAGGGGAGAGAGACGGGAAAGAGAGTGGGGGACAGAGAGAGGGGAACAGAGAGAGGTGGGAGATAGAAGAGGTCAGAGGGGAGCAGAGAAAGGGATGGAAAAAGAGAGAGGGGGACAGAGAGAGAGGGACAGAGAGAGAGTGAACAGAGAGAGGAGTACAGAGAGAGAGGGGGCGGTGGAGAACAGAGAGGGGGAACAGAGAGGGGGGGCAGAGAAAGTGGGAAGAGAGATAGGGGACATTGAGATGGGGATGGGAACGGGGGGGAGAGAGAGGGGGACAGAGAGACGGGGAGAGAGAGGGGGGAGAGAGAGGGGGGACAGAGAGGTGTGGACAGAGAGGGGGGACAGAGAGAGGGGAACCGAGAGAGGGGGAGATAGAAGAGGTCAGGAAATGGGGAAACAGAGAGAGGGGGCAGAGAGAGGGGCAACATAGAGACGGGCGACAGACAGGGGAACAGACAGAGAGGGGAACAGAGAGATGGGGACAGAGAGGGGAGATAGAGGGGGTGATGGGGGGTGGGGACATAAAGAGGAGCGACAGAGAGAGACAGGGGACAGAGAGAGGGGGACAGAGAAAGGGGGACAAAGAAAGGGGTGGACAGAGGTGGTAACAGAAAGAGGGGAGACGGAGAGAGGGGACAGAGAGTGAGGGGGACGAGGAGAACAGAGAGAGGGGAGGTAGGGGGGCAGAGAGAGTGGGACAGAGAGAGCGGGACAGAGAGAGGCGGACAGAAAGGGGGAGACGGGGGAAAGAGAGAGGGGTAGAGAGAGGCGGGACAGAGAGGGGGACAGAGGAGGTGGACAAAGAGGGGAGCACAGGGAGAGGGAGAGAGAGGGGGGGACAGAGAGAAGGGGAGATAGAAGAGGACAGGGAGTGGGGGGACAGAAAGAGGGGGGTCAGAGAGAGGGGCGACATAGAGATGGGCGACAGAGAGAGGGGGAAACAGCGAGAAATGCGACAGAGAGAGGGGAACTGAGAGAGAGGGGGACAGAGAGACGGAGACAGAGAGTGGGGAACAGAGTGGGCGACAGAGAGGGGGCGAGTGTGGCAGAGAGAAGGGGGACAGAGAAAGGAGGGACAGAGAATGGGGGGAGCAGAGAGAGGGGGACAGAAATACAGTGAACAGAGAGACGGGTAGAGAGAGAGAGGAGGGATGGGGGACAGAGAGAGGGGGGACAGAGATGGGGACAGAGAAATGGGGGAGAGAGATAGGGGGACAGAGAGATGGGGACGGGGCAGAGAGGGGAACAGAAAGAGGGGGCAGAGAGAGGGAGAGAGAGGGGGACGGAGAGGGGGACAAAGAAGGGGACAGAGTGGGGGTCAGAGAGAGGGGGCAGAGATAGGGGTACAGAGGGGCGCGACCAAGAGTGGGGACAGAGAATGTGGGACAGAGAAGGGGTAAAGAGTGTGGGGGCAGAGAGAGGTGGTGACAGAGCGAGGGGCGGACAGAGAGAGGGGTACAGAGGGAGGGGGGCAGTTTTGAATGGGGTTGGGCGAGGGGGCGGTGTTGGACGAAAATGGGGAGTGGGGCGGTGTTGGACGGAAATCAGAAAGGGGGCGGTGTTGGATGGGGTTGAGAGGAGTTGTGAAGGACGGGGTTTGGGAGAGGACGGTGTTAGACCGGGTTGAGGGAGGGGGCCATGTTGGATGGGGATGGGGAGTGGGCGGTGTTGGATGGGGTTGTTGGGAGGGGACAGTGTTGGAAGAGATTGGGGAGGGGTGGTGTTGGACAGGGTTGGGGAGGGGGCGGTGTTGGACGAAGTTGGGAGTGGGCGATGTTGGAAGGTGTTGGGGTTGGGGGCAGTGTTGGACGGGGTTGAGAAGGGGGCGGTGTTCGACGGGGTTGGGGGAGGGGGCGATGTTGGACAGGGTTGGGGTTGGGGGCTGTGTTGGACGGGGTTGGGGGAGGGGGCGGTGTTGGACGGGGTTGGGGGATGGGGGCGGTGTTGGACGAGGTTGGGGGAGGGCGCGGTCTCTAACGGGGTTTGGGGGAGGGGGCAGTGTTGGACGGGGTTGGGAGGGACTGGTGTTGGACGGGGTTGGGGAGGATTCGGTGTTGGACGGGGTTGTGGATGGGGCGGGGTTGGAAGGGGTTCGTGAACGGGCCGGTTTGGGATGGGGTTTTGGAGGGGGCGGGGTTGGATGGGGTTCAGGAAGGGGGCGGTGTTGGACGGGGTTGGGGAGATGTCGGTGTTGGATGAGTATGATGGTGGTGACGGTATTGGACAGGGATGGAGGCGGGGGTGGTGTTGGCCGGGGTTGGGGTGGGGGCAGTGTTGGACGGGGTTGTGTGAGTTGGCGGTGTCGGACGTGCTTAGGGATGGGGCGGTGTTGGATGGGGTGGGGGAGGGGGCGGTGTTAGACGGGTTTGGGGGAGGGGGCCATGTTGGAAGGGGTTGGGGAGAGGTCGGTGTTGAACGTGGTTGGGCAGGGGGCGGTGATGGATGGTGTTGGGGAGGGGGCGGTGTTGCACGGGTTTGGTGGAGGGGGCCGTGTTGCCCGGGATTGGGGAGAGGTCGGTGTTAAACGGGGTTGCGAGAGGGGGCGGTTTTGGACAGTGTTGGTAGTATGGACGGGGATGAGGAGGGAGCAGTGTTAGACGGGGTTGGGGGAAGTGCGGTGTTGGACGGGGTTTGGGGAGTTGGTGGTGTTGGACGAGTATGGGGGGGCGGTGTTGGACGGGGTTGGGGAGGGGATGGTGTTGGACAGTGTTGGGTAGGGGTCGGTGTCGGACAGGCTTGGAGAGTTGGCGGTGTTGTACGTGGTTGGGGGAGTGTGCCGTGTTGCACGGGGTTGGTGGAGGGGCGGTGTTGGACGGGGTTGGCGAGAGGAGAGAGTTGGACGGGGTTATGGCGGGGGAGATGTTGGACGGGGTTGGGGGAGGTTGCGGTGTTGGACGGTGTTGGGGAGGGGCTGGCGTTTGACGAGGTTGGGGAGGGGGCAGTGATGGACGGGTTTGTGCTAGGCAGCGGTGTTGGATGGGGTTGGGGAGGGGGCAGTGTAAGATGTGGTTGAGGGAGAGGGCAGTGTTGGATAGGGTTGGGGGAGGGGGTGGTTTTGGGCGGTGTTGGGGATGGCGTGGTGTTGGACTGGGTTGATGAGGCGGCGGTGTTGGATGGTGTTGGGGGAGGGGGCGGTGTTGGACGGGGTTTGTGAGTGGGTGGTTTGGGACGGGGTTGAAGGTGGGGAGGTTTTGGATGGTGTTGGGGAGGTTGCGGTGTTGGACGGGATTGGGGAGTAGATGGTGTCGGATGGGGATCTGGAGGCAGCAGTGTTTGGCGGTGTTGGGGGACGCGTTGATGTGGGACGGGTTTAGGATAGGGTGTGTTTTGGGACAGGGTTGGGGAGGAGGCGGTGTTGGACGATGTTGGGGGAGGGGGAGGTGTGGGATGGGGTTGGGGGAGGGGGAGGTATGGGTTGGGTTTGCGTGGAAGGGGCGGTGTTGGACGAGTTTGGGGAGGGGGCAATTTTGGACCAGATTGGGGAGGGAGTGGTGTCGGACGGTGTTGGGGAGGTGGCGGTGTTGGGCGGTGTTGGGGTGGAGTTAGTGTGGGACAGGTTTGAGGCAGGGGGGTGTGGGACGGGTTTGGGGGTGGGGTTGTTATGGGACAGGGTGTGGAGGGGGCGGTTTTGGACAGGGTTGGGGTGGGGCGGTGTTGGAAGGGGATAGGGAGTTGGTGGTGTTGGGTTCGCGTTGGTGTGGGACGGGTTTGGGGGAGGGGGTGGTGTGGGACGGGTTTGGGGGAGGGGGTGTTGTGGTACAGGTTTGGGAAGGGGGTCGTGTCGGACGGGGTTGGGGAGGCAGCAGTGTTGGATGGGGTTGGGGAGGGGGCGGTGTTGGACGGCGTTATGCAGGGACCAGTGTTGGACGGGATTGGGGAGGGGGTGGTATTGGACAGGTTTGGGGAGGTTGTGGTGTTTGAGGGGTTTGATGAGGCAGCGGTGTTGGATGGTGTTGGGGAGGGGGTGGTGTTGGACAGGTTTAGGAAGGGGCGGCGATGGACGGTGTTGGGAGGGCGGTGTTGGATGGGATTGGGAGGGGGCGGTGTTGGGGGGATGGGGCAGTGTTGGATGGGGTTGGGGAGGGGGCAGAGTTGGACGGGGTTGGGGAGGGTGTAGTGTTGGACGGGGTTGAGTGAGGGGGCAGTGATGGATGGGGTTGGGGGAGGCGGCAGTGTTGGATGGTGTTGCGGGAGGGGTTGGTGTGGGAAGGGTTTGGGGAGGGGGTGTTGTGGTACAGGGTTGATAACGGGGCGGTGTTGTTCGGGGTTGGTGGGTGGGTGGTGTTGGACGGTCTTGAGGGAGGGGGAGGTGTGGGACAGGTTTGGGGGAGGGAGCGGTGTTGGACGGGTTTCGGGAGGGGGCGGTGTTGGACGGGGTTGGGGGGGCAGTAATGGACCGGGTTGGGGAGGCGACGGTGTTGGATGGTGTTGCGGGAGGGGTTGGTGTGGAAAGTGTTTGGGGGAGGGGGTGTTGTGAGACAGGGTTTGGGAGAGGGCGGCGTTGTTCGGGGTTGTGGGATGGGCGGTGTTGGACGGGGTTGGGGAGGCGGCAGTGTAGGGCGGTGTTGGGGTGGGGTTGGCGTGGAAAGTGTTTGGGGGAGGGGGTGTTGTGAAACAGGGTTTGGGAGAGGGCGGCGTTGTTCGGGGTTGTGGGATGGGCGGTGTCGGACGGGGTTGGGGAGGCGGCGGTGTTGGACGGTGTTGGGGAGGGGGAGGTGTGGGACGGGTTTGGGGGAAGGGGCGGTGTTGGACGGATTTGGGGAGGGGTCGGTTTTGGACGGAGTTGGGGGATGGTGCGCTGTTGGACGGGTTTGGGAGGGGCGGTGTTGGACGGGGTTGGGGAGGGGGAAGCTTTGGACGGGGTTTGCTGGAGTGTGTGGTGTAGGACAGTGGTGGGGAGGGGCCAGTGTTTGACGGGTTTGGGGAGGCAGGTGTATTGGACGGTGTTGTGAAGGGGGGATGTTGGACAGGTTTGGGGAGGCGGTGGTGTTGGACGGGGTTGGAGGGAGGGAGTGGTGTTGGACGGGTTTGGGAAGGGGAGATTTTGGATAGGGTAGGGGGAAGGTGCGGTGTTGGACGGTGTTGAGGGAGGGTGTGGTGTGGAATGGGTGGGGGAAGGGGTAGTGTAGGACGGTGTTGGTGAGAGGGTGTTGTGAGACAGGGTGGGGGACCGGGCGGTGTCGGACAGGGTTGGGGAGGTGGCAGTGTTGGACGGTGTTGGGAAGGGGGAGGTGTTGGTCCGTTTTTGGGGGAAGGGGCGAGGTTGGATGGGGTTGGGGAGGGGGCGGTGTCGGACGGTGTTGGGGAGGGGGAGGTGTTGGACGTGGCTGGGGGAGGGGGCAGTGTTGGACGGGGTTGGGGAAAGGGACGGTGTTGGACGGGGTTGGTGAGGGGTTGGTGTTGGACGGGGTTGTGGAGGGGCGGTGTTGGACGGGGTTGGGAGGGGTTGGTGTTGGACAGGTTTGGGGAGGGGGAGGTGTTGGACTGGGCTGGGGGAGGGAGCAGTGTTGGACGGGGTTGGCAGGGGGTGGTGTTGGACAGGTTTGGGGAGGGGAAGGTGTTGGACGGGGCTGGGGGAGGGGGCAGTGTTGGACGGGGTTGGGGCGGGGGCGCTGTTGGAAGGGGTTGGGGAGGGGGCGGTGTTGGATGGGGTTGTGGAGCGGGCAGTGTTGGACAGGGTTGGGGAGGGGGAGGCGTTGGACGGGGCTGGGGGAAGGGGGCAGTGTTAGACAGGGTTGAGGATGGATCAGTGTTGGACGGGTTTGTGGGGAGGGGGCGTTGTTGGATGGGGTTGGGGTGGGGGTGGTGTTGGACAGGGTTTGGGAGTGGATGGTGTGGGACGGGGTTGGGGAGGGTGTGATGTTGGATGGTGTTGGGAAAGGGGTTGGTGTGGGACGAGTTTGGAGGAGGGGTGTTGTTGTACAGGTTGGGGAGGGGGCGGCGTCGTATAGGTTTGGGGAGGTGGCCATGTTGGATGGTGTTGGGGGAGGGGGAGGTGTGGGTTGGGTTTGCGTGGAAGGGGCGGTGTTGGACGAGTTCGGGGAGGGGGCGATTTTGGACCGGATTGGGGAGGGAGTGGTGTCGGATGGTGTTGGGGAGGTGGCGGTATTGGGCGGTGTTGGGGGTGGAGTTAGTGTGGGACAGGTTTGAGGCAGGGGGGTGTGGGACGGGTTTGGGGGTGGGGGTGTTGTGGGACAGGGTGTGGAGGGGGCGGTTTTGGACAGGGTTGGGGTGGGGCGGTGTTGGACGGGGTTAGGGAGTTGGTGGTGTTGGGTTCGGGTTGGTGTGGAACGGGCTTGGGGGAGGGGGTGTTGTGGTACAGGTTTGGGAAGGGGGTCGTGTCGGACGGGGTTGGGGACGCAGCAGTGTTGGATGGGGTTGGGGAAGGGGGCGGTGCTGGACGGGGTTATGGAGGGACCAGTGTTCGACGGGGTTGGGCAGGGGCCAGCTGTGAACGGGGCTGGGGGAGTGGGCGGTGTTGGATGGTGTTGGGAATGGGGGCGGTTTTTGACGGGGTTGGGCAAGGGGGCAGGGTTGGACGAGGTTGGGGGAGGGGGCAATGTTAGATCGGGTTTCTGAGTGGGTGGTGTTGGACAGGTTTGGGGGAGAGGGAGGGGAAGTGTTGGATGGGTTTGGTGAGGGGGTGGTGTTGGACGGGTTTTGGGATGGGACGGTCTCGGATGGGGTTGGGTTGACAGCGGTGTTGGACGTTGCTGGGGAGGGGGCGATGTTGGACGGTGTTGGGGAGGGGGCGCTGTTCGAACGGGTTGGGGAAGGGTGTGGAGTTGGGCAGGTTTGGGGAGGGGGCGGTGTTTGATGGAGTTGGGGGAGGGGGCATTGATGGAAGGGGTAGGGTAGGGGGCGGTGATGGACTGGGTTGAGGAAGGGGTAGGGTTAGGAAGGGGGTGGTGTTGGACGGGGTTAGGAAGGGTGTGGTGTTTGACGGGTTTGGTGAGGCAGCCGTGTTGGATGGTGTTGGGGAGGGGGCGGTGTTGGACAGGTTTGGGGAGGCGGCGGTATGGGACGGTTTTTCGGGAGGGGGTGGTGTTTGATGGGGTTGGGGGAGGGGGCGGTTTTGAATGGGGCTGGGAGCGGGCAGTGTTGGATGGGGTTAGTTAAGGGGGCGGTGTTGGGCGGAGTTGTGGGAGTGAGCGGTGTTGAACAGGGTTAGTGGGAGTGGAACATGTTTGACGGGTTTCGGGAGGGGGCAGTGTTCGACGGGGTTGGGGAGGTTTCGGTTTTGAAAGCGGTGATGGAGGGGGTTGGGAGAGGGGCAGTGGTAGACGGGGTTGGGGAGGATCAGTGTTAGACGGGGCTGGGGAGGGAGCAGTGATGGACAGGTTTGGGGGAGTGGGTGGTGTTGGACGGGGATGGGGAGAGTTCAGTTTTGAACGGTGCTGGGGGAGTGGACGGTGTTGGATGGTGTTGGTGGAGGGGGCGGTGTTGGAAGGAGTTGGGGGAGTGGGCGGTGTTGGACGGGGTTGCAGGGAAGGAGAGGTGTTGGACGGAGTTGGGGAGGGGGATTTGTTGGACAGGGTTGGGGAGGAGGCGGTGTTGGATCGTGCTGGGGATGGGGGCACTGTCTGACGGGTTTGGGGAGGGGGCAGTGTTGGATGGGGTTGGGGAGGGTTCGGTTTTGAACGGGGCTGGGGCAGTGGGCGGTGTTGGATGTGGTTGGTGGAGGCAGCGGTGTTGGATGGAGTTGTGGGAGTGGTCGGTGTTGGAGAGGTTTAGGGGGAGTGGGACATGATAGACGGGTTTGGGGAGGGGCCAGTGTTAGACGGGGTTGGGGAAGGTTCGGTTTTGAACGCGGCTGTGGGAGTGGGCAGTGAATTATTAGGTTGATGGAAGGAGCCGTGTTGAACGGAGTTGGGGCAGGGGCGGTGTTGGACGGGGTTGGGGTATGGGGTGGTGTTGGATGGGGTTGGGGGATGGGGCGGTGTTGGATGGTGTTGGGTGGGAGCAGTTTTGGACAGGGTTGGAGAGAGGGAGCAGTGTTTGACAGGGCTGGGTTTGGGGGCGTTGCTGGACGGAGTGGGGGGGCGGTTTTGAACGGGGCTTGGTGAGTGAGCGGTGTGGGATGGTGTTGGGGGAGAGGGCGGTGTTGGACAGGGTTGGGGGCTGGGCCGGTTTTGGGTAGCTTTGGGGGAGGGAGCGGTGTTGGACGGGATTAAGGAGGGGGCGGTATCGGACTGGGTTGGGGAGGCGGCAGTGTTGAACAGTTTTGGGGAGGGTGCGGTGTTGGACACGATTGGGGAGGGGGCGGTGTCGAACGGGGTTAGGGAGGGGGCTGTGTTGGACCGTGTTGGGGCAATGGGCGGTGTTGGACAGAGTTGGGGGAGGGGGCGCTTTTGGACAGCTTTGGGGGAGGGTGCGGTGTTGGATGGCATTGTGGAAGGGTTGGTATCGGACGGGGTTGGGGAGGGAGCGGTATTGGACGGGGTTGGGGGAGTGGCGGTGTTGGACGGGGTTGGTGGAGGGGGCGGTGTTAGACGTGATTGGAGAGGGGAGGTGTCGGACGGGGTTGGGGAGTGTGCGGTGTTGGACCGTGTTGGGGGAGGGGACGGTGTTGGATAGGCTTG